>NC_090354.1:24466554-24794887 GCF_035084215.1 Heptranchias perlo
GCAGCATTTGACCGAGTGTGGCACCAAGGAGCTCTAGTAAAATTGAAGTTAATGGGAATCATGGGGAAAACTCTCCAGTGGCTGGAGTCATACCTAGCATAAAGGAAGATGGTAATGGTTGTTGGAGGCCAATCATCTCAGCCCCAGGACATTGCTGCAGGAGTTCCTCAGGGCAGTGTCCTAGGCCCAACCATCTTCAGCTGCTTCATCAATGACCTTCCCTCCATCATAAGGTCAGAAATGGGGATGTTCGCTGACGATTGCACAGTGTTCAGTTCCATTCGCAACTCCTCAGATAATGAAGCAGTCCATGCCCGCATGCAGCAAAACCTGGACAACATCCAGGCTTGGGCTGATAAGTGGCAAGTAACATTCACGCCAGACAAGTGTCAGGCAATGAACATCTGCAACAAGAGGGAGTCTAACCACCTCCCCTTGACATTTAACGGCATTACCATCGCTGAATCCCCCACAATCAACATCCTGGGGGTCACCATTGACCAGAAACTTAACTGGACCAGCCACATAAATACTGTGGCTACAAGAGCAGGTCAGAGGCTGGGTATTCTGCAGCGAGTGACTCACCTCCTGACTCCCCAAAGCCTTTCCACCATCTACAAGGCACAAGTCAGGAGTGTGATGGAATACTCTCCACTTGCCTGGATGAGTGCAGCTCCAACAACACTCAAGAAGCTCGACACTATCAAGGACAAAGCTGCCCGCTTGATTGGCACCCCATCCACCACCCTAAACATTCACTCCCTTCACCACCGGTGCACCGTAGCTGCAGTCCAGCAACTCGCCAAGGCTTCTTCGACAGCACCTCCCAAACCTGCGATCTCTACCACCTGGAAGGACAAGGGCAGCAGGCACATGGGAACAACACCACCTGCACGCTCCCCTCCAAGTCACACACCATCCCGACTTGGAAATATATCACCGTTCCTTCATCGTCGCTGGAATTCCCTACCTAACAGCACTGGGAGTACCTTCACCACACAGACTGCAGCGGTTCAAGAATGCGCCTCACCACCACCCTCTCAAGGGCAATTGGGGATGGGCAATAAATGCTGGCCTTGCCAGCGACGCCCACATCCCATGAATGAATAAAAAAAGGAGCAGGAGTAGGCCATACGGCTCTTTGAGCCTGCTCCGTCATTCAATAAGATCATGGCTGATTTTAGACCTCAACTCCACTTTCCCGCCCGATCCCTATATCCCTTGATTCCCTTCGAGTCAAAAAATCTATCGATCTCGGCCTTGAGTATACTCAACGACTGAGCATCCACAGCCCTCTGGGGCAGAGAATTCCAAATATTCACGACCCTCTGAGTGAAGAAATTCCTCCTCATCTCAGTCCTAAATGTCCAACCCCTTATCCTGAGACTATGTCCCTTCGTTCTGGACTCTTTAGCCAGGGAAAACATCCTTCTCAGCATCTACCCTGTCAAGCCCTCTTCAAATCTTATATGTTTCAATGAGATCACCTCTCATTCTTCGAAAATCCAGAGAGTATAGGCCCATTCTACTCAATCTTTCTTCATAGGACAACCCTCTCATGCCAGGAATCAAACTAGTGAACCTTCATTGCACCGCCTCTAAGGCAAGTATATCCTTCCTTAGGTAAGGAGACCAAAATTGCACAACCAAAATTCCTCCCCTTTGTATTCCAGCTCCCTTGACATAAAGGTCTTTAATTGGCTCACATTCCCCCTTACCACTCTTTTGTTTTGATATATTTATGAACACTTTTACTGTTAGCTTTGATATCCCTTGCATGTTCTTTTCATACTCCCTTTTTGCACCTTGTTACTTTCTTTGTATCCCTTTGTTGTTTTTTATAGCTCTCCCAGTCTGCTAGATTTCCACTTTTCCTTGCATTTATGCTTGATACTGTCTCTTATTTCATTTGTTGACCATGGTTGCTTTATTGCTCAAGTGGAGCTTTTGCCTTTTAGGGGTAGGTACTGATTTTGTATTGTACCAGAAACTTCTTTGAATACTTCCCACTGTTTGTCTGTATGATTATCCATTAACAGCTCAGCCTAGTTTACTGTGGTCAATTTATTTCTCATCCCTTTGAAATTTGCCTTACTTAAATTTAAAACCTTGGTTTGTGAATCTTGCTTCTCCCTCTCAAACCTAATATATTATGGTCACTATTCACAAGATGTTCCCTTACAGTCAGATTGTTAATTAATTTTGGTTCGTTACTCACCATTAAATCTAGAATGGCCTTATCCTTTGTCAGTTCTAAAACATATTGTTCCAGAAAACTGCCCCGAATACATTCTAGAAACTCGTTGGTGGTTAAATTTGGGAGCACCAACTTTTGGGCGCCTTCCCCAGCCCACGTTATTCCTCCGTGCACAAATAGTGAGATTCAAGGAGCCCTGGATATTGTACCTTGAGCCTCATCATAATGAAGACGACGATGCAGGAGGAGGCAGAATAAGATAAGTGGTCCAAGTTCGCCTGTCGGGCACGGAGATCGGGAGGGCCTGGAGGTTGGGATCGTGGGGGAAGGAAGGAGACCGAGGGCGTGAAGGTCTGGTCCAGGGAGGAGGGAGGGAGATCAGGGGTGGGGATGGTGGGGGGAGGGGGTGTTGGAGGTTGGGTATCTCGGGACTGGGAGCGGTGGTGATTGGGATGCTAATTGTAGTGAGTACCTACCTTTTTTTTAATTTTGGCGATGCTTAGGGTTGGTTTTCCATGGCGCTGGCTGCCTCAGGGCAAACCAAAGTTGCAGCAGGGACCTGAAGCAGGCGTTATGCCCTTTATTTGCATATGCAAAGGGTCTAACACCTGCTTCCAGCATGGGTAAAAGACGCCTCTTGTTTGTCCTTACCCAATATGGCAGGCAGTCGTCAGTGTGCGCAGGCTTCCTGCCCGCCCGCCATTTTGGGTCCTTAGGAGGCCCGGTGATGCCTGAAAAATGGGTAATATGCTGCCAAATTTAACCCCCATCGCCTTTACTATTTGAGCTGTTCTGCTTCTCCCAGTCTATGTGAAAATTAAAATTTCATTATAACCATGTTGATTCTGCTACACGCTTCCCTTATCTCCGTATTTATTCATCGCCCCCACTACATCACTGCTGTCAGGAAGTCTGTAGACAACTCCCACCAGAATCTTGCATCCTTTACTGTTTCTTAGTTCTACCTATACTGTTTCCACTGCCTGTCATTCTATGTCATTCTTCCACATAGAGGTACAATGACTCCCTGCTGTCATTGCTCAGCAACCAGTGATGGCACTGTACTTAGATGGTCATTAGAATAAAAACACGAAAGTCAATTAATCAAAAGAACATAAATGCTGAATTACTGTCACTTTTTAGCCATGTACTTTAACTCACCAGAAACTAGGTAAGTAGAATGGACTTTTATTTCATCAAATAAACTCAATTAAAAAATAAACTGGATTAAAACTCAATTCCTATATACAGAGGGACAATGCTTTAACCCACAATTTTAGACAGTCCCCAAAACAGTATGTTTCAATATTTTGTAAACAATTTTACAACACCAAGTTATAGTCCAGCAATTTTATTTGAAATTCACAAGCTTTCGGAGGCTTCCTCCTTCCTCAGGTGAATGGTGTTGTAAAATTGTTTACAATTGTCAACCCCAGTCCATCACCGGCATCTCCACATCAATATTTTGTCACAGTATTAGTTCAAATTCCTACTACTTTGTGTCATTATAATTGTAAATACTGTAATAGTATTAATAATAACATTTAAAATGAGTAGGTTAGGCGATGCAATTTAAGGGCAGGGCATGACTTTTGCCAACACTTGGTGGTGAGGCCAAAAACTGGTATAATATGTATCGATTCTTGTGATATTTAGAGTACCAATAGGGGAGAAATTCAAGCCATGGCTGTCTGTTTTACTGGCGTAAAAATCGGCGTTACATTACTGAATTTCATGTCGTGATCTACGGTACCAGAAGTGTACTGGGCATCACATTGACACGGGCAACATTTAATCGTCCAGGCAGCCGCCTGAAAGTAGAGTGGGCCTAATGAATATATGTAAATTAGGGGCCTGCGCCTGGTTAAGGACCCTTCTGCCAAATTGAATTTTGTGAGCGCTGCATTCGTTCATTCTAAAATCCTTGGCGGCAACAGTTAGGAAAGTGGCTACACCAGCGTTATTTCTAGGGATCTTCAGCTGCAGTCAGGAAAGTCTCAGGTTAGTCATTTTAGACTGCTTGTGTACTTTTAAGCCTATTTTTGGCTGTGTTGGCTGTTCTAGCTGAGTTCAAAAATTTTGAAGAGTCATTTTTTGCAACTGCAGGACAGTCTCTACCCGTGGACTCGTGCACAAAGTTACTCTGCCAATATGGGAGTGCTGCCCGGTATGTTATTGGGGCTGGAAGACGATGAGGAGGAAGAGCAGCAAGTCAGAGTGCAGAGACCTGCAGCTGCTGGGAGAAGAGAGCAAAGCAGGGGAGGGCGCAGGAAGCCTTGTACCATGCAAGTGTACTGGAACGGAACATCTTAACTGACAGCTCTGCTTCAGCAGGGATGCTGTGACAGAACTATGTCACCTGTGGCAGCACCGACTGCAAACCTGCTCCAGGTCCCACACTTTATTGCCTGTGGCTCTAAAGGTTACTGTAGCCATGAATTTCTACGCCTCAGAGACATTATAGATTGCAACAGGTGACATTAGCAACATCGGTCAATTTGCAGTTCGTTGCTGGAACAACCAGACGGACGCGCTCCTCGCTAAACAAAACAAGCTCATCGCTTTCCGCATGAAGGCAGCAAAGCAGGTAGACAGAGCTCTGGGCTTCGCCGGGATAGCAGGCTTCCCCCTGGTGCAGAGCATAATTCACTGCACCCACATAGCCTTGCATGCTCCATATCACGAATCTGGAATATACATGAACAGGAAGAGCTTCCACTCATTTAATATTCAGCTAGCGTGTGGCAACAGGCAGCGCATCGCGCAGGCCTGTGCTTAATTTCCTGGCAGTTGTCGTGATGCCTTTATACTGCTCCAGTCCTCAATCTACCCTATCTTCCTCTCAGACTATCAGGCGATCTCAAATGCCTTCAGTGAATGATCAAAGCCAGCTGGGGAGGAAGAATTGGAGGCGCAGGAGCAGGAAGAACAGAAGCCAAGAATGCTGAGGAAGATCGATGGCCATCAATCCAGCCAGCCGCCACAGCTTTACGTAGAAAATCATTGAGGAACACTTTGGTTGAAACACCCCACCTCCCCTCCCCCCCCCCCCCCCCCCCCCCACATCAACAGTCCCTCCTACCGTCAGACACAGTCTCTCCAGATGAATATTCTCAGCTTCAACACCAACATGGGTATTGCTATCACTTCACAAGGCATGGTCAAACAAACACCAATCAGAAGAAACAGTGCACACCAAGAAACTGCTTCAAAATGGTTCATTTTACAATTGGGAACAAACTAAAGGTCACCTTTGTACAAACCCCTTGTGCCTGTCTTGTGCTTTTTTGCCTAACCTAGTGCTCCTACAAGGTGCTACCCTAGTACCTACAAATGGAAGGTGGATGGCTGCTGATCATTCACTGAAGGCATTTGAGATCGCGATGGTGTGCAACCTCGAGGAGCTCTGACCGTAGAGGGCCAGGCTGCATCTCAGCAGCAGATGGGCCAGTCTAATCCAGATGGCTGACAGGCACCAATATGTGCATTGGTTGAGAGGCTGGCGGGGGAGCAGGCGTGTTGTCATCCTGAGAGAGGCCGCGTGTCTCTCCCATGACACCACTGCCACTAGCAAAGGGCTGCACCTAAGCACTCCCACTGCTCTGCATGAGAACATAATACAGGGGTAATGTGACAGTTTTTAAACTCCTATCCATGCTTTCTGTCACGTCTTGAAAGCTGGAGGAGATGTTGGAACCCTGAGCCAGATTGGCAGCAGTCTGAGCTTGCGTCGGAGCTGTCACCAAAGACTCCATAACGGAGGACCTTGGTGCAGTGTGCATAGAGGTAATCACGTGCCCCATGATTGATTGCATTGTTTCCATGCCCTTCGCAATGACCTCCCCCTAATCAAGTTGGAGGTGAACTCCTCGATACTATCTGACATTGTCAACAGGCTCGCTGATCGACAGTCTAGTGCACTGAGAATTTGGTGGTGCACAGCCATCTGCTTCTATTGGCTTGGCCTTTGAAGTCAACATCTGTGACCTCTGCAACAAGGCTAAGATGTGGGCTCGACCTCCGGTGAGCTGGTTCCTGGGCTACCCTATCCCACAGACCTTACTCCTATGCATTCCTTCATCTTCCAGTGCAGACTCCTCTAACTGATCCTCTAAACTACATGGGGTCCCGATTTCTGAGCTGGTGCCTGCAAGGGTAAGGTTAAATGACAATGTATCTTCAGAAGGGCAGTCCTCCGAGAGCTGTCCACCTCTTCTTGTCCTGCAACTTGTCACTTTGCTTCTGGTGGGACTGGAAAGAGAAGAGAGGTTAGTAATTAGTGACAAGGGTTAGCAGAGATAGGTGAGTAGCATCTCAAAGTGACACCACTTTGTCAAGTTGAGTGTGTGAGGGAAAGAGTTCAGTGAGACGAGAAAAGGAGCATAAGATGGCCAAACATCTGCCGAACATGTCCTCCAGCCTCGCCAGTTGCAATGGTCCTGACAAGCCCTCTGTCCACTTGTCCCAATACAGTTTCTTCCAATGGGCACAGGACTAGTAGTGATGGCAGCCCTCCACCTGTCCTCATCTGCTCCCCCGGTATTGTGTGCCAGATTGTCCTGCAAGAAGTAAGGGAATGTGTTAGTATGTGGCCTTCTGAAAGGTTGTGAAGATGTGCGTGTCAGGGTAGAATAGTGTGGATGGTGTGTAATAGATGCCGCAGGTGTTAGGAAGTGAGGGACGTAATTTTGAAGACAGTAATAGCTGCAGAGTGTGCTAGTAGCAACAGAAGAAAGTGTGCTGCTGTGATTGGAGGAGAGTGATGGGAAGCAGGTAAGTGCTGAAGCTACAGGCAGTGCAAGGCTAAGCAGAGAGTAAGAGAGATGTGAGTACGGTTAACCTAAATCTCTCAATTTTGTTTCTGGTATTGTGGATCCTTTATGTACAGTATGTCCATAAATTTTCTCCTCAACAGTTTACCAATGTGTTTCTTTATTGTTAATAATGTTGAGTTAGTGGCATGCAGATTGAGACACCAAAGTGCAAGTGTAGCTTCCAACATTTTTAAAAAATCTGACTACTGTACATAGAAAAAAAGTGTCAGTGAATAAATTACAATCAAGGCATGTAAAACTGGATCAAACACACCACTAGGTTTCATTGTATTTTACAAATGTATACATCATTTGTGTACTGCATACATTAATGTAAATTCCAACTCTATATTTAGTTAGATTTAAATATATATCATGCACTTATTACCACTGACATTATACCTATTAAGAACGTACAACTGGATTAGCATGCAAATGAATCTACTTTTTTAAAGAAATAATCTTAGAAATTACTATCACAAAGCTAGAAATTTGCCATTTGCGCTAGTTTTATCAGTGCAATCTGGATGCAATCAGCTGAACCAGTGCAAAAGATCGCGGAAACTCAAGCGTACGTTATATCAAGCATAAATCAAGTTTCTGCGATCATGGTTTAAAAATCGTTGCTCCCGAAGCCGGCCCCGCCCACAAAACTGGCCACACCCCCAGCTTGGAATAACGAGGATGGTGAATTTCTGCTGATTGCGCCCGTTTGCAGCCATTTGAGGAGGGTCGTCAAATTGCACTTTTTTTTTCGCGCACAGGCACCAACAGGCAGCCATAGTCATGTGATTCCAACCTTTCTACAGTGACCAGCAATCATTTCAGCAAAGTGCAGGCCTGCAGCAAATAATTTATTTAAATTGATCCATATGCATTGGAGAAATAGTTAAATATAGTTATTATTTACATTATTATGACATTATTGTGCTAGGAGTTTCCGCTTTGACCATTTTTTTGAATTCTAATCAAGACTTTAAAATGGCGCACTTTCTTGCTATCCCGCTCGTCTTTATAATCCTGGAGGAGGAGGAAAAGAAGAAAAAGGAGGAAGAGAGAGAGCTGCAGAGGCTCGAAGCAGGCCCACTTGAGTTACAAAGAAATATCGGAGGAGCTGGCCGTGCGCCGTCTATGCTTCACCAAGGTGGCAGTCGGCCAGCTCTGCGATTTACTGAGGGAGGACCTGAGGCTTCAATCGTCAACCAGCAGGGCGATCACTGTTGAAATGAAGCTCACAACAGCTTTAAATTTCTATGGGAGTGCCTCATTCTAGGTGTCGACGGGGAACTTGTGCCGAATCAGCGAAGGGGCAGTGAAGGCCAGCATCTGGCAGGTGACAGATGCCCTGTTCTGCAGGGCGAATGACTTGATTAGATTTGATTTAACGCTCACAGAGCAACAGCAGAGGTCACTGGAGTTTTACCACATAGCTGGCAAAGGTGTTTGGAGCGATTGACGGCATTCACGTGGCATTGAATATCACCCATGAGAGCTCACAGAGCTACCTAAATAGGAAGGGATTCCATTTCCTTAATGTCCAGGTAGTTTGTGATACCTGTTTTGCGAATCCTACACGTGAATGCCATGCACGCTGGTTCAACTCGTGCGTTTATTGTAAGGAACTCTGACATAGCTCGCATATTCGGGTAAGGTGATAGGCCTGATGGTTGCTAATGGGGAACAAAGCCTAACCCATGTTGCCATGGCTGATGACACCATTTTGGGCACCGCGTACTGAGATGGAGGTGAAATTGAATGAAGCCCATATTTCCACCAGGCAGGTCATGGAGAGATCCATTGGGGTGCTGAAGAGCCATTTCAGGTGCTTGTACAGAGCATGAGATGTGGGCGTCACTGGCGAGGCCAGCATTTATTGCCCATCCCTAATTGCCCTTGAGAAGGTAGTGGTGAACTGCCTTTTTGAACCGCTGCAGTCCATGTGGTGAAGGTTCTCCCACAGTGCTGTTAGGTAGTGAGAGCCAGGATTTTGACCCAGCGATGATGAAGGAATGGCGATATATTTCCAAGTCAGGATGGTGTGTGACTTGGAGGGGAATGTGCAGGTGGTGTTGTTCCCATGTGCCTGCTGCCCTTGTCCTTCTAGGTGGTAGAGGTCGCGTGTTTGGGAGGTGCTGTCGAAGAAGCCTTGGCGAGTTGCTGCAGTGCATCCTGTGGATGGTACACACTGCAGCCACAATGCGCCGGTGGTGAAGGGAGTGAATGTTTAGGGTGGTGAATGGGGTGCCAATCAAGCGGGCAGCTTTGTCCTGGATGGTGTCGAGCTTCTTGAGTGTTGTTGGAGCTGCACTCATGCAGGCAAATGGAGAGTATTCCATCACACTCCTGACTTGTGCTTTGTAGATGGTGGAAAGGCTTTGGGGAGTCAGGAGGTGAGTCACTCGCCGCAGAATACCCAGCTTCTGACCTGCTCTTGTAGCCACAGTATTTATGTGGCTGGTCCAGTTAAGTTTCTGGTCAGTGGTGACCCCCAGGATGTTGATTGTGGGGGATTCAGCGATGGTAATGCCGTTGAATGTCAACCGGAGTTGGTTAGACTCTCTCTTGTTGGAGATGGTCATTGCCTGGCATTTGTCTGGCACGAATGTTACTTGCCACTGATGAGCCCAAGCCTGGAAGTTATCCAGTTCTTGCTGCATGCGGGCACAGACTGCTTCATTACCTGATGGGTTGCGAATGCAACTGAACACTGTGCAATCATCAGCGAACATCCCCATTTCTGACCTTATGATGGGGGGGAAGGTAATTGATAAAGCAGCTGAAGATGATTGGGCCTACGACACTGCCCTGATGAACTCCTGCAGCAATGTCCAGGGGCTGAGATGATTGGCCTCCAACAACCACTACCATCTTCCTTTGTGCTAGGTATGACTCCAGCCACTGGAGAGTTTCCCCCTGATTCCCATTGACTTCAATTTTACTAGAGCTCCTTGGTGCCACACTCGGTCAAGTACTGCAGTATTGCCCAGAGAGAGTGGCCAGGATCATTTTAGTGTGCTGCGCCTTGCATAATTTTGCTCTCGGACAAGGTCTGGACCGGGACATCCCGGGTGAGTAGCTGGTCCAGCTAAATGTCGTGTCTTGGGCACCAGAGCCGAGGGTTGCTGACCCTGCACAGGAGGCAATGGCTCGACAGGGCAGGGCAGTCAGAGCCCGGCTCATACAACATACCTTTGCATAATGAGACCCACCTCATGCTCCCCTCCCCCGTACTGAGAACAGAAGAAGACTTAGACACTGTTATTTTAAAAATCAAAAGAGATTTATTACAATCTTCAATTGTTAACTGTTAACATTAAAATATTAGAATTTTGCGGTTCAAAAATATAGCTAAATTTGTTTCTTCACATGTTACAGCATGTATGTACTAAAAATTTTAACATTTTGTAAACAGCAAGAGTGGGAATATTTATTCAGAAATGTGCGCATGGAGAAGTACAAAAGTATTCAAAATTTATTCAACTTTAAGAAAGTGCAAAAATGAAACTTCAACAATTATTCCAAAATGTTATAAACGTGCAAATAACTTTCTGTCAACTCCCCACCTTGAACGACAAGAGAAAGTGGAGGTAGTAGAGATAGGAAATAAATTCCCCGTACTCTCTCAAGGCACCTAGCTTGACCCCCCCTGCCCAGACGAGCTCTTCTACCTGTTGCCCCCCTGTGCTGTCTACCAGCCTCTGTGGATGGTGCGTCTACCTGCAGTGTGGTGAAGAAATGTCGGTCCGATGACCCATGGGCCTGTGACTCAACGACTCTTACGGCTGTCTGCCCCTGGAGTAGCGATGCTGCTAACTCTATCGCAGGATTGAGATCCTGAGCTCTTCGTGTGACCTGCCGTGTGCAGCTGGCAACGTGCCTGCTGCTGTAAGGCCTCCGATATAGGTGGAAGCATCAGCCACATGGACCCTATGAGCCAACTCACCAGTGCGGAGTTCACCAACAAGCTCAACAACTGCCATGATGGGTGGAATGATGGCAGCTGTGATGCCCCGCAAGGTCTCACAGATGGACTGTAAGCCGTCTCTTATGGTGACCTCCAGTCTGTCTCCTAAGGCCTGAACCGCAGAAGTCTGAACCACTATCGAGTTGGAGGCCCTGGCTTCAACTCGAAGGGGACCTGCCCGATGGCCTAAGGCAGCAGTCAACTGGTAAGTCATTTGCTGGATGGGCTCCTAGATTACAGCCACTGCCTGTCCAATGTTGTCGCAGATCTTTGTGGCAGATTCTGAGACCAGGCCAGCAAGATTGTTCAATATGTCCTTGATGGAGGACAGGGAACTCATCCCCCTCTGGAGCTCCATCACCAGGTGCCTCCGCAGACTCACGGCTCCGTGTCTACCTTCTGGCCAGTCTCACTGGAGAGGCAGATACATCCTCCACCTCCTCCAAGTTTTCCACCACCACAATGCTGCTGAAGTCAGTCGCCTGGGAGCTGTCGCGGCACAGAATCACATGTGTGTCCGCGCTGGTGCCAGGCTGAGGAGAGTCAATTGACTCTGTCTCTGCTTGAGGAGTTGCCTGAGGGTGGGGTTGACTGTTCACTCCCAGGAAGGAGGATTGGTGAGGAGCCCTGGCTTTCCGTTAGTCCTTCAGCATAGGGCACGAGCTGCCTTCTGAAGCCAAGGCTCTCTCCCTCCATCTCCAGCTGGGGCTGCTCCACCTCACTTTCTGACCACTCTCCACCTCCTCCTTCGAGATCATCCCTCTCTGACTCCTCCAGTGGAACCACCTTCGACCTCTTCTTGGCTGTGGGGAGAAAACCAGACGATTAGATTGTTTATATTGAGGAGAGGGAGGGAGGGGAGGGGAGTGGGTGTGGGTGGCAACCCTCTACCACTGTCATGTACGGAAGCGTTGATTGGCCATAGGGTAGGTACTCACCAGTTGTTGGACTCTCCCAATCCACCTCGGCTTGCGCCTCAGCCACGATTGTGCACCTCTCCATCAGCTGCACTGCTTTTTGCTATTGGGGGGGTCAACACCCTGAGGCTTGGGATGCCCCCACCACTCTCTTTGCCCTTTCCCGGGCATTGTGTGCATGCTTGGTGTGCAAAGACAAAAGGAAACAATCAAAATGTGTGACGAGCAATTCCAGTGAGCTACTGCTGTGCATATATCAGGCGGGGAGGGTTTAGTCCTCTCCAACAGATTGCTGGCCCGGTTGCTTCGCCTGAGTCCTACAGATTGGGAAGAAGGAATGGAAGTTAATTTCCCACCTTCCCTGACCTTGTGAGGTTATTACATTTCTTGCGGCACTGGTTCGCTGCCCTGGGGGTCAAAGTCGACCCACTCAGCGCTGCTGCCACCTCCCTCCAGCCACACCTCCTCACTGCCTCTGAGAGCTGAGCCCCAGTTGAGGCAACCAGGCTCCCTCACTGTTCCTTGATCTCATTGAGGAGGTCCTACAGGTCATCATAATCAAAATTGTAGGCCCTCTTGTGACCATCCCTCATTTTCTTTTCATCAGTCATCTGCAGAGAGCGAAAAATTACACAATACCTTCAGACTGCGTGGCACACTGTTCAGATTGAAAACACTGTCACTGTTCTTAAGACTTTGATTGCATTATTAATTTAAAATTAATTTAAATCAATTAGATGAATGCTGTTTTTAACATCAATTTGCACACTACTCAGATTGCACTCTCATTGCTAAAAACTTTGCGTTATTAGATTAATATTAATTTAAATCAGTCAATTAGATGAATGCAGTTTTTAAACTCAATTTGCACACTGCTCAGATTGCAAACACTCACTGCTCTTAAAACATTGCATTATTAAATTAAAATTCATTTAAATCAATCAAGTTTATAAGATATTAAGGGAAACAGATAGGGTGGACAGAGAGAAATTATTTCCGCTGGTTGGGGATCCTAGGAGTAGGGGGCACAGTCTAAAAATTAGAGCCAGACCTTTCAGGAGTGAGATTAGAAAACATTTCTACACACAAAGGGTGGTAGAAGTTTGGAACTCTCTTCTGCAAATGGCAATTGATACTAGCTCAATTGCTAAATTTAAATCTGAGATAGATAGCTTTTTGGCAACCAAAGGTATTAAGGGATATGGGCCAAAGGCAGGTATATGGAGTTAGATCACAGATCAGCCAAGATCTTATTAAATGGCGGAGCAGGCACGAGGGGCTGAATGGCTTACTCCTGTTTCTATGTTCCTAGATGGATACAGTTTATAAATCAATTTGTCCATTGCTCAGATTTTAAAAAAATTATGCATTGATAAATTAATTAAAACTTAAGCATTTATTAACTTATGCATTAATAAATTTAAATTCATTTAAATCAATCAGTCAGATCACTGCAGTTCCCTAAATCAATTTGCACAATGCTCAGATTGAAATCACTCACTACTGCTATGCATTAAATCAATCAAAAAATCAGAAATGCCAGGCCACATGGTATTTTTGAAGAAAGAGAGGCGTATCCTCTTACCTTTTAGTCTTCAGCCTCACTCTGAAGGAAAATTTTTTAAAGTGACTTTTATATGACTCCTTCCTAGATACTCTAGGCCCGATTGGCTCTGTTGCTAGTCACTTGTCACTTGTCCATCACACCGGTTTATGTTGCTCAATTGCGCTGATTCATGTGAAATTTTACATTCAGCGTTGTGCAAATGAGTTTGGGCGGAAACTTGAACCATAACTTCAATTCAGAAAAACAGTGCCATTTCAAACGCAATTTGCGCCCAAGTTCCCAAATGCGCCCAAAGCACAAACACTATGCCATAGTTTGCCTATTATTTCTGACTTTAGTAAGAGACAAAGGGTGAGCCAACAGACTTAATGCAATTTTGTAATATTCCTCTGTCAGCTGTTTTAATACAAGCATTAATCACTTGGAACTTGGGATGCATAGCCAGAGGGATACACCACAAATTCCAGGAGATGATAATGGGGATAATTTTCTGAGTTTGTGATGCTAGCAAAGAGTCTCGTCGCACATATTGAGAAATTGCATGCGCACTGCCCATAATTTTCTCTCCATTAATTTTAAAGGTCAGAAAATCATGGACAATATGGTGATTTTCTAATATGCATGTCTGGCAGGTGAGGCTCCTCACTGGAAGCGCAAACTCCAAAAATACCCCTGATGAGTCTGTGCAAGGCACTGGTAGGGCCACACATGAGTACAAAAGGCATTAAAGGGCAAGCAAACTGATACCTAACTTAAGGCAGTTGAATCATGAAGATAGGTTGAGGAATCTGGGGAGAGACTGTTCAAGTATTCAAAATTCTTATGGGAATAGAAAAATTAAATCCTGATAACACGCCTGTGATTGTCACAAACGTCTAGAATCAGATGGCAGGGGCTCAAGCATAGAGAAGGAGGGCGCACGCATGGTTTAGATTTAATTACTTTACACGCGAGTATTGAACTTGTGGCATGTTCTACCATGGGAGGCAATGGAGGCAAATAGTGTGGAAAAAATTAATGGAGAATTCAACACATATTTGAAGGAGTATTGAGAGGTTTTAAATTTTGGGGACCAGCCCGATAGACTGCAGTCGTTTCTGGTTCTGTATCTTTCTACGTACCAGTTATTTCTAGGCTATGGTCTTAAACTGTAACTACAAAGAATTTCACAAACTAAGAATAATGTCCGATGAATATTTCAAGTTAATATATTTCATTTTGAGGACTACTGTGCTCCTTATTTGTTTCTTAATTCAACAGTAAAATTGATTTTTATCTTCTAAATCTGGAGAAACAATCATGAATAAAGTGTTCTGAATAAAGTTACTTTTTAAAAATAGAACAGGAAATAGAGAAATGTTTGTTATTACAGATTTCACTTTTATTTGTATTACAGATGTAAGTGAAACTTTTCTGATGATCAATGGAACTGTGCTAAGATCTCAGATGTCCCTAAAGAACCATAGAATTTTGGAGTCATTCCTTAATCAAAATGTTGATATCCATGAGAACGAGGACCATGGAAACAAGTTGGCAAGATCTTCCAAATTAGGTTTGCTTCATCAAATAGAAGAAAGTGAAAGGAACATGTATGTTGGAAATCATTTAGATCCACGTATGGCTTCTTCAAAGTTAGCAAAAATGCCTCATTTAAGTAGAATGAGACAAAGGCCATCTTTTGGCAGAGATAATAGATTTAATTCACAACTTAGCAGAGCAAACCATCTTCAGTTGAACATTAATGAAAGGAAAAGTAACAGTCATGGTCCTCTGAACATATTTGGTTCTGATGTAATTCCATTACATCAGTTAAGCCATGGTCCACATGATCATTATGACCATCGGTCTCCTCTGGGCATAAGTTCTCCTAAGTTTGATAACAAGGGTAGAAATTTAAAGCCCATGAAGCACAAAGTGATAAAGAGAGTTAAGAGGAAACTTCAACCAGATAAGATAACAAATATCCATCAGGAAACGAAGGACACCACAGTTTTTACGTTCCAAGAAACAACTACAGAAAAACCAGAAGTAATATACACATTTGAATCAAATTACCCAGATGTTGTGGAACTAGATATTTCCTCTGGAAAGACTAAAATCCCTGAAGAGCTACACAATGAAACAATAATCACTGAAAGCATAGTGGAAGTCCCACAAGAGGACGTTTCTGTATATGAAATACCCGATACTCCTTCAGTAATTGAAGACATCGTTGAAGTGGGAAATAATAAGTCAGAAAATAAATTTGCTAGAAGCCTCAATGTTGACTCTCTTAAAGCTGAGCAAAAGCCACTGCTAAGGAAAGCCCTTGATCCTGGACATTTCAGTAGGACTATTGGAGAGGCTGAGATTATTAATCTTGGTGATAATGAAGCGATTAAACTTAATGTTTCAGGTGGATCTTGGCACAAACCAATAGGTCAGTTCCTGGATAATGCTGTGCAGAAAAATGTGGAGACAAGTTACAGTGAAAATCTTGCAGGACAACCCAATCCTAAGCTTACTCAACTTCAAATTGTTAAACTACTCGAAGACGCATATAAGAAATCTCCCAAAGAGGGTAATTACAGTCAACAGAAAATTGAGGACATGGTTTCTGAACTACGGACAACCAAGTTTCCAGAAATAGAGATAAAGGAAGGTAATAAAGATTTAATTCCCCCAGTACATCCCAAGAAAATAATAAAGGAATCAGTTAAAAGTTCTTCATCAAATAATTCTAAAATCAAAACAAATGTTGATGATATGTTTGAGACTAAAGTTAATGAAGAAGTACGAGCAGTAGAACCCAACAAGGATATACAAACTCTGTTTGCTCACGTAATAAGAATAATTAAGATAGATTGTCTGAAACCTAAATTAAAGGCTGCTTGTACAGACCTTCTTACCAAAATAGGACACCTAATGAAGCAGTATGAAGGAAAAGAGTATTTACCTGAACTAGGGTCTTGGAATCCTTCTCTTTTGCGTCCAGACGAAAAAGAAGAAGAGGGCAAAGGTACAGAGGTGTTCCCTCCACCAATATCGCGACCACGACAACGGCCGCGACCACACAAAGGACATGAATTGGGAAAATATGTACCGAGTTATGCTGAAATACATACAGAACAGCCAAAGGTAATTCTATTATATTTTTTCAAAAATCTTTGGTATTTATCTTGTGTGTATATATACATTTGGTCCTTTGAACTTGCACTGCTATTTGTGTTGGCCAGTGGCATCGTTATTTTTTAATTCAAATCCCCTGCCTTGTCTCCATATCCTTTAATATTCTTATTTTACATGTAAGTATATATCTCCATTTTAAACACCTCATTTGACTTTGCATCTATGGCCTTCTTGAGCAATGCATTCCACATTCTCACAAACACTTGTGTGAAAACATTTTCATATCTATATATTATTTAGAGTTTTGCATATGGTACACACTTCCTGTCCACAAACTTTATTTCCTGTTGCCATGATTTTTGAATAATTCTTTTATGTCAGTATTTCTCACAGAAACCAGCTATATCAGCATTTTATCATGGGAATTTTCAATGTTGGTACTTAACTGTCACTGTGTAGTTGTAAGCCTTCTACCACTGGTGGCACTGTGGCAGCTCCCCCATCCCCTACCCCATTGACCTCAGCCTCCAACGTGCTTCTTTGGCCACTGCCCAGTCTCTGGCGCACTCTAAACCTGACTCTTCCCATCCCCTTTGGCTATTTCAGGCACCCTGGCCAGTCCATCTCACATCTCTCACAGGTTACCAGCTTTGCTGTCTTGGCCAGCCTTCCCCACCCACCGCGTTGCTGCCTCAGTCACAACTCTTCTTGGCTCTAACTCAGTTTTTCTTGGCGGGCTTCACTATTCTTTTGGCTCCAAGCCCAAGCATAGTGTCTGCATCCCTGCAAGCTATCGCCTCAGCCCATTTCAAACAGTGTTGTTGCTCCAGCCCCATCTCTTCCCAGCATCAGTTCACTTTTTCTTTTGCAGGCCTACCGACAGCTTTCAGCCTCCACCCTGGCCCCAACTCTCCCTATATTTTTCTTCACACTGTGAACAAGCATGTGTCAGTCAGCAGATGGGGTCGAGGGCAAGGGATAGGGAGCGAGTGAAAAACGTGAGTGAACTGATGGCCAGAAGGGCACAACAAGAATGTAGCCTCCCTATATTTTTCTTTGGTTTCTGATCATCTTGTGGTAGATGGGAGGTAGGAAGTGGTAGGTAGCAGATGTGAGCTAAGGCACTGAGAGCCACCAGGGCACAGGATAGAACTCAGGAGTCAGGTGATATGAATGAAAAGAAAATAGGGGTGCGAAGAAGAAATGGATGAAGTAGGAGAGGATGGCACATGATCGCAAAAGAGGGGGACTGTAGGCATCATAGATGCATGATGAGGGACAGTGCAACAGGGCAGCCATGGCAGTACTGCAAAGCACAATGGTTCAGTGATATAATGGAAGTGTGTGAGTTTTGGAAAACAGGGTGTGTAATCGACAGATGGTAGTAGAAAAGGAATGGGTGATGGAGCAATATAGTACAAAATGGATAGCAGGGAAGTGGTGCTTCTAGTTGAAACAGTAGGGGACATAATGGGAGTACAGAGTTTGCATAAAGCAAAAGGGACAGAGTGCACAAATCTTATAAACTAGCATTTTCCCCACACCCATCTCCTTAAAATACAACTTGCATGCCTTGTTAGCTCCCTTCCCCGCCACACTACCCGCACCCTTCCACCCGAAAAGAAAGAAAAAGAGAGACAATCAGAAGACCACAGAGGTACAAGAAGAAAAGAAAAACAAAGATGAGAAAAAGAAAAAGGGAGACACTGAAGCAGAATATGAGAGGGAAACAGCAACATAAGCACGAGAGAAACCTTATCCTTTGTCTTTCTATGTGCAATGCCACAGAAGATCCACTAATATAAAAAAAAGTTGCAATTACCGTGCATCTGTCTTACTGTAGGTGTCACACTCACTTGTGTAAAACATCAACATATCGCAATAGAAAAATGTTAAAAAGTGTACAAAAATAAAAAGTACAATTATTTCCTGCTATTTTTCTGATCTTGGGGTAACCTGGAAATGTTGTGGAGATAATGAGAGGATCCAAGTAGTTGTCAATGTAGAGAAATTCCCAACAACAAAAGTTAGTTTTTAATGAAGCTGTGGAGTCTCACTCCAGCAGGTAGTGAATTGTTCCTAGAGGTTTTTTATCCGTCTTAGCAGTCTTTTTGTGCCAGGTTGCCATCCACACTCCTGTTAGTGTCGGAAGGCAATAATTTTCAGGATACAAAGCTGTTTCGACACAAAGAAATGCAAATTAGATAGATTTCTTTCCGAATATATATTTTTGGGGTACAGTAGATGAGTAATTTGAGACATGACGCCATAAGTGTAGCGTACTTAGGAGGAAAAAGGTGACCTTTGACCTATGGTTCCCCAAGCTCTCCACCACTGGGGTTTTTCTCGTGTCATTTCTGGGACTGTTGTAGACTAATTGATGGAGATTGATTGCTATGATTAGTCAACAACTCCATTATCATTGTCTCATGTGACGACCAGGATGGTAGAAGGCAAACTAGATGGACCTTGTTTTTTTTGGGTCTAGCAGTTCCTATGAAAGAAGTGCAATGGCATACCCACTGGGTGTTCCATTGTTCCTGATAATGATGGACGGGGCCACTGGCACTATTCTTCATCGGTGAAGAATGTTTGTACATTTTGCATACCTACCCGGCCATTCACTCATTAACTTCTCAAGGACCAATACAGCAATTCCCAAACACATCTGGGTTACAATGTCCTCTTCCTCTGCTTGTTCTTTTAAATGTTTTTCTTATTTTTCCTTTCTGTCTCTTTTTTCTCTCTCTCTTAATCCACTCTCTTTCTTTCCCTCTGTTTATTCCTCTTTCTGTCTCTATATAATTTGTTTCTCTCTAATTCACCCTATTTCCTTCTCCGTTGTTCGGTCTGTTTCTTTCTCCATCCTTTTCTTGCATTGTTCAAGGAGGTAAGCCATTAGGCTGCCGTTCACGAGGTCCCAGATGTGACGACATCGCTGTTCCATTATCAAATCGACATTACAGCAGCAGCGCAAATATAGTGCGATGTCAATGGTGAGCAGAAAAGTCCAATTAACATTGTTCGCCACCAAACTTGCCATTGCAGCAGTTTCTGGCCCATTGAGTGTCTTGAGTCAACAGTGGAGCTAGAAAAATAAATCTTGTTTAAGAATATTAAGTAGTATGTCAAAAATGATCTGCTTTCCTTTCTACCTGACGGGCACGTTGATGTTAATGCTTGATCATGCGCAACTTTAAAAAGTCTCTCAGAAAGCAATGCACAATAAAAAAAAAATAAAGTTCAGGGTTAAGATCAACAGATTTTAGGATACAGCCCAAAAATGCATGATGTGAGAAGAAAAAGTTGACTTTTCATTCTCAACCCCACCATTGTTACCATCTGTTGGGGAACTGAGTTTCATATTTCTACATAGGCTGTGTATTAATATTAACTCTCAATTCAAAACAGGAGAGGTGTTCCCAGCCCTAAATAACTCCAAATAATTTTCTGATCCGATTTTTAAAAGTATTCTATTTGTGTTGGGTGTTAAACTGCAGCTATTTAATTATCTGTTAACAGCTACTTAAGGAATCAATCAGCCAAGATTCCATTGTTATCAATTTCACAGACCAACAAAAAAAATCTCCCCATTTCAAAGGGGAATGAACCAAGATAAATACTAATAAAATGTAGCACTGCAGCAAGCAGGATTGGGGTGGTCAGAAACAGCTGGATGAACTGTGAGTGAGGAATAGCAATTGATCAGCTGCACAACATGAGCTGATCTGCTGTGGGATCGCTGGAATTCAAGTTGATCACACTCATTTTATATAACTTGAAGCCCGTGGGTAGCACAACAAAACTGGGTGCCATGGAGTCCATGGCATATCCTGTCAACGCCCTTGTCCTGAATATGTCTTTTAGTGAGCTGATTGATAAGCTGAACACATGCGGTATTATCAGTTATGTGGTTAACACAATCCAATCAGACAGGAAAGTCATAGTAATGAAAGCCCAGGAGCACAGTTTTATGCTCCTGGGCAAAATCTGGACACAGGCTCCAAATTTCTGGCTCCTGGCCTCATTCTCCCCATCCCCCTGCTCCTTCCTGAGTGTTCCTAACCTCCCCAATATTAGGCCCAAGCCACCTCACTCTCCCTCACTGCATTGCAGGGCTGTCCCTGCTCCTCCAGTCTCAGTGTCTGTGCTCTGTTGCCTAAAACCAAGCCCAGGCTTAACTGAGAGGCTACCAGAAGTAGTAATCGCTGCTGGCTGCGGGATCTCCTCGATGCTCTCCAAAAACAGAGCCAGGTGACCTAATGGAGACATGGAAAAAAGGTTTTACTTACCTTTTAAAGCCTCCCTCTCGTTGCTGACTGCCACTGTCAGATAATCCTATCTGATGGGGGCCATGTGCAAAGATACAATCAGCTTCTTCATACACGTCTCTAGATGGATGCCTGCTAGGTGTACCTGAAGCAAAATAAGGTGGAAGGCCTCAGTCTCATGGCTGTCTGACACTTGCACCTGCTCCAGGCACAAGCACTACCCCTCGAGAGAAGCTAGAAATCCCTGGGTAACACAAAAGAGGCAGAGTAATCAGCCTCCACCCAATTTTTCATCTACAGTGCACCTCAAACACCTTGACCTGGATCATTACCATTTGGGGAACTGAGACAGCTGCTTCAAATGGTGCCAACAGTTGCTCTCTCAGTACGAATAATTCACAATATTTGGCTGAAGAAGACAATGATAGCCATTTAGTGACCCCTATATGTAGATCAGAAAGACCTGACCCTTGGCCTCATTGTCTTGATAGTTAACAGTCACATCAGGATTCTGTACAGGGAAGATGTATGGTCAACTCCAAGAAAGCAACTGTTAGAACTTCTGTTGGATAACATGAGTTGTAAAACGAGAGCGCACGGAATTGGAGGTAGTCTTTTGATTTGGGTTGGAAATTGGTTGGGAGGTAGGAAACAGAGAGTGGGGATAAAGGATATGTACTCAGATCGGCAGGATGTGACAAATGGTTTTCCCCAGGGATCTGTTCTGGGACCTCAACTTTTCACTATATTTATTAATGATTCGGATGAAGGAATAGAGAGTTATATATCCAAGTTTGCAGACAACACTGAGTTAGGAGGCACAGTTAGTAGTGCGGATGGGAGCAGGAAGTTGCAAAGAGACATAGACAGATTTAGTAAATGGGCAAAACTATGACAGATGGGGCTCTATTTTAGCACCCGCTATCGGGTGCGTTCCTGGCGGGGGGGCTCCGAAAATCGGGGAATCCCGGAGCGGGTCGGGAGCCCGGCTCCAACCCGCCCACTTCCGGGTTCCCCACAGATGCGCCGCGTGTGCGCGCAGCCCCCACATGTGGGACTCCTGCAGGCAATTAAAGCCAGCGGGGTGCCACTTGAGAGTATTTACCTTGGTATTTCAGGTCATTAACAGACTTGATTAAGGGAATATGTCAGGAGGGGTGGGATTTTAGAAACAACTGGGACTGTTTCCCGTACTGGGGGAAACACTCCCAGTTGAAATGGACGTGTTGCAGCTATCAGCCTGTGGCAGCTGCAAAGGTCCATTTGACAGGTGGGGGGAGGGCGACCTTCACTCATTGCAGGAGGCCACTCTGTCACTTGGGACAAAGTTTGGCCTCCACCACCCTCCTACTGACAATCAAATTCACCAACTTGCACACTTACCCCGGGGTCCAGACACATGTACCTACCTTGCGAACCCCCTCAGATGTACATCTTCCGGATGGGGGCCGCCGTAGTTGCAGTCATGACCTCCTCGGAGGGCGAACAGTAAAACAGCCTCGCCGGTCAAGCCGTCCACCTCTGACACGTGGAGCTCCTCAACAGAGTGCTGTGACACATCCACCTGCACAGCAGGAGGGAGGGCAACCGTAGAGAGAGATGCGTCGCAGGGGGCACTACCCTCACCACAGGGTCCTCAGACCGAGGCTCAGCTTCCTGGACCTCTCTGAGCAGCAGTGCACACGGAGGACATCTGCAGCCTCCTTCATGCTGAGCTGCTCCCGGCTGGCCCGAGCACCATCTTCTTACCTGTCGCTGTCAAAGTCACCACTGCCCTCAACAATTTTTCCTCCGCATCCTTCCAGGGTGCCACCGGGGACATCGTCGACGTGTCTCAGTCGTCTGCACAAAAGAGCCCTGCAAATACACCTACACCCACTCTGCAGTGACACAATGGGTGGCATCAGGTGTGGGTCTTCATTGTGATCCTCAGGAAAGGGCATTATTGCACAAACCAGACAAGATTTGCAAAGATGTGGCAGTAGTGGTGCCAATATAATATGTGATGTGAGTTGCTCAGAAATTAAATATAAGTAAAAACCATGACAAACCCTCAAACATCCTTGTGCATCCCCTTCATGCTCACAACACGTTTACCTTACGCTTCCTACTGCACATATGTGATGCATGCCCTGTGGCTGCAGCACAGGTAGTGGCAGGTTGAGTGAGGCTGACTGTGAAAGAGATGCATGAGAGGGTGAGTATGAGATAGAGCCATGAGATTGTATGAGGATTGGGTTGAGTGGTAGTGGCGGGATGAGTACTGGCGAGGTGAGTAAGTGCAGGTAAGATGAGGATGAGGTTTGAGTGGGTGTGAGGGGTGATGTGACAGAGTAGTGTTGGCAGTGCAGAAGGAGATGTGGGGTGGGGGTGGGGGCAGTGATGTGGCAGACGGAGTGTAGGGGAATGAGTAAGTGTACTCACTTTGGCTGACCTACTTAGGTCATTGCAGCGCCTCCTGCACTGTATGCAGGTGGGAGATATGTTGGTGGTGCAGGTGACCTCCTGTGCCACCTCGAGCCAGGCCTTCCTGGTGGCAGAGGCAGGCCGTTTCCTCCTGCCCGCCGGGGGGAAGATCTCTGTCCTCTCCCCCTCCTCCTCACCCCATCTAATGATACCTGGAGTGAGGCATCATTAAACCTGGGAGCAGCCTTCCCCCTGGGCTGCTCCATGCTGTATTTTTTGCTATTTGTTGCAGCATCTGTCAGTGGAGGACTGCCCCTTTAAATAGAGCTCCTCCAGCTGACAGAGCTTACTGTGCACGCTCAGTCCGCCCGATGCGCAGCTCAGCAGTGGGGAACCTGGAAGACCAGGTAAGTGGATCCAATTAGGCTGCGATCGCGTGCGGGACAGACTGATTTCACTGGGCGCGTTACCCACGCGCCCAATAGCCCCCCCACCGCGAACCCGCAGCCCTGGCAATATCGAGCCCATGGAGTTTGATGTTCGCAAGCATGAGGTCCTCCACTTTGGATCTAAGAAAGTTAAATTGGAGTATTTTATAAATGGTGAGAAACTAGGAACTGTAGAGGAAGAAAGAGATTTGGGAGTCCAAGTACACAAATAATTTAAAGCTAGTAGGCAATCAAAAAGGCTGATGGAATGTTGGCCTTTATCTCAAGGGGGCTGGAATACAAAGGAGAGGAAGTAATACTTCAGTTGTACAGAGCCTGGGTCAGATCCCATCTAGAGTACTGCGTTCGGTTTTGGGCACCGCATCTCAGGAATGATGTATTGGCCTTGGAAGGGGGTGCAGCGCAGATTCATTAGAATGATGCCAGGGCTTAGAGGGTTAAATTATGAGGACAGGCTGTATAAACTTGGCTTGTATTCCCTTTGAGTATGGAAGATTGAGGGGTGATCTGATCAAAGTGTTTCGAATGATGAAAGGATTCAATAGGGTAGATACAGAGAAGCTATTTCCTTTGGTGGTGGAATCCATGGGGCACAATCTTAAAATTAGAACTAGGCCATTCAGGAATGAAATCAGGAATCACTTTTTCATACAAAGTGTAGTGGAAATCTGAAATGCTATCCCCTAAAAGGCTGTGGATGGTGGGTCAATTGAACATTTCAAGAGTGAAGTCAACAGATTTGTTTTAGGTAAGGGTATCAAGGAATAAGGATCAAAGGTGGGTATTTGGAGTTCAGGTGCAGATCAGCCGTAATCTAATTGAATGATGAAACAGGCTTGAGGGGATGAATAGCCTGTTCCCATTCCTATGAGTCCTGAAAAGATCAGCTTTTAGCAAATAATGATGGCAACATTATTAGCCTCCTGAAAAATTTCCACTTTGAAGGCCTAAAATGCCAATTTGTCTGCTAGAATCTTGACCACTAGTTGAACCCAGTAGGCTGTGGTGTATCATTGATTCTTTCTATTTGCAAGTGCTGCTAGATGAAGAACTCCCTCAGTTTTTGCGCAACAGTTTTTAGTGTGCATGACAGTAAGGGAACATTATGGAATCTCCATTTTTGAAGACTATGAAGGTATGTCTTTTTTTCCATTGAGTGATCCCTATATGAACTTAGTTCTGACTAAGCTGATGTCAGAACAGTTTGAGCCCATGGATTCCTGTGATCAATAAATTTCTCTTTTATGTGTACCTTGTATTGACATGGAGGTGGTTAAGCCATCTTATCTTATTTGGAATGTGGATAATGCAGTCTTAAGCTCCATTTTTTTTTACCTAATATTGCTTCTGAGTTTCAACTATTTCAGGAAATCCCAATGTTGAAATTGTATTCACCTCATATTTCTCTCACTGAATTAAATGTGTGCAGTGCTGTAATCTGTTATGTAGATAATATGTGGAACCTTTGGCAATTCAGACAATTATTTAACTATTTTGGAAACAAGGCTCAAGGAAGAGCCCTTAATAAACAGCCATTAGACATTTGGGTAGTGGAATGGAATCCCCCCCTCGATTAGTTCTTGGCAGACCCATGAGGTAAAATGAGTGCTCACTACTACACTGGCCATTTCTTAGGCCTACATCTGCAAGGCTTCTCTTGAGATCATCTATAGGACAATTACCTGGAAAAAATTACATGTTTTCACTTTGCAATATTACCTGAATTTGACAACTTAGGGCAATGAGCATCTGGCTCTACTGGTGTAAAGATGTAAAATTTCACGCTGTTTTTGATGTTATTTCAATGTAAAATTGAGGCTTTTTTTTTTCTTGGGCAGCAGTTTGGGGCAGAAGCTGTTTCTTCCTGTTTTCCGTACCAAAACTGATTTTCCTCTCCCCGCCCCCAAGTTTCCAAATTTAATTTGGCCCTTCCTGCAGTCTGCCTGTCGAGCCCCTAGCCAGGATATGGTAGTGAGGGTTAGTGGCACTGCCGCCCCAAAATTCCTGATTTTACAATTAGTATGCCCCCCAGGGTAAGTTAGAATGAGAGATGTAAAACTCAGCTGCTGTCAAGATCAGCTGAGACAGGCAGAAGTGAGGAGTTTTGGAGCATGAAGAATGGGGAGAGTTTGAGTAGCAATAATCATTTTTTTTTAGCATATTTTCTGATATCCTACTTAAACAGACCTAGACTTGTAAGACTACTACTGGTAGAGTGGGACCACTAAGAGATGTTGACCCACTCCACCCCCACCTCAGTCAGGGCTTCTCAGAAGCTTGCATGACATTCCCTAAGGACATACTTTTGTATTTATCATGGAGAAGGAGGAGGAGGAGGAGCAGAGGAAGAAGGAAAGGAGATTGACAGCATTTAACGAGGATGCACCCCACCACATACTACCCCCTCCCCCAAAGGCTATACAGGAAACATTAGTCCTATGAGGACCTTAATGATTAAATGTATATTAGAAGAGTGTGTTTCATCTAGAAGGCAATTTTTATTACAACTAAATCCAAAGTGAACACATGCCAACCGTATATTTTCTAACACTGAGCTTCCCCGGGTGGCTAAACATGCCTTCCTTTCTCCTATTCTAGTGCTTCTCCTAGGTGCAACCTGAGGTCCACTATCATGAGAGGTGATTGGATGCTCATGTTCTACAAAAGGCTCATGGGACTAAGGTGGCCTTCCACTCTGGCAGCTTACTCCTGCAATGGGAGCTATTGTTGCTCCATCTCTGGAACTTGTTCCTGGGCAGCCTGGTGTTGTCTCTGACATGGCACTGGTGTTCTACTCATGAGGGGAGGAGGGAGTAGACCAGAGGCTTGACTTGTGCTGCTGTCCTGAGAGACTGCAGATTCAGGCTGGTCAACTCCAGCCATTACCGTTGCACTGGGCCCTGGATCTGTGCCCCCTCTGGTCTGATAGTATCTATAACATCCTGAAAGCCCTGAAAGACAGCAGCATGCTTCCCTGCTGCCAGTGTCTGGAAACTGGCATTGTCCATTCTGTCCCCAACTGCCACCAGGACTTCTGTAGTGGGTCTGACTGATCCTTGGCCACTTCTTAGATGTGGGACTGCTGCAGATTCCAATTAATCTGTCACATGCTGCTTTGATATCTGCAATGAAGAGAAAGCATCCCTGTTGTTGCTGCACATGCTGGCTGTGAGCTCCAGAGTCACAGTTGTTAGAGCCGCACATCCTCGAAGACTGACCTCGGAGCCTGCACGTAGGTGTGCTGTTCCTCCAATATCCTTTTAAGGCGAGTACCCATGAATTCTGGGTCCCATGACTCTGAAACAGTGGGCATTCTCTTCCTTGGCCTGTGCTGGGAAGGTGGCACATTCTCACCCACTTCTCCAGCCCTCTGGTGCTCTGTAAATCACCTGGTGCCCCACATCCTCACTGACACTATTTAATTACCCTGGTAGGAAAGTATCTGAGCTAATGTGTGGTAGGGAAAAAGCACGTGACATGGGGTGAGATCAGGTGGTTTGTGGTGGAGGAACATGGGGCAGGAAGTTATTGCAGAAACTCCTTGTTCGGCTTAACCCTGACTGCTCCCTCTTCATCATCATTATCCTCACTTTTGTTCTTCTCATAATTCACAAGAAAGAAGTTCTGTCGATAGTGCTTCTCCTCATCATCATTATCATACTCCTCCTCTTCCTTATCCTCTGTCCTCCATTGCTGTGATGGGTCTGCAGAAAAGGCGGGTACAAGCTAAGAATGTGTGAACTATTTCCATGGAATTAAAGAGACAGAGAAGTGAAGGAAGCTTGTGGCTGTGTAGTGTTTCACAAGGGTGCTGCAGTGACTGCATAGGTGTTCAGTCACTAATCTGGTGCCGGGACTTTGTCCATGACCTCACCATCTCCCATAGAAAGAGCAAAGTGCCTCCCCATGAGCTCCATGGCCTTCTCATGGAGATGTGGTCTTTAAATTCAGGGATGCCCCCTACCATGCCCTGTCTCTTGTAGGCATTGTGCCCCACTGCAACAAGATTGAGTGAATTAGGTGAAGGCTGTCAATCGTGGAATATCTGCTGTATGGCATGGGACAGCTGAAGTAAGAGATATGTTGGTGTCACTCTGTTAAAACAGAGGAAGGGGTTTAAGTTGGGTATATAAGTAATTGCTGTTAGAGGAGATAGGCACCCATACAGTATGATCCCAAGTTAGTGCCTCCCTTAACCAGAGTGCATTGTTAAGGGTTGGTTGTGCAGTTTTTAATTTTAGAGGATGAAAAGTGTGGTGGTGCTCAAGGAACAAAAAGCAGAGTGGCCTGTGTCTGTGGCCTGTAAGACCTTGCCTGCCCGGTTTAGGTCATTGAACTTCTTGTGGTACTGGTCTGTAGTCCTGGGGGTTGGGGGGTTGGTGTGGAGACAGTTAGCACTTAGTGGCAATGCCACTTCCCTCCACAAGAAACATTTTTGGATTCTTCCTCCTGCGGACACCCAAAGTCTGTCTCTTTTATTTAACTGAGAAGGGTTTGCAGGTCCAACTCATTGAAGTTGTGGGCTCTTTTTTGCCTCAACTATGCTCTTGTCCCACCCCTGGCTGCCACTTTCAACTGCTCCTGTAATAAACATTCTTGAAAAGTGGCACAAAAATAATACTCATGAGACACATCCAGTCAAGCTCCCTGACAGCGAACTGAGTGAGCCCAGCACTTTGCTACTTACCTACTGCTCCCCCAGCATGTTGCTGCAATCTTCAGCCAGAACTGGCTATTTAAAGGCCGCACTCTAATGTCTGAGTGCCCCAGCACATTACCGCCGTTTTACGTGGGATTTCTGCCATTGATGTCGATAATGGATATGCAACTGAGTTGACCCAATGAAATTCAGGTGCAAACAACTCTTCAGACTATCGGCGAGTAGAATTCATGTCTTGTTGGCGTAAAATTGGCATGACACACCACATGGAATTTCCCATCAATATAAGTAGTCACTAATAAATCCAATAAGGAATTCAGGAGAAACTTCTTTACTCAGAGTGGTGAGTATATGGAATGCGCTACCACATGGAGTGGTTGAGACGATTTGCATTGATGCATTTAAAGGGAAGCTAGATAGGTACAGGAGGGAGAAAGGAATGGAAGTGTATGTTGCTAGGGTGAGATGAAGTAAAGTGGGAGGAGTCTCGTGTGGAGCATAAACACCAGCATAGACCAGTTGGACCAAATGGCCTGTTTCTGTGCTGTAAAACTCTATATAATTCTAAATGAACTGCAGGAACCATATGAAGTTCAGATACTGGACTGCAAGATGTCACAGAATAATGAAGGCAGGAGCTACTTTGAGTTACAAGAAGAACAACTTTATTTGTTTTCAAACATGACTTCATACATAGCCAGTCCATATCTGGCATTTGTTACATTTTCAATTTTGAAGGAATAAATAAAACCCCACATTGTTCTTAATTCAATAGAGAAAATGCTTTAGTTTCTTGCTTTTAAGCATCACACTATATCGAATCATTATATAAACTTGGCTTTAAACAAACCAATATTAATAGGTTTAGATAGTTTTCTCACAGGTTTAGTTGCTTTTCTCACAGAAGCATAATGAATACCAAGAAACATTTGCTGACTACAAAGGATTTTAAGGAATCAGTGGGGTGGATTTTCAACTTGTCAAAACTGGTACAGCGAATCGGCCATCCATTACAGAAACTGCCTGATTTTAATTTCTATCAATGAAAATTAAATTCAGGCAATTTCTATAACGAGCAGCCAATCTGTAACGATTGTTTTATGCCCAGGCGGCAAGTTGTAAATCTACCTCATTGACCCTGGCAAAACGCTCCTATTAAAGCAAAATTTGAAGAACACTACACAGGAAAAATTTGTCACAATTTTGCATGCCACATTATCGATCGCTCTGCGCATACAATACACAGAAAACGGACAAATTCAGTGGCTGTAATCCAGATTACACAGAAGACTGTTTTAGAATCATAGACGTTTACAACATGGAAACAGGCCCTTCGGCCCAACATGTCCATGTCGCCCAGTTTATACCACTAAGCTAGTCCCAATTGCCTGCACTTGGCCCATATCCCTCTATACCCATCTTACCCATGTAACTGTCCAAATACTTTTTAAAAGACAAAATTGTACCCGCCTCTACTACTGCCTCTGGCAGCTCGTTCCAGACACTCACCACCCTTTGAGTGAAAAAATCGCCCCTCTGGACCCTTTTGTATCTCTCCCCTCTCACCTTAAATCTATGCCCCCTCGTTATAGACTCCCCTACCTTTGGGAAAAGATTTTGACTATCGACCTTATCTATGCCCCTCATTATTTTATAGACTTCTATAAGATCACCCCTAAACCTCCTACTCTCCAGGGAAAAAAGTCTCAGTCTATCCAACCTCTCCCTATAAGTCAAACCATCAAGTCCCGGTAGCATCCTAGTAAATCTTTTCTGCACTCTTTCTAGTTTAATAATATCCTTTCTATAATAGGGTGACCAGAACTGTACACAGTATTCCAAGTGTGGCCTTACTAATGTATTGTACAACTTCAACAAGACATCCCAACTCCTGTATTCAATGTTCTGACCAATGAAACCAAGCATGCTGAATGCCTTCTTCACCACCCTATCCACCTGTGACTCCACTTTCAAGGAGCTATGAACCTGTACTCCTAGATCTCTTTGTTCTATAACTCTCCCCAACGCCCCACCATTAACGGAGTAGGTCCTGGCCCGATTCGATCTACCAAAATGCATCACCTCACATTTATCTAAATTAAACTCCATCTGCCATTCATCGGCCCACTGGCCCAATTTATCAAGATCCCGTTGCAATCCTAGATAACCTTCTTCACTGTCCACAATGCCACCAATCTTGGTGTCATCTGCAAACTTACTAACCATGCCTCCTAAATTCTCATCCAAATCATTAATATAAATAACAAATAACAGCAGACCCAGCACTGATCCCTGAGGCACACCGCTGGTCACAGGCCTCCAGTTTGAAAAACAACCCTCTACAACCACCCTCAATCCATTTTATAGAGGACATTTAAATCTGATTCTTATTAACACAAATTTGGGACCATAATACTGGGACTTGAAATGACATGATCAAACTCTCAATGTCTATCTTTCTGTATATCTATCCAACTACATGTGTTCATATTTATGTGTGTATATAAGTATATTTTTAATATATTAATTTGAAAAATATATGTCTCTAATATATTAAAAATTGTACATCTAAAATGTGTTTATCTCCATAATGCTTCAGGTGTCATACTGTGAGACATGCAAATTCATGTATAATACTTTTTTAAAAAGGTGTGAAGAAAGAAAACCAGTTATTAGAAATGTACAAGGAAATTCTTCCAGCAATTGAAAATACTTTATTGACACAAAAGTCAGAGGAGGAGAATTTCCACAGAGGTTCTCCCGATCTCCTGCTGTAACTTTGGCGGAAGATAGATGGAAACCCTAGAGAAATGGCAGAAACAACCGTTAATGCCATTTCTCTGGGGTTTCCGCTGAACTTATGGCAGGAGATCGGGAAAAACGCAGCAGAAATTCCAGGCGACAGTGTCTATAGCCTCTGACATCTTTAGTAGTCATACTTCAAAAACAGAAAGTCAGGCCCTTGCTTCCTGGAGAGTAATTAAAATCTGATTGAACTCATCCACTGTTTAATGAACAGTGATCTTAAAGCTTCAGCTAGCAACAGAATAATATAAATGCATTACCTAGTATAACATTCTTGTAACTTTTAAAACAGTGCATCATCTGACATCCCATGAGCAATGCCACTAGAGATTTACTAGTAATAATTAAAAATGCTACATGCAGATGTCACTTTTCAGAAGTCACATTTCAGACATCACACTTTGTTACAGATGCAAAACCATTTTAAATTTCTGGGTGCTTCTCACCATTAGTCTGAAACTAACCAGCACAATCCAATATTCAAACTCTTTGATCAAGCAATGATTAAGCCCTGATTGACCTAAGCTTGTGTCTACTTAACAACAGTTAGATTTTGTGGTCCTAAAGGAACATAGCTCCACCGTAGCAGAATAAATACATTTTTATCCACTACAAGGGCTTAATCTCTCCCAAAAGCCTGGGCTAGGACTTGATATTTTTGCACAGGGTTGTGATTCTCTTTACTTAATGCATATTTTGGATCAGTACTATTTAGTCAGCTGCACTGCTAAATATTTTTCTTTAGCTTCTAGCGGTTTCTGCTCAGTTCATTTTCAGAATTATTTGAAGAAAGCTAGAGAACAAATTTCGAAAGCTTTAGTCAGGTAAAGTTCATATTGATGTTATTTTTAAAATGACCAGATGGGCTTTTGTGTGAGAGAAAAAAAATAAGAGACTGTACAGAATACACACCTGTTGTAGCTTTTGTTTTGTGTTCTATAAATTTCAGAAAACATTATTAAGCTGAGAGAGACAGATAGAGGCAGATTTCAGGCAACCCTCAAGCGTTAAAGGGAGGAAAATGGAGCGTACTGCTGATTCTTTGCCCAATAAATTGCCTTGTAGGTTGTCTTCTTCCCCCGTTAGGGATGGACTTTTTGCCTTCTGTGTCCTTGCCTTACTATATACAAATAACAATGGGAGGGACATGGTTTGCTGCAGGGCCCCATTTTCCTCCCTGATTGCCCACTGGTTGCCAGGAGGACACAATGGAGATGAAATTGGTCTTCACCAGTAGTGCGAAACAGGCTCATAGCGAATCAGCTGTCCGTCTTACACCCCCCCCCCCCCCCCCCACCTGATTTTCTTTTCCACTGACTTTATGGCAGCCCGGTGCACTGGGTCAGTATGGAAACATGCAATAGCTCAGATTCTAATCTGCTTAGGCATTCCCAGTTTATATTAGGTTAATTAAGTTCCCCCATTAGTATGGCCTTTCCCCACACACTTTCCTTATTTTTTCATATAGTACCTTGTCCTTTTTGACATGATGGCCTATACCAAACCCTCAGAATTATCTTTACTTCCCTTGCATTATACATACCTCCAGCCAAACTGCCTCATTGGAAAACTTATCCTCTACCATTGGGTTAACTTCCTGTGCCTCCCAGATGTTACTGACATAGAGAGCTACTCTAGAAAGAAGAAAAAGAACTTTCATTTGTATAGCACCTATCAGGACCTCAGGATGTCCCAAAGTGCTTCATAGCCAATGAAGTACTTTTGAATTGTAGTTACTGTTGTAATTTGGGGGGACTTCTGTCTAATCTGTTCTTCCTGAACTCTCCAAACCCTTGTATGTTGTACTTATCACCATCATTGGAGTTAACCATGCTTCTCAGATTCCCAATAGGTCATTGTTCAAAATTGTTATAACAGTTTTGAGTTGAGTCAGCTTGTTGAAATGCTTCTAACATTCATTACATGACCATTTGTAGATTAAGACTGCACTTCACAGCATTTTGTTTTTTCTTTATCTTGCTGCTATTAATTTCCTTTTTTTATTTGGTCTGTTTTGTTTAACAATCTCTCCCCGCCTTACTGGCTTAAATCCTCCCCCTCTGCCCTATTTACCCTCTCTATAAGGACCAATCCAGTTTAGGTGAAGCCTGCCCAATCTGAACAGCTTTTCTCTGTCCCAGAACCTTGCTCCAATGTCCAAGGAATCTAAAATCCTCTCTTCTACAACATCTCGCTAAACACAAAATTAGTTATCTAATCCGTTTCTGCCTGACTGCTGCAGCACAAATCACCAGGAGTAGTCCAGACATTACTACACTTTGGACTAGAACTTAAGTCCTCAAACTTGTTCTGCAAGACTTACATTGTACTGTCACTGGTTCAAAGAAGAACCATGACATCTGGCTGGTTTCTTTCCCTTTCCAGAAGTGTTTCCACCCACTCCATTAAACCCTTTACTCTGTTCATTCTGAACTCTCAGTTGCGACTGCAAATCAGGCTCACCCCCTATTATGGAATTCTCCATTACCAATGCCATCTTTGGGTATGAGAGGGACCCTCCTCAACAAAATGCAGGGAGGGCTGCTTTAGAAACGGTGGAGGAGCAGGTGAGTGCAGTCTCTAAAGTTAAGAGGAAAGCCTTCCAGATGCAGAGAAAAGACCCTTAGGCTTGCCAAGGTAAGTCAGTGCTCTACTAATCTGCTTGCACTAGTCTGTAATGCCATGCCTGTAACACATACTTACACTTTGAACTTCATCAGCCTCATACTCACCTGCAATGCTTTCTTGTCTTTACACATATTTGCCTGTAACCCTTTTATTGTTGGCAGGTAAGCCTATTAAAGACTCCTTTTGCAAGGGGGCAATGACCTTTGAAGTGATTCAATTAATTTGAATTAACCTTTGACTTGCTACTCAAGGGATGCTGTTATGTCCACATATTTTGATTCATCTGTGGCTCCTTCTGCTGCTGGTCCATTTCTTCCTCATCTTCCATCTTGAGTAGAGCTGGCAGGATATAAGAACATAAGAAATAGGAGCAGGAGTAGGCCATACAGCCCCTCGAGCCTGCTTCGCCATTCAGTGAGATCATAGCTGATCTTCTACCTCAAATCAGTAAATGTATGCCCAATGAGTGAATCGGGTTGCCTTGATTAGAAAAGGTGGCTGGATGTTTTGCTGTGAGGAACTCAAGTTTACAAACAAATATCCCCAAAAGGTTGCTCCACTCCACATTTAAAAAGACACAGAAATTCCAAGATTTCTCATTAAAAAAAAATTGGCGCAAGAAGCCAACCAATTTTGAATACGAAGACAATGCGTTCACCTTCAAGAGGTTCAAGGAGCTGCTGAATTGGCTACGCAGTCCTCTACTCCATCTTGCTTTGGTGCATCAGGATGGCACTGTGCCAATAGCATAAAGTAGCACTTTCTGGAGAAGCCTACACACTCCCTCGTTATGCCCCAACACACAATTTAACAAGGTTTGTGCACGTTTCCCTAACTTGGACCCAGCACAAAAGCCAGCACTGGCACGGACCTCGTGCAGAAATGAAATAGCAGATTTTCTGCTCCCTCTGCAGTGTACCTGCGCTGGCAGTGCAAAGGACCATTATTTCCGGCCCAAAGAGTGCAGTGAGTGCTCGTTGTTCAGAATGTTTCCCATTTATTTCCACTGTCCCATTATGAACAATTAGTCTACTTTTCTGCCATCACTACAACTCCCCTTTTTATGGCAAGTTGTAATCCTGTAAGATATTATGTTCTGTAGCTAAGTGTACTACAGGTCAAGAGCTCCGGGCAAGCTATTCCTGTGCCTGTTGCCCATCCAAATTAGGGGGCAGACCTTGAACTGCAAAATTTGCCAAACCCACCGCCTGTCCTACAGGCACAAATGCACCCAAGAAATTGCAAAATTGAGCTCCTGTCTGCATTGTGCTCTTATTGGAGCTAATTATCCAAGTTTGTGCAGTGGTGAACTATACCCACCATCCACACATATGGGAAATCCCAATCATGCTGCCCTCGATTTTCCCACCGTTATGGACAGAAAATCAAAGGCAGTGCATCAACAAATTGCCCAATATGCTGAATCGGGTAGTGAGGTTTCCTGCTGGTAGTGCGAACTTGGGAGATTACCCCAGCTAGTTTAACACAATGTTAACTATCTTGTATCTTAATATCCTAGATTAACACGTTCTTTTAATTTTTCTTCTTATTTCTACATAAGCCCCAATTTCGCGAAATTGAAAAGTTTTGAGTAAGCATATGTTTGTGGTGCAAACCAACTCACAGATGGAAAACATACGCAGGCTTGCAAGCTAACTGGCTGCCAGTCAGAAAATTGAGCCAGTCCTATGCATTTACAGGGAGGGTGCTCACCCTTAAAAGAGATGTAATTTTTCAGATGCCTGAAGTCAGAGTCATGGCTGGAAGGAGTAACATGGGAGAAACTACCCCATTCAGTGATTAAGCCCTAGGAGTCCTGCTGCGGGAGATACAGCAAAGGAAGATGCCTCTTTTTGAGGCAGAGGGCCACTCTTCCGCAAAATCACACGCTGCATGGAAGGATGTGGCAGAGCAGGTCAATTGGTAGACCAGGGAGCAAATGAGAAAGAATTTTCGGGCATCCGCAAAAAGTGCTAAGGTAAGTGGACTCCTTTTCGCACACACTGCCTTTTTCCCTGGAACATGTGCCACACAAGATTTAGGGCTACTATTCCCTCAAGGATACAGGATGAGGACAATATTTTGCCTTTCCACAGCACTCTTGCATGCAATACAAAGTGCAGGGCTCATTTGCAGTGGGCCAGCATAACTTTCACTTAGTACTTGCAAGTTTTCCTGCAACTCAGTACTGCCACAAAGACCACGCTAGCCCTTTGGCAATGAGGTGGTCGCAGGATGGAGGTGTTGTGGCATAGGGCTGCTGTTTAGTGTGTTGGATAAGTTCCTCTAATACTCTTCACTGTGTTCCACTTACAGGCCAAGGCTGCGCATAACCACCGCAAGAGAACTTAGGGGACCTGCAATACCAAGACCCTCACTTCCCATGAGTTGCTGGACTTCAGTTCCTAGGAGAAACTGTGAAAAGCATTGGAGGTGCCAAGTTTGGAGGTGTAGTCCCTCACTCCCCATTTCCTTCCATCTGCTTACATTTACTAAGCTGCTGTATCACCCACCAAAGAAGGGTAATTTTAACTTTATCGGCGGGCGAAATACATGCGATAGCGAATCGGCACCCTTCCTACATCTCATCTGATTTTCTTTTCCATTGACTTCATGGAAAAGGAAATCGGACAGGATGTAAAACAGGCACTGATTTGCTATCGCCTGTTTTTCTGCTGGCATTAAAAGTTAACATTACCCCCAAGGCCTTTATTTTCTTGGGCATAATCTTGAAGGCATAATCTTGGAGGTGCGTTGTAACCGACTGTTCTTTTTTCTTTCTGTAGACTTTTCCCAAGATGAGGACCCAGGACAGAATGACACCATGCTCTCTCACTTGTGTCAAGCACTCCCCCAGCACCTGGCACCAGATCAGCTATTAGCACCACCCCAAGCAAGCATATTGTGCAGTTCCAACACATGGCCTCAGACTTAGTTTCCTAATTCTGACATCTTTGTTAGCCAAACGAACATTGCAAAGCATGAAATATATACTTTAAAAAATTAGTAAACTTTGTAACTGCTACAACATTTTTATACCCACATGCAGGCACTACTTTTAAATGGCTGTATCCCTTCAGATTTGCCTGTTGCCCCTTGTAACCAAATCCTTAAGGAGTGTCTGTCCACCCTGCCTCTGGTGAGCCCCCAACACCAGGCCTAATGTAGGCCAGGGACTCACCCACCCTACTTAAATAAAGGTGATTATGCAAAATAAGGTGAGGTTGGAAGTACTAACAGTTGGGTGCACGCTAATGACGCACTGCTCGTCCAATGCGCATTCAAAAACTCAATCAGAAAATGTACCCTCCTGGATTATAAGCGGATCTTTTCACAAAGGTAAGTACAGATGTGAGAGGCCATTCAGCCCATCTAGCTCATCCTTCCCTGGAAATCAAGGATCCGAGATCATTCCAGGTATTGATTACTCTGCATGAAGAAGTGCTTCCTGACGCTTTTTTCTGCCTCCTGCCAAGCAAGTGCATGTGTCCAAGCCCAAGAACGCCAGTATTTCCTGTCCAGAGTCACTAACATTTTCCAAGGGCACCTCTGGCACATGTGCCCCATAGGAGGGCCTAGCACCAGCAGACGGGGGGATGATTTGAGTGCAGCTACAGACCATGTAGGCTTGCAGCTGTATGTCAGGCCTTCAAATCAAGGCCTTCACTCTGCTAATGGAGATCAGTAGCTAGAAATCCCCAATTGTCTCTGAACATCCATGGGGAGCGTGGAGAAAATTAAAGTAGCACCTTATCTTACTGTCTTCTGCCTGCTTCCAGGAAAATGAGGCGGGAGGCTAGCCCCCCCCACCCCTTTCTCATTAACATATGGGCCTGCACTTGTAGTAGGTGCAGCTCCATATGCCCAAAGAAGTCCTGGAAAACTCAGGACAATGTAAGAAGGGCAGAGACCCAGTAATATGGATCTCTGGCCTTTTTCTTGACTTTTGCATCCGAGGAAATGGACATTCCCATGGTCAAAGGTAAATTTACTAGTAGAATGGAGTCAAACTAAGAAGTGTGCCATTAAACATGTTACAGAAAGTCACATGAGCTTCTAAAAAGCTGCTGCAAAAAAGATGGCCAAAATAGTTACACTGCAGATGCTTGCAAAAGATTTTAAATGCTACACGTGTATTATTGCAGTATTACATTTATCTAGTACAGGGGTATGGTAGCTTAGTTTTTATGGTATTGGACAAGCAACCCAAAGGTTAAATCTGATAATGGCAAGTTGTAAATTGAATTTTGGTAATTTGTGGGCTGGAGCAGCAAATTATGATCATGAAAATCTGCTGGGTTGCCATAAAAACCGAAGTGGTTCACTATTGTCCTTCAGTGAAGGGAACCTACCACCATTACCTAGTCTGGCCTACATGCAACTTCAGTCCTGCACTATGTGGTTGGCTCTTAATACCTTCAGGACAACTAGGGATGGGCAATAAATATTGCCTTGCCAGAGCTGCTCATGTCCCCCTCAAAAATTAAAAATTTTGTGTATCCTTACTTCCTGTCACACCTTTGGCCATTACACACATCAGCTTGTCATGAGCATAAACCGCGGGAGATTTTCCAGTTAATGTAGCCCTTGAAATTCCTCTATTTTCTGCGGGTCAAAATCATGCAGTCTGGGCCAGGGGTGAGGAATAAGGGGTAAGACCCGGATCTGCCGCGCCTCCGCCCTTTTTTGCAGCTGCCAATAATTCCACCGGAAGTGGGAACGGGCATGAGGAAATGATGGGATGATGTCACCCCCATCTAAAATTCTCACTTGCCCCATCGTAACTCTTGTCTGCATAAAGCAAGTGTTACTGGATTGAGCACCAGATCAAGTTGGAACTGATTTTATTGATACAACTTTGAGGCCAAACAACTGCCCATAACTTAGAAATTGTACCATCAACTTAGATTTTTTTTTTGCTAAGCAGCTCTTGAGGGGACCTTCAACTTCCTGACTGCAGTTTCTGGGAACAGTTTTGAAAGCATTTTTGATCCCTCATGCAACATCAACATGGGTTTCCCAATGGGGTTGACTCTTGTTACTATTTAAATGGAGGAAGAGCAGGAGAAGGAGAAATAAAGCAAAGCACATCATAGAGACCCACTTGCCGGTAACCAGCAACAATAGTTTACAGACCCTGGTACTCTTTCCAAGATGTAGATATGGATGAGGAGCTGCGTTTTACCAAAGAAGCTCGGAATGATCTGTGTCTCTGCTGGCAGCTAAACCTGCAACCCACCTCCAACAGTAGGAACATAGGAACAAGAGTAGGCCATTCAGCCCCTCAAACCTGTTCTGTCATTCAATTACATCATGGCTGATCTGTACCTCAACTCCATTTACCCGCCTTTGATCGATATCCCTTGATACCCTGACCGAATAAAAAACTCGATCTCAATCTTGAAAATTTCAATTAACCCAACATCCACTGACTTTTGGGAAGAGAATTAAATATTCCCACTACCCTTTGTGTGAAAAATGCTTCCTGATTTCACTCCTGAATGGCCAGCTCTAATTTTAAGATTGTTCACCATAGAAAAACCATCTTCAAGGTCACTGTTTCCTTCCTGAGGTGCAGTGCCCCAGAACTGAACGCAATACTCCAGATGAACTCTGACCAAGGCTCTGTACAAATGAAGCATAATTTTCTTCCTTTGTATTCTAACCCTCTTGAGATAAAGGCTTACATTCCATTAGCTTTTTTGATTACTTTTTGTATCTCTGCACTAGCTGTTAGTGATTTGTGAACCTGGACACCCAAATCTGTTTGCTCCTCTCCACAGTTTCTAGCCTGTCTTCATTAAGAAAATATTTCGATTTGTCTTTCTTGGATCCAAAATAGATTACCTCACTCTTCCCCATATTGAACTCCATCCACTACAGTTTTACTCACTCACTTAATCTGTCTATGTCTCTTTGTAACTTCCTGCTACATAATTTACTCTTCCTCCTAACTTAATGTTATCTGCAAATGTGGGTGTGCAACTCTCTATTCCTTCATCCAAGATATTCATATATAGTGAAAAGCTGAGGCCCCTGTACAGATTCCTGGAGAAATGTCGCTTGTCACATTCCGCCATTCAGAGTATATTCCCTTTGTTCCTACTTTCTGTTTCATGCCTTCCAATCAATTATCAACCCATGTCCCAAGATTACCTCCAATTCCATACGCTGTTATTTTTGCTAATAATCTCTTGTGCGGAACCTTATCGAATGCTTTCTGGAAGTCCATATGGACAACATCGATAGGCACCACCCTGTCTACCGTGTTAGGACAGCACTTACTCTCTTTGTCAGTCCATGCAACAAGGACCGAGACCCAGTAGAGTACATGTCCATCCCTTTTCCTGACCACTCTAAGTTTTCACTGCAGAATCTTTTCAGGGTGATGTAGGGAATTTCACAAACATCAGTCAGTGCATTGCTGAATTCTTCACGTGACTGATGTCTTGTCCAAAAAGTTTCTCAGTTTATCAATTTGAAAGGGTATTAGATCTTCTATCGCATTACTGGCTTCCCCAGGGTACAAGGAATAATAGTACCAATCCTTGCCCCCTCTCTTCATCCCTTAAATTACCTCAACCATAAAGGATTCCATTCTTTAAATGTGCAGCTGGTTAGTGACCAGTAACACAGAATCCGACGTGTCAGTGCTAAGTTTGCTGGAAGTTAGGGATGTGTCCTGGTGGCTTCTAGGAGACTCTTGCTTCCCTGGCACTTGACACCTGTGTATCTGCCCACCACACCTGTTGAGGAAGGGTACAAAAAGGATCATGCTACTACTCACGTCGTCATTGGAATGCTAAATTGTTGATTCTGGTGTCCGGATCTTTTCGGAGGGGGACTGCATTCTTCATCCAGCAGAGTATCTAGGATAGTAGTGATATGGTGTATTCAGCACAAATGCACCCCACTCAAAGTTCTGATGGACGTCCATGAGGAGGAAGGCAAACCAGGAATGGGGCCACATTCTGCAAAAGAGCAGCAGCAGGAGGAAGAGGCAGATGAGCAACAGTTAGCAGCTGCAAGAAAAGTCTGATGAAAAACATCTCTTATGATCAGTAAATGAAGGCAAGGACCCCAGCTGTAGCTTGTGAGTGCACCACATGTCCCAGCTGCATACAGTCCTGCATGTGATCACCATCATATCTCTCTCACAGATCGCATTCCACCATCACAACACCGTTGTTTCACGTATCATTGCATTACAGTACCTAATTCTTATGAACAACTTGCTTCCCCTTTCTGCCCCACTGTACTATCTACAAGCCTATTCTGGTGCTCCTTCTAGATGCTACCTGACAGTCAGTGGTGCCACAAGTTAGCTGCAAACTATGACCATGAGCCTCTTGAGATTGAGGTCCTCTCCACAGGGCAGCTGAGTCCTGGATGACCCTGCTGCAGGTTGCATCTCTAATGCTGCTGCCTGGGCAGCCAGGTTCTGGCTCCTTCCAGCTATGTAAGCAGGTATCTAAAGGGACAGCATGGGGGGCTCACGTGCTGTGATTATGAGAAACAGCAGCATCATGTGTGCCGACTGCCATGCTACTGGCACTGGCCCCTAAATCTGACAGCCTTTTGACCAGTGGAGACCCTGAGAGATGGCATCCCAAAGATCTTGGAAGCCACTCGCTAGCGTCCTGTGAAAGCGAGCAGTCATTACTGACTGGGTGGGAGGTGTCTCTTAGGTGGAGGTGGGGGGGGGGGGGGTGCAGATACAGATACTCCAGGAGTGGCTATTTTCTCCAAGTAGTACTACATAGATGTAAAGCCCTACGAGATGATGCCGCAAAGTACGGCGTTGGAGTCCACCGTCACCACCTGCCATCTGCCTCACATCCCCTGAGATCATGCTCGTGCCTCCATCTAGATTTAGGTAATCAGGCTCGTCACCAAAGGTTAATTTCTCCCGAGCCTCGGCTCTGCACCTTCAGACTCCACTTTCTCCTAACTGCTCCGGCTCCCTCATGCTCGGTACTTCAAGCAGTGACAAAACCTCATCTGCACTTTATCTCCCGAATGGTTTTGGGTTGGTGAGTGCAAGACAAAGAGTGAATGCCAGCATGGTTGAGAATATGGTGGTGTGGCCTGAAGCACTGGAGTCTGGCACATTTTATTCCTCCTACTGCAGATTCTTGCTGTTTTTTGTCTAAAGGAAAAGAAGAGGTTAGAATGTTTATCAGACAAACTAAGTTGTGCTGAGTTGCAATTGAAGGAAGAAGAAAAGTTTGCTTTCAAGAGTGCCTGTGCTCTGACACCATGAAATGGAGAAGCAACAGACCCACAGCTGGCATAGGCACTCCTACTTCTTCACCCCCAACAGCATCTGCCATGTGCCACCCCAGGAGTCGAAGTGTTTCTTCTTCTTGGTAGGTGAGAGGCCAAAGATCAGGAGCCATCTCAGTGGCCTGAGATTCTTGGAAGTTGTGGGCCACCTTTTCCTGCCAGAAGAAAGAAAACAGTCCAAATGACATCCGTGTTGCACGTAAGACTATGCAATGCATCCTGTCAGTCGTCTCAGAACCATAAGGAGATGACAAGAGCTGCAAGTGAACAGTGACAGGTGAGAAATGGAAGCGTCTGCATGAATGGGACATTGAGGGAAGGTCAGATTGTCGGTTGCATTTGGGAGCATGATGGGCCCAGGGATCACTGGTGAACTCTACAGCCCTTGAGCACTGTGAGGGTAAGGAGTGAGGGACTGCTACACATATTCATTGGGAAAGAGGAGGAGTTATCTTACCTTGGCTGCTCTGGTCAGGTCCTTCATGCACTGCAGAGCAGCCCTGGAAGTCAAAGAAGTGGCATTGATAGCCACTGTTATCTCCAGCAGACTTCAGAGGCCTCTTGCCACCAACCCCAAATAAAGCATCTCTCCTCCACTCCATCTCGCTCAGGCATACTTCAAGGTAAGATTCAAAAAAATTGGCTGCCCTAGTTGCCATGCTTTCAGTCCAACTGGAAAGTTCTGTTCATTAGCTGTCATTGCCCCTTTAAGTCATAGCCGGATTCATATCCTTCTGCTGCGTGACTTCTTTGCTCCCCCCCCCCCCCCCACCTTCAACTAACGAGTTTTCGTTCTCTCCTGACTTAGAGCTCCTCAATGACTTCCCTTGCCTCCCTGCATAACTCAGGCATGGCAGGTGGGATTCGCACTCCCTGGCTGGTGGGATTCGCACTCCCTGCTCACCTAACAATATACAAAAGTGCTGACCATATGTGGCAGGGTCAGTGTTGGGGCCAGTCAATGGACAGAAACTGCTCCTGAGGGATTGTTGCACTTCCTGTAGCACAACAACCCCTCAGGAATTTCAGGGCCTACCTCTAGACAGCATGAATCATGATCATTTGGAAGTGTGGCGAGAGAACTTACTATAGCCAGCAGAATGAGCCACATAAAGTTGCCTAGATTCTAAGAAAGATTTTTTACAAAAAGATCTTTTGGTCTAGATTTGGCCCTCAAGAATTTTTTTTTGTGTTAATTAGAAATGTATCTTGGGGATGAGTTAGAGAGAAGCTTTGCAGAACCTTTCCTGGGATGAGAAGTGAATTGGCCAGAGTCCATGATAGAGCAAATTTTCTGTTTGGAAGGGATGGGCTTCATGGACCAAATGGTCTTTTATGTTCTTAGGATAGCAGTACAGATGTCCTTGGGAAACTGAATCGAAAGTAAGGAAGGATGATCAGCAGCCACTTATCACTTTTATACGGCCATAAGAAAGTATGGAACAAGGAAAGATTATTTGGCACATGAAGCCTATTCTGTCACAAATTGTATAATCTGCTCTTTCTTGGACTTCACCCCATCTATGTAATCTGCTGAAAAAAACTTCAGTATCAGTACTGATCCCAAAAGGTAACCAAGCATCCATCCTTACATATCTACTATTCAACTCTTATCTTGGTGTCCTCCATAGCCCACATTATCGCTGGCTCGGGAACATGTTCAGTGTTAATTCTGTGCCCAACCACATATTTATCCAGCTTCTTTATTAATCCTCAGAGTTTCTGTATAAAATATATTTTACCGATGTCTGCTTGTGTTATAAATTCTTTGGGGTAATTTTAACCTAACTCACCCATCGGAAATCTGACGGGATCGGATGCAATGCCGGTTTTATATCCCACCTGATATTACTCTCCGTTGACTTCAGTGGAGACTAAAATTGGACAGGTTGTAAAACCAGCATTGCACCTTATCCCATCAAATTGGACAGGTTGTAAAACCAGCATTGCACCTTATCCCATCAGATTCCCGAGGGGTGAGTTAGCTTAAAATTGCCCCCAATTTTGGGTCTGGAATTTGATTGTAGTATTCATTATAAAGTCTTATATGAAGAATCTTTTTAAAACATGTTCTATTTCCTGATCCTCTCTAATCTGGCATCCCAATTTATCCCTTAAAGGTGTTATGGATATGAAATGAGTAAATTTATAATATCGGACCTTGAGTTCAGCTCTCAGTTGCAATCCTAGATTGGACCCAGAGACAACCATATCAGACCACATTATCTTGTAAACAAACACCTATTTATTTTGTCTCAATAATTTATCAAAACTTATTTACTAGGTTAGCATGAATATCATAATTATACTTAATCAGAACTCACAGTCACCAATTTCAGCTCGGGACAATATTTTCTATCAGCAACCCTCATGCTAACTGCATTGGAGAACTCCCTGGCTGATCAGGATGTAAGTTCCCTTTGATGATCCAGCTGCTAGCAGCGTTGGAGGATTCCCTGTCAAGGACAGAAAGTAAGTCCTGCTACATTCCAAAAAGTCATTATTTTTATAAGACACTCATCTCCTTAACACAATTAAATTAAACAAACACCTGCAGACTTGATTGCCTCTATGTCCCATTTGTTTATAATAACTTTTTGTCAAACGACTGCCACGATCTGTTCTTCCTTGGAAAAGCTATTTATGAGCTTGTCATCAAAGTCCAACAATGGGGCTCAGTTTAGCCCAGACATTCGTGAGTGATCTATTTTCCCTCCTTGTTAACCTTCTCGGTTTTGTCAGTGTTAATCGTTTTTTCCTCCAAGGTTGTTTCTAAACAGCTTTCCATCTTATTAGCGTTACCAATTTTGTGGATTCTTATTTGACAGTTCAAAGGTATTGCTCATATGTTTTACAACATAAGAGAAAGTTATCCCATTACAAATGCCCGAACATACAGTTCAAGCATTTGTTCTGGCAGTTCATAACTAGTTTTAAGTAATACAATTATTTTAAGCAAATACTAGGGCAGTATAAAATATAAGATACAACTATGTATCACAGCAGTCCATTATGCATTACAATAAGGGTCTGTCCAGTCCCACAGGTAGTGAAAAGTCTCAGAATGTGCTTCTCTAGACATCACTTATCTAAAGTAAAATTTCAGAATTCCCCAGAGTTGATCTTTCTGCCAGAACATTTTCAGAGTATTCAAAAACAATATCCTAATATCCAAGACAATCCCTACATCGGAACTGTGAGCTGATGTAGCTTCTGCAGACCAGGTACAATTTACCCAATCATGAACTCTACCCCATCTATAAAAAGAAAGTTCAGCTCCAAAGACAACAAAACAAAACTCCAAAGATGTTTCTAAGACCCTGTGCCAGTAGTGGGCCTTGTATGCAGGGATGACTGTAATTTTTCTCATAAGCCTGGCATTGCAAGCAACATCCACAAAGCTTGAAAAATGTCACCTTATATATCCATCCCTATGCCTCCATTATTCAAACCATGGTTGATATTTTCCATGGGTTGCATTTCCTTCCTCCTAGCAGCACAATAACCATTGTATTACACAGAGCATTAGATTATCTCTCTCTAAGGTAAATTCACTGAACACCCCCCCCCCCCGCCCATTTTCAGATAATTATCGATACAGTGTTGTAGCCATATCTCCAACCTACACTCCCTTTGAACATGGTTCCTCACCAGGAGCATGAGGTTGCAGAATTTACCCTTTTATTTATTACTATAACTTTCAAGCCCTTTCCTAACTCAATCTGATCCATTTCATTTTTTAAGGAGTTAGTCAATGCAACATTCGCTTTTTTTGTGAGTCTGTTCCATTCTTCTGCTCTGCAGCAGTGGGGATGTATTTCTAATCTTTAATCTTGCTCTTAATTTTTGTATTTATGTCTTCTGGTGCTTCACTAATAGTCCAAGTTTAACTTGCATCTCAGTTAGCTATGTCTTAGCATTTTAAAGACCTAGTCCTTTTTGGACAGTCATAGATTCAATCCCCAATCCATGCTCAGTTAGTTGATCTCAGCCAGTAGGTGCATGCAATTGACCTCATGCTACTGTGCTGGACATCTGGTAAGGACAGGATTGGGGAGAGTTATAATTCACCACATGGCCATATAGCCTGCCAACACTCTCTGTGTGCATTGGAAGAAAAGGTACCCAGAATTGTGCTCAGTAGGCCCAAGATTCCTGTCTTCATTCATTTTAGCAAAGAAAATAGACATCAACAAAAAGTGTCCATGTTTAGTGTTGCTCTCAGAACTCTTACTTCTCCAAAAAGGGATAAAATATACAAGCAAAAAGTGAGGGAAAAAAATCTGGTTTTTGCTTATTAAAGCCTTTTTAAAAGCCATTGATAAAGAACTCAAGGAACATTCTGTAGCAAAACAGTCAAATTGAAAAGTGAGTATTTTACTCCAGGTCACATGGAGTTAATGAGGGTGATTTTAACCCCCAAGAATGGGTGGGTTGGGGGCGGGTGGGAGTTGAAAATAATTGTTTTTTTGGGTCGCAACTGCAAAATTTTCGGACTTTGCATTCCCAGTGGGAAGCCTGTACTTTTACGCACCTAAGTTACACCCAGAAATAAAGACGGGTTGCGGTCGCAACCCAAAAAACAACTATTTTCAACTACCACCCGCCCCAATCCACCTGTTCTTGGAGGTTAAAATCACCCCCAATGAGTTTAACAAAGGGAAAGATTTGGTTAGGAGTTTTCTTCCAGACAACATGGGTGTTTTGGCTATTGATAGGTATATTGCAATAGAGCTGGAAGAGAGGCGAAGCACGAAGGATGTGGGTGCTGCACAACTAGCAGCAGGTACTACCTCAGATGGCAGTCTATCAGAACATAATCAGCTATATACGTATAGTGGAGGAGTAATGCAAGAGGCTGCTCAGGCCGACCAGGGAATCTATAGCTGACTTGCACGAAATAGTCATTGAACACCTAAAGGAACAGTTAACCACTTGCCATCCACTATTAGTGGCAATAAAGATCACCACCATCCTTAACTTTTATGCCACAAGGACCCTCCAGACCCCTAAGGAGTCAGCCATTTTCTTTTATTTTTGAACAACTGACACTTTAGCCCCGATTTTAACTTGGGTGGGAATTGGGGGTGCGGGCATAGACAAAATCTGTCTATATTATCAAAAATAGCTGAGTCTGTCCATGAGCTGATTTTCCATCATTTGATTGGTTCCTAAACTGAAAGCAAAAAAGAAGCACCATTTTCTCTGATTTGATTAATTTACGAATGCTTCCTTGAATCTTAACCTTCTTTAAAAACCTCACATACAGAACTGTATCTAATACCTTCTAAAAATACAAGTAAATTATTTTAACTGCTTAGTCTTCATCTGCTGAATTTGGTTATTTCATCAAAAAATTCTGAGGGTGTGTTTTCTGCTGCTGGTTCCAAGGGGTTTGGAGATAAAAGGGGCAGAAAGCTCAAAAAACAATGCTAGACATACCTGCTAGCTGATTTATCACTATTCCAAGTTTTCTGGCCTGTGGAAAAAGAATTTATTAGTACTAAGATTCTGTCATTTTAACCCAAACTGCTTAATAATGCCATTTAAGAACGCATTTGTGGTTCTTAATTCTAATTGGTGCTGCTTTGCATTCAGTGTAATAAAAATCTTCACTAGTATTTGTTGCTCTCAACCGCATTTAGAACTATTGGGTAATTTTGCAATCTCATCTCAGGAATTTGCAATTCTGTGTTAGAACTTTGGTATAAGTTTTTTTTATTGTGCCGTCTTTATGAGTTGGCATATTGAATGGGCTCTCCTGCAAAGAAGTCTGCCTCTTAGCACTTATTGTTTTTGTGCCACTCCCATATGGTTTGCATGTTCAGATAGTCACTGTTGATTGTTATCTCTTTGAATATTGGACAGTTCTTTTTTCATACATTTTGACAACATCTCAGGATGGGAGCATTCTCATGGCTATGTTTAAACAGTTATGACGTGAGACTTTCGTTGTTCTATGTTATGTCTAGTTGCATCCAATCATTGCTTAAGTGTAGCATCACACTATGGACCTATGGATGTTCTGTTTATATAATGGGTAAGTCAGTTTAATTTTTTTTGTAGTTTTGAAGCATTTGTTTACTGCACCACCACTGACAAGGTCACTCATTTCATCATTATCAGCTCTCTGTGAAGAGCTTGGAACTTATGATGATGTCACTCTAATGACATAATTAAATTAAAAAATAGATGTTCTGATTCTCAGTTGGGTAGAAAAATTGGTCTTTAGTACTGGTTTTCAATTAATTGGAGATCAAATTTTAAAGAAGTCCCAGCTCAAAAACTAATGGTATGCCCAGAGAGGGGGCATAGGAAAATAGGCTAGTTTAGATTTTAAAAAACAATGATGTTTTGCTGGTTAAATCCAAAAATCAGAAACCCTAATCACATCTGTTAAGGTGAGGGGCTGAACTATCCAATCAAATGGAAAGGAAAAGTGCTCAGTCAGTTCTGTAAGGAGATGCACCTCCTGGGTGAGGAAGAATGATAAAAGCTATACCATCAATTGGATTAGTTCCTTTATCCTTCCTACTCCTCCTCCAAACACAGAGGGTTAGCTGTGTCCACACATTGTAATTTTACCCCTTGATGTTGATACCAAAGTAGAAGACAATCACAGTCACTATTAGCTTCCACCTGCAGGTGAAATAATCACCATGCTTAATACATATGTCTCAAATGCCAACTCCCCCCTTGCTTTGTCACTGAGATAATTTTGTCAATCACTTATATTTGCTCAATACAGTAGTGGATGAAGAATTTAATTGTATTATTGTCTAAGAATTGATATCTGAGTATTACAGAGAAGTCCCTGTAATAAAATACAGGCGAAGTTGCATTATTTTGTATTATAGCTGGGAAATTTCTCAGAGCTGCTCCCGCTCTGTCGCTGTAACTTTGCCGGCAGTGTGGCGGAAAACCCATTTACGCGCGTAAACCAGTTTTGCGCCTCATCCCTGGCAAAGTTACGGAGGCGGAGAGAGATCGGCTCCGAGGAATTTCCCAGCCTATGTCTTTTCATGGTTAAAATAAAGTTCACTTAAATAATCCAGTCTGGTTGATAGACAACACCCCATCAAAATAACTGAAGTTGTGTAGGTCCGAAAGGTATTAATTTGCTAATGTTTCAATTGCAACCTTGTTTACTTGCCGGCATTATTCCAAAAATTAGTCCAGTAAAATGATTGTTCCACAGATAAGAGGACATGTCTGCATCCTTCTAAAGTGCCAGAAATATTTAATTTTATCCTGGGAATGAGTGTAATGCAGTTAGGAAAGTTACATATTTTGATGTACCTGGTTAAATTTCAAAGTGTGACAAAAATGAAGCATTTTTACCTATGATGGAATATTTATTGGTTTTTTTCTTGCTGGGCACAGTACACACAGGGTTAAAATTGGTTACTGTTAGCTATTTCCAGAGACTGCAGAGAAAAACACATCCCTGATTGGCTGATACACATACCTCAGGACATGGCAGAGTTCAAAAAGGCTTTGATATGCATGAATAAAAATTGTTGCCATTGTCCTTTGATGGGACCCATTTCAGATCATTCAGAAATCGTCCACAGGAAGTTAGGCTGCAAACCCCATGTAAACTTATTGTCAAAGTTCAGCTTCAGTTCTACCTCAAGTTCAGTTTTACTATTTGTTTTAGCACAGGTTCACATATGTTCATTATTTTTTTATATTCGAGAAGGAATAGTTATGTTCTGGATATTAATATAAATTTGCTGTTTGACTTTGCTACTGCTAATTTATCTGTTTATTGTTACGCTCTCTTCTGTCATTAATAGCCTAAGCCATGGTATGATAGAATGTTTATTATATTGCTTTCTGAAGACCAAAAGATCATAAGAGATGTAGTAAGCTGAAGACAGTAACAGAGTTTCTGTTTGATTCCTGGCTACATAATCAGATATTATGCAACTGAAATTTCACTTCGACTCGCTTACGAGAGTGGTATTTGAAACTAAGCACAAGGAAAATATCCTGAGCAAAAACCTGAAAATGCAGCAATCCCATCCGATATCATCAGACATTTCTTCAGTTCTGCTCTAGGACAGTGTCAAAGGAATAATCCATAGTAACATTGTGTTTGCCTCAGAAATTGAAAAGAAACTCAAATCCCAAAAATCCCTAGATAAAAAATGGATTCATGCAAATGTAGTATATAAAAATTGCCTAACCTCAGAGAATGACTCCTTTCAAAAATAGCTGGATTGACAAAGGAGAAAATAATAAGATTAAAGTTTACAGAACAAGTAAGGGCATGAATGATCAAATTATTTATGTGACATTTTAATTCCTGTGATGCCAATGAAAATGGCATCTGAGGAATGCAGTTAGTTGTTATTGAGTGATGTAGTTTGTTATGTTAGATTGTTCTAGAGATTCACTTGATTACTTTGGGAAGTCATGGATATTAAATAAATAATACTTATATTAATATTGAATCTCACACATCAAAACATTTCAAAGCACTTTACACAATGAATTTCCTTGAAATAAGTGCATTGACTGTTGTTATGTAGACAAATATGGCAACTATTCTATCTGAATGATATCCCACATACACCTATTAAATAATTTAAAATGGCCAATCAGTCTATTCAGATGCTATTGTTTGAGGGAAAGTTGTAGGCCAGTACACTGAGAATTCTTCAGATACAGTTACGGGATTTTTAACAGGCAGTTTGGACTTTCGTTTAATGTCTTATCCAAAGGGCAGACCATTAATAATGCACCATCCTTCAGTACTGCATTGGAATGACAGCCAATAACATGTTCACAAGCTGTGATGTGAAACTCACTTCCCATAGTTTTTATCCATCAGGAGTTTGGGTAAGCAGGGGAGACTCCATGATAGAGCAAATTCTACAGAATCTGTGGAAAGAAGCAAGGACTTGCATCTGTATAGCACCGTAACATGACTTCAGGACAGCCTAAAGCACTTTACCACCAATAAATTACTTTTGAAGTATAGTCACTGTTATATAGGTAAGTCAATTTGTGCAAAATCAGGAACTCCACGAATCAGGTTTGAGGTCAGAGACCGATTTTCTGGCCTGCTGCCTGCAAGTCCCGCTGGAGCTCCAGGGCCTCACAAAATTCATCCTTCATTTGAAAATAATGATTACTCCACCTAAAGATGAGTAATTTACTATTTGTGGCCCAGACTGATCGAAACAACCAAGTTTGGGGAGTGGAGAAAAGTTGACTTTAAACCCTGATAGTTACTATATAAAATTGTTATTACAGAAAGTGTCAATCAGTGTAAAATAGTAAAAAAAAGCATGAATGAGCATTTATACAATTAACTTTTTCAACCTGAAAAGTTTTTTTTCTTTTTATATCAATGAATCTTTAAAGGGGAAGGTAAGAAATTGCTGATAAAGCCGTTAATTTTTCTATCAACAATTGGAGACTATTAGCCAGTTTTTGAGCTATTGAAGATTATACATGTGGAGAAGAAAAGCTTCAATGCTCTGGCTGTCAATTTGGATCAAAATGGTCGCCGGAGGAACGTCAAAGGGCTGAGGAAAGCAGAACTGCATCTTACCAGAAGCTTCTGTTTTTGAGAGGAACCAACGAAGGCTCATTGATCAAAGAATGATGATTATTGCAATGCTGTAAACCCTAATTTGATTGTACCTTTGTCTACATACTAACACTCTTAAATGCTATTATTCTTTTTCTTAATGTCATGATGACTCTTTTGCAAACTAAACTTTTACATTCATATCATAACTAAGTTCTGTTTCTGTTGTAGAAGGAGGTGAGTTTATCTGCAGTGGAGTATGGGCACAAGCTTCTGCTGGCTATCGCAGTTACTGTTGTAGTGATGATTATTATTGCAGTGGTTTGTCTTATAGAGGTAGGTTTTGCTCCTTACTATTTTAGCATCCTCCCTTGTGTTTGAAAGGAAAACCTATAAAGCTGGTGCAGAGCCTCGCTCAATGGGAATGCAGATCGAAGAATCAGGCATGGAGATCAGCTACCCAATTTATGGTGCTTCCGATTTTCCAGTCATTAAAATGAATGACCAGAAAATCGGTAGCGCTGCGAATTGGGTGCACCGACCTCTGTGCTTGATCCAAGCAAGATTCTGCACGGCGAGTGGAGTCTCAGTATGCTTACCCTTAAATGGTCAAATGCTTGTCCTTGCCTACACTGAGTTGGTTGGCATTTCCAGTATCACTATTTGGAGGGATAATTTTGAGTATCTTGCATTGGTAAACAACAGCCATCTGGTAAAAATTAATAAAAACCTAGTAAGCATAAGCTAATTTAGACATGGCAACAGCTGGGATGACTGTTCTATTTTGTGTTTTTGTTTTAAGTGACAAATTGCCCACCAGAAAACAATAATCTGTTGTTCACCTCAGGTAGGTGTTAATGAGAATTTTGAGGAGTAGGATAATGAGTCTGAATTTATATCCCATTTTTTGAGACAAGCAGAAGGCAAATTCCTCACAATCCTAAAAACAAGGCATCTACAATCTCAAATAACTATAAACAACCTCAACAAGATCAAGAGCACAAGAACAGTTAAGGATAACAAAAGGCTTTATAGACCATCAGGCTCCTCCCTCTAGTACCCTAACTCACCCGACTTAGTAGCTAGCTGCATTTTGAACTCCCCTAAAATTCTTATTTCTATGCCTTGTCTGGTAGATTATTCCAAGAATAATATACACCTGTAAAAAAAATTCTAACATCTATTTTAAATTTACTTTTCACTAACTTAAGCTCAAGTCCTCAGATCCAGTAATCTTACTTAAGTAATATCTGGGTTTACCTTATCAATGCCGTTTAATATTTTATATATCTTGATATAGAACCCCATAACTTTCTTCTTTCATTTTTCTTCAAAGCTTATCCCCTTTACATATGGGATCATCCTCGTTCCTTATATTTGCAACCTTCAATGCATGTACACCCATTTTGTAGTGTAGCAAACAAAACTGAACACAGTAGTTCAGAGGGATAATTTGATAATCCTGCTCTCCCAGCTGGGAGCCACACTCAGAGTAAGCCAGAGAATCAGGGCTACAGTGTTTGAGTCTGACTTCCTGGCTGGGAGTATGAAATCACAAATTATACTCTCAGGTGTGATCTGACCAGAACATTATAAAGGCTTAGACTGATAAAAGTAAATTTTATGGGGTCCACCACAATTTCCTGGGATGTACTTCCTATGAATGACACTCCCCACTGGGAGCGCTAGATTATGAAATCACCCCTCTGATTTCTATTTGTGCACAAATAGAAAATCTAAATTGTGAGTATCATTCAGAACACGTCTGTAATTTGTTTTCACATGTTGGAGGGTAGTAAAATACAGATTTACACACCTAAGTTGAGCTGAACATAGAAATCATAAGGTACTGGATTAAAAACCCAGATGTGAGTTGAAATCCCACCATGGCAAATTATGAGGTTAAATTCAATAAATATGGTAATTTGTGGGCTGGTGCCAGGAAAACAATGACTATGAAAGCTGCTGGATTGTAGTAAAATTGCAACTGGTTCACAGATGTTCTCCAGTGAAGGGCCTACACATGACTCCAATCCCACACTACATGGTTAACTCTTAATGCCCTCTAAAGTGCCCTAGCAAGACACTCAGTTGTACAAAAAAGGCCCCCCACCACCTTCTCATGGAAACCACCTGAGAACAAATTTTTAAAAGTCGAACAGATGCTTGAATACATCTCACATGGCATAGCATCCCAAATTCAACTCGGTATCAATATCATTTATCGAGGCATATCCTGGGCCTCGATTCTATAAAGGAGAGATTTCAGCTCAGCACCAAAACTTAAAATACTTGAGTGGCACACCCTATGTAAATTCACCCTATTTGTCTCTCTTTTCCAAGGAGAACTCACAGTTATATCAATTTGAGCCAGGAGGATTGTAGTTCAGACCTTGAAAACATTATTTATTAAAACATACGCAACAGGTTTCACTTGACTCCACAAAAAGGATCCAATTAAGAAGCTATTAACATCTCAGAAAGGTTCAGCGTTATCAAATCTGACCATTATCAGCAACAAGTCATTTCTAAAGTTCAAATCACCTTGACTTTATTCAAAATAGTTACCAGCAGCTGTCAATCACCACTTTACTTGCTGCTAATAAGCCTGAAGTTTCTTGGGTCAGATTTTTCCCCCTTTTTAAATAAAGGCACTTTGTCTGTTTACACCCATTCCTGTAAAATCCAATATCGAATGATGATTGAACTGCTCTCAGCAACACTGGACGCTAACCACATTGCCTGCTACTCCCACTATACAGAAAATACTGGTCCTGCTCCAGTTCCACTAGTACACACAGATCCTGCTCCTCACTGAGCACTGCTCCTCTCCTTTGAAAATTTTGCTACCACAGAAATTGGCTCTTCCTGCTTCATAACCATTAGCAAGTGGCGATCTTATCCATTGGGCCAATTGAAAGGTACGCAAAATCTAAACAGTATCAATTGCCAACTAACTCTCCTTCTGAATCCCCATAATACCAAACAATTGCCCACTATGCTCCTTATCCTCAGGCAGGTATTGCTTATTAACCTACCAGCAGTACTGCATCTGCTGCTGACATGTTCAATTTATAATGAAAAAAGTGCACGAAATGTTATTTTTAATTTTCTGTGTTTCTTATTTTGATTTTTGATATGCCACAAGCAAAAACAGCAGAGTAGCTGGGCAAACTAAAAACTGGTTCACAAGTGAATGAAGCAACAGCAAGAGAGTGGGTAGCCATTTTGTTAGGGCCTCCTGGCTCATGAAGGTGCCCAGTGTATAAATGAAATAGTTCCATGAAACAGGTCCCATGCAAATTTGCAGCTCCAGGTTTAAGCATAAACAATATTCTGGACTAAGGGATAGAAATTCATCCATGCATTAGAGTTATTGCCTGCACAAATTGAGGGTTATTGCTCAGTAATTTCTAATGTTTGAGTTAATGCTTTCATCTCTCCTCACAATACCCCTCCCTTGCATTAGTAATTGTTACTGTAATTAATGCAGCTTCCATGTGTAAGCTGTTTTTAGTTTGTTAAATCTTGACTAAAAGACAGCTAAGGGTACCTCATGTAATAGTGCACAGTTTTTGACTTCCCAGAATTGTGTAAATATCATTCCTGATAAAGACTCGTGTTAAAATCGTGGAGAAAGTCTACAGAGTGTGGAAAGGCAAAAACAAGTCACGAAACTGTACAAAGAGGCCTTGTTCTCTCTGATCGACAGTATGGTTACAACAAGCAGTGCCATATTGATAGATGAGTAGGAGGAGGAGGAGTAACAGGAGCTGAAGAATGCAGCCACACAGATCAGAGAACACAAGAGGCTCACTCACAGTATCGGCTGGAATCCCAGACATTCAGTGTACTACAAGAGTGAGCTACCTGCATGTCACAAAGGAGCTCTGCCTGAGGAGACTGCGGCTGGATAGGTTGGCAGTCAACAACAAGCTATGCAATCTAATTCAATCAAATCTACACTGCAGTATCTGTAGCAGTGCAAACCACCCTGGTCCTCAGCCTTTACAGCATGAGATCCAGGAGGTACGTCCACGATCAGCCAGTTCTGCAATTCTGCTTACTCGTTTTTACCACATGGAAATCTACACAGGCTATATTATGGAGTAGCAGCTGGAGAGGCAAACTCACCTTTTCCACATTTATGGCTTCTCTATGATACAGGGTATCATCGACAATGGATGTAGCTCTTCGAGCACCTGCACTCAAAACTCTGCCCTACGTTTACAGGAAGGGCTTCAGCTTTTTTTTTTTTTATTCGTTCACGGGATGTGGGCGTTGCTGGCAAGGCCGGCATTTATTGCCCATCCCTAATTGCCCTCGAGAAGGTGGTGGTGAGCCGCCTTCTTGAACCGCTGCAATCCGTGTGGTGACGGTTCTCCCACAGTGCTGTTAGGAAGGGAGTTCCAGGATTTTGACCCAGCGACAATGCAGGAACGGCGATATATTTCCAAGTCGGGATGGTGTGTGACTTGGAGGGGAACGTGCAGGTGGTGTTGTTCCCATGTGCCTGCTGCTCTTGTCCTTCTAGGTGGTAGAGGTCGCGGGTTTGGGAGGTGCTGTCGAAGAAGCCTTGGCGAGTTGCTGCAGTGCATCCTGTGGATGGTGCACACTGCAGCCACAGTGCGCCGGTGGTGAAGGGAGTGAATGTTTAGGGTGGTGGATGGGGTGCCAATCAAGCGGGCTGCTTTATCTTGGATGGTGTCGAGCTTCTTGAGTGTTGTTGGAGCTGCACTCATCCAGGCAAGTGGAGAGTATTCCATCACACTCCTAACTTGTGCCTTGTAGATGGTGGAAAGGCTTTGGGGAGTCAGGAGGTGAGTCACTCGCCGCAGAATACCCAGCCTCTGACCTGCTCTCATAGCCACAGTATTTATATGGCTGGTCCAGTTAAGTTTCTGGTCAATGGTGACCCCCAGGATGTTGATGGTGGGGGATTCGGCGATGGTAATGCCGTTGAATGTCAAGGGGAGGTGGTTAGACTCTCTCTTGTTGGAGATGGTCATTGCCTGGCATTTATCTGGCGCGAATGTTACTTGCCACTTATGAGCCCAAGCCTGGATGTTGTCCAGGTCTTGCTGCATGCAGGCTCGGACTGCTTCATTATCTGAGGGGTTGCGAATGGAACTGAACACTGTGCAGTCATCAGCGAACATCCCCATTTCTGACCTTATGATGGAGGGAAGGTCATTGATGAAGCAGCTGAAGATGGTTGGGCCTAGGACACTGCCCTGAGGAACTCCTGCAGCAATGCCCTGGGGCTGAGATGATTGGCCTCCAACAACCACTACCATCTTCCTTTGTGCTAGGTATGACTCCAGCCACTGGAGAGTTTTCCCCCTGATTCCCATTGACTTCAATTTTACTAGGGCTCCTTGGTGCCACACTCGGTCAAATGCTGCCTTGATGTCAAGGGCAGTCACTCTCACCTCACCTCTGGAATTCAGCTCTTTTGTCCATGTTTGGACCAAGGCTGTAATGAGGTCTGGAGCCGAGTGGTCCTGGCGGAACCCAAACTGAGCATCGGTGAGCAGGTTATTGGTGAGTAAGTGCCGTTTGATAGCACTGTCGACGACACCTTCCATCATTTTGCTGATGATTGAGAGTAGACTGATGGGGCGGTAATTGGCCGGATTGGATTTGTCCTGCTTTTTGTGGACAGGACATACCTGGGCAATTTTCCACATTGTCGGGTAGATGCCAGTGTTGTAGCTGTACTGGAACAGCTTGGCTAGAGGCGCAGCTAGTTCTGGAGCACAAGTCTTCAGCACTACAGCTGGGATGTTGTCGGGGCCCATAGCCTTTGCTGTATCCAGTGCACTCAGCCGTTTCTTGATATCACGTGGAGTGAATCGAATTGGCCGAAGACTGGCTTCCGTGATGGTGGGGATATTGGGAGGAGGCTGAGATGGATCATCCACTCGGCACTTCTGGCTGAAGATGGTTGCAAACGCTTCAGCCTTGTCTTTTGCACTCACGTGCTGGACTCCGCCATCATTGAGAATGGGGATGTTTGCAGAGCCTCCTCCTCCCGTTAGTTGTTTAATTGTCCACCACCATTCACGACTGGATGTGGCAGGACTGCAGAGCTTTGATCTGATCCGTTGGTTGTGGAATCGCTTAGGTCTGTCTATAGCATGTTGCTTCCGCTGTTTAGCATGCATGTAGTCCTGAGTTGTAGCTTCACCAGGTTGGCACCTCATTTTTAGGTACGCCTGGTGCTGCTCCTGGCATGCTCTTCTACACTCCTCATTGAACCAGGGTTGATCCCCTGGCTTGTTGGTAATGGTAGAGTGAGGAATATGCCGGGCCATGAGGTTTACCCCTGCCACCTGCATATGCTTTGTTTGTATACCTAATACTGGTGCATGCCTTTCAGATGAGGGAATTAAAAGGCCAGATATCAGTGTACAACTGAAGTGTTCTGCTTTTACATGTCAGAAATGGGGATGTTCACTGATGATTACACAGTGTTCAGTTCCATTCGCAACCCCTCAGATAATGAAGCAGTCCATGCCCGTATGCAGCAAGACCTGGACAACATCTAGGCTTGGGCTGATAAGTGGCAAGTAACATTCACGCCAGACAAGTGCCAGGCAATGACTATCTCCAACAAGAGAGTCTAACCATCTCCCCTTGACATTCAGTGGCATTGCCATCGCCGAACCCCCCACCATCAACATCCTGGAGGTCACCATTGACCAGAAACGTAACAGGACCAGCCACATAAATACTGTGGCTGCAAGAGCAGGTCAAAGGCTGGGTAATCTGCAATGAGTGACTCACCTCCTGACTCCTCAAAGCCTTTCCACCATCTACAAGGCACAAGTCAGGAGTGTGATGGAATACTCTCCACTTGCCTGGATGAGTGCAGCTCCAACAACACTCAAGAAGCTCGACACCATCCAGGACAAAGCAGCCCGCTTGATTGGCACCCCATCCACCACCCTAAACATTCACTCCCTCCACCACCGGCGCACCGTGGCTGCAGTGTGTACCATCCACAGGATGCAATGCAGCAACTCGCCAAGGCTTCTTCGATAGCACCTCCCAAACCTGCGACCTCTACCACCTAGAAGGACAAGGGCAGCAGGCACATGGGAACAACACCACCTGCACATTCCCCTCCAAGTCACACACCATCACGACTTGCAAATATATTGCCGTTCCTTCATCATTACTGGGTCAAAATCCTGGAACTCCCTACCTAACAGCACTGTTGGAGAACCTTCATCACACGGACTGCAGCAGTTCAAGAAGGCGGCTCACCAACACCTTCTCAAGGGCAATTAGGTATGGGCAATAAATGATGGCCTTGCCAGCGACACCCATGTCTGATGAATGAATTAAAAAAAATTGTGTGTACAGTGTAAGTATGATCAACATATGATGTGCTATGGTACTGTCCCCTAGTGCTTCATGTACTGCTGTGCTGTTCTTTAAATCATGGCCTTCTAAGTGAACCTATAATTGAAGGTTATGCTGAATGGCTTGTGAGATGGCCTTGCCATTGTGATTGCCTATTTACCTCCTTGTGCTAATAGTCCAGAGGCCTTTCATCTGTGCCAAGACTGCCCTACAATGCACTTATTGTGAAGACCTGGAAGCTTTTGGAGTGTTTCTTGTCACTTATGCAGAGACCAGTATCGATTTCAGAGCCAATCACCTGTTCCTGTGCTACTCCACACATAATCCTGCTGGAGGATAAGTCCTCACATAGGCCACTGATCGAATTGAGCACAGATCTTTGAGCTGAAATATAGTCCCTGAATCCTGATCAGGGTTGTCTGGTTTCTGTCTCCAAGCACATTGAAGCTGGCCATTATCACATGTATGCCTCAACAACATCAATGGGAGCATTTATCAGGGATGCTTCTACTGTGTCTTTTATTTGCGCTACTCAGATCTCCATATCAATTGTCAAGTGGTCAGTGGCCTTCACCTAGAAGGACCAGGGCAGCAGACACATGGGAACAACACCACCTGCACGTTCCCCTCCAAGTCACACACCATCCCGACTTGGAAATATATCGCCGTTCCTTCATCATCGCTGGGTCAAAATCCTGGAACTCCCTTCCTAACAGCACTGTGGGAGAACCTTCACCACACGGACTGCAGCGGTTCAAGGAGGCGGCTCACCACCACCTTCTCATGGGCAATTAGGGATAGGCAATAAATGCTGGCCTCGCCAGCGACGCCCACATCCCATGAACGAAAAAAAAAGAGTGCTGTGCAGACCACGTTGCTTATGACTGCAGAAACTTGGATAGTGAACTACCTAATTTATCTACATCAGCTTGTAGTGCACGATTTCAGTGGCTGGCTGACATTTTCATGCTTATATAACATCCTCCATTTGAAAGCAACTCAAGCAGGCCAGTGGCCATGACGAACCTTCTCCCTAGTACCAGTCCAACCTTTTCCTACTTACCAGTGCTGCCTGCTTCACCTGTGCTCTGTATCGCATCTGCGCTCTCCCCTCAAACTCATTGCAAGCTTTGATGATCCATATTTCTGGGCTTGCGTTTGTTTCAGGTGTAAATGTTGAGCAAACTGTTCTGAACCTAATTTTGGCTGGATGAGAGGAACCAGTCTCTTCCTGTCATGTACTGGTAAGGTTGCCAACCCTCCAGGATTGTCCTGGAGTTTCCAGAAATTAAAGATTAATCTCCAGACACTGCTGCATGCAACCAGGGAGAAAACAAAATTTAGTTTTGTTCATATTCTTTGAACACTTTTGTTTACTTGTTATGAAAATATTGAAGATGGAAAAAGGCTATTTGACTGACAGTCAAGAATCATCCAGTCAGGTAACAAAGAGTCTGTTCGCTTTCCAATTGGCACGGGAAGGATGGTGTGTCGGGCAACCAATGATGGAAGCACGGGAGTGGGGACGTTGGAGGTGGAAAGCTATGTGATGAAACTTCCCGGAATGCATCCAACCAATGTTGGCAACCCTACATACTGGCCTTTCTGCATGATGGACCAGTCAGCTCCATGTGACTCACCAGTTTCTTCACGTGACATACTGACGTCTTCTTCCATGGGTTCTTCTTGTTTCATCAAGAGAACAGATGGCACGTTGTTACTTTTGCACTTAGGTCATCTGTAATGCTCTAACACTGTCAAGATTTATTGGCCTAGAAATTTGACCACGCAGGACAGCGCCCGTTCTTTGGGCGCAAAACAGTCTCCTCAGCCTCCAATATGATGGGCAGGAAGCGAGCACACATTTTCGGCCAGAAGTGCACTGCCCGCTATATTGGATATGGTGGTTGCACTGGTGCCAGAACATTCAACGGTGGGAATATGGGAATAATTTATTTAAATTAGGGTCCTGCGCTTCTCACCCCAGTGATTCACTCACCACATGCTCAACTCGGACAGCGTAGCATGGTGCTAACCAGCAGAAAGGCCCCCTTACTTACCTGAATGTGGAAGGGCAGGAATGCTGCTCTCAGACCCACATTTGAAGAACGTGGACCTCTCTGTCCACGCGTGCCCCCCACCCCCCCCCCCCCCCCCCCGTCTCAGCTAGCCACCAGTGCCTTTGACCCAGTCACCGATCGCTCCCTGACCTAAGTCCCGATTTCATTCCCAAGGTCCAATTGCACCCCCCTGCCGCCGCCCCCCCCCCCCGCCCCCATCGTTCACTCCCTCCTGGCTATCAATTGCCCACCCAGAGCCAAGAATTGCTTCCACCAGCCACGATCGCCCTCGCACCACCCCGGCTAGCGACCCTCACCTCCCCCCCCACACCTGGCTAGCCAACCCCCTCCTCCTACCCAGCCAGCGATCCCTCCCCCCAGCTAGCGAAACCACTCCCGGCCACTGGTCGTTCCCCTTCCTCACTCACCTGAGGGCCACTGCTAGTATCACAGTGGCACGATCTTCAGCGACTCTTCGCTGGGTGAGCTGCCTCTTACTCTCTGCAGCTCACCCACTTTGTGGAAATGAGATCCAAAGTCCAATATCAGGGCCAAAAATAGCACGCCCAAATTTCTAGGCCATTATATTTTGCATGGCTGCTGAATCACTGTGTGACCCTAAATGTTTGCAAACGTTTTTGGCAATAAGATATTAATATGTTCACAAAATAGCTTTGAGAAAATGGTGGTGGGGTAAAAAATCACAAGAGTGAGTTACAGTGCTGTGAGGTTTAGATAGGGAATTAAGAACAGGCCCAAAAGCAGAAGTGGAAGGCAAGTTCAGGAGTGGAATACTGTGTGGATATGGTTGTGATCAGACAGAATATTTGGTGACTAGGATCTGGCTGCATTCAGGGGCACTGAGGTCTGTGTGGGGAGTGGAGGGGAGTTACTAGGGACATAGTGCTGAGCCAAGCCCTAGCCCTATAAAGATGGTGAGCAAAGCAGTTGCCAGGCCCAAGGAACCAGAGTACACCCAGCAGTGATGTACAGGCCTGGCCTAAGAAGTGGCTGGGACTTGAACACAGGGTTGGGGGAGCAAGGAAAAGGACCAGAGCAGGTGGGCCAAAACATGGCCAAGGTTATGTCCAGGAGTAGAGCAGAGTCCCAGATCTAGAAACAAAGGAAATGTGCAGAAGTGGAGAACTGGCCGGGGAGCAGGAATGGAGGGACGATAGATGGAATCAACAAGTGAATGAGCCAAACAAGTCGAAGTAAGGTTTGGTACCTGGTTTCTCATAAACCAGTGGTACAGCTAGAAGCTGAATTGATGCATTTATCACATGACTGAATAACGCCAATAAAAAAATAAGAAAAACACTACATGCATTTGTGAGATTTTAAACTAACTTTAAAGGCAAATACTTGGTATAATATCATTCAGACTGTGAAAAATGAGAAAATATATAATACAAAAATGAACAAGTGGCATCCGAAATGTAGACAAATACACATGGGCATATTTTGCATTTTTGCACTCCTGGTGCAGAGCATTGCAGGTTGGGAGCACATATTGCAATATTGGGCACAGAGGATGTTGTGCCTATTACGCAGGCCGCCCAAGTTTCTGTTCGGTTAAATTAATCCTCCACACCCAATATTCCAATATGCAATCCTGGCATGTGATGGAATGCAAAATTGGATAATTCATTTTCAATTTTGCATTTGGATTATTGCTTTTTATATAATTTTGTTTTAAAACTCTCATGCTGTATGCTTTTCTTTTTGATCTTATGTTCTGAACATAACTGAGTTATTGTCTTTGTTCTCTTTTAACATTTTCATTTTTGATATTAGATTTGCTCTCAAAGGTCGGAATCAAAGACGCCTTTTGCTACGGGAGATGCTAGTTGTAAGAAGCAGTCCAAGAGGTAAACATTCCGTTTGCACTAAGTTATGAAATGTAATGTTCCGTCCTGACTTTCACAACCCATGTCTTTTTATGTAAAACAAACTCATAGAAATGTCAACAGTTCTGTGTGTTTTGTGCATACAGCCCTCTGAAGAAAGTTACAGATCGAATAACCAAGAAGAGCTCAGCAAAAGATTCACAACAGGTAACATTTCAGTTGAAAGAAAGGCACTGGTTATTTTTTACTTCCATTCGCTAATTTTAGTGTGGAAATAGATGTATAAAGCAGTTCTCCTTTCTTTAACTTCGCATCAATTTATTAAATAAAATTAGCAAACAGAGCAAAATATTGCCCCAGAAAGATATTATTTAAATTTTTAGTCAATGATTCACTTTTATCTAACTGAACTGAAATTATTGCATTTATCAGGCACCCCTGTTGGATGATGACGCGGAGCTTCCAAAGCCACTTTGGCTTCAAGATTTGTACCAGCCACTGGATTCAGTTCGTAAGAAATCAATGGGTCATGGGTCACATTACAAAGACTCCTCAGATGAGGAAGAAGTATTTAGCAGAGCTAATTTGAGGTAAACTAAATCTTGCAGACAGTGTGAATCTATCAACCGCTGCTGTCAAAAATGTGAATTTAATCCTGCACCACTATTTCTAATATTACGTTTAGTTTACTTTCTACTAGGGAATGGTTATAAGACTGAAATGTAATCAACCAAATAGAACAGCAGAAGTTTGTACAATACCAATTTAGCCTTATATAGTGCCTTTGGAAGAAGGGAAGAATCCAGACACCAAGCAGGAGTTGGGAGACATGGTTGATGAGGTTAAAAAGCATATTCCTTTAGGGAGTGATATTGGGGTAGATTTTCACCTTGCCACCTCAGTGTACAACTGATGCTGCGGATCAGCTGCCTCTTATAGAAACTGCCTAATTTTCATTTACATTCTTTTCAATGGATGTCATCGCCTTGATGGCAAGTTCAAAAACTACCCCATTACGATTGAAGGCTTTATCACTAATAGTTGAGCAGAGGGTGGGGAAAATACGCAGTAGAGCAGAATTGTAAAACAGAGAGTGTGAGCTAGGATAAACAACAGAGGTGATTGCTGAAGTAGTTTACCACAATGCCATGAAGCGGTTTATAAAAAAGGTCAAGAATTTCCAATGAATATGCTGGGACACAAGGAGCAAATCGAGTTCAGAGAGAACGGGGTGATGGAGGAATGAACGGCCTTTTAGATGAGTTTGTGTAGGTTAAAGGGAGGCCTTGGGAAGGCTAGCAAGGAGAGCACTGGAGAAGTTGAGACAAAAGACAATGAAGGCATGGGTGAGGGTTTCAGAAGTGGTGGGAGTGAGGTAGTAAAGGAGGAGTCATGCAATGCAAAGACTCAGTGGGGAAAATAGAGAAGATTTTAATGAGGAAGTCACCAGGAGTCATGCTTTTATCAAGGATAGCATGCCTTAAGAATATTACATCAGCAGTCTATCACAGTGCGGCCATAAGGACTGGAAAGCATAAATATCATACTGGTGCAATGTAGAGAGAGAGAGATGTTCTGAAATTGGGGCTAAGGATTGCTGTTGAAGCAGTGCCGAAAAAAATTATTCTGCAACTGACTCCTACTATATCTAATAAATATTACCCACATTTATCATCCCCCACCTGATTAGCAGGAAAGTGAGTCGTTGGATCTTGGGATATTGGTTCTGGGGATAGGGCTCTTTGTGACAGCATTACAATTTACCTATCCAGCCCATTAATCATGATTATTGCCTCCTTGGTGCAGTAGAGAACACATCTTCAGAGAGATGAGACTTAATGGGGTAGATTTTTGTCTGGGCCTGTTTCCGGGCCCAGACTCGGTGCTACACGACCAACATGCACCTGAACCAAGAGGCCCGAGGATCGATAGAAATTGATCCTCGGGCCTCATGAGCATACTTGGCGCGAGCTCCCAGCACTGGTCGTGCCTCCAGTCCCAGCCTTCACTCATTCAAAATATAATTACTACTTTTTTTTTACCAAAATGTATCATCTCACATTTGCTGACATTGCGTTTCATTTACCTTTTTTTTAACCATTCTACCATCTTTTTAGTATCCTCTTGTAATTTCCTTTGGTCCTCAGAATTATTTACTATGCCTCCTGTTTCAGCATTATCTGAAAACTGGGACACCACTCCCTCTAGCCCCATATCCAAACCATTGTTATATGCAGTGAACAGAAGCGGTACCATAACAGATACTCACCCCAGTCCTCCCAATCGCCAGCCTCCCCCCCACCCCTCCCAATTGCCAGCCTCCTCCCACCCCTCCCGATCGCAAGACTCCCCCCAGCCCTCCTGATCGCGACCCGGAGTTGATGCTTCCTTCCCGATGTCCAGGGACCATCGCCACGAGTCCTTGGGGTGGCCTCCTACTGCCAGCGCTCCCTCTCGCCCACCGGCCAGGCTATTAATTTGGCCAGCTGCCGGGCGGGAGGCGGCCGTACAATATGCTAATGAGGCCCTGCTATTAAGATTGGCCTTGCCAAGTTCTTCGGATGATTTTGGCCTACCCCATACCCTCCCCGACTCCCCGTTATTATCGGGACCATAATTTCTAGAGTCTCTGCTATTTCGTCCCCCATTTCCCTCAGGACCCTTGAATGTATCCCATCAGGTCACAGCACTTTGTCCTTCTTTAGCTTAATAAACTACTCTAATACTTTCATTTAATGTTTTTGTAATATCTCTCATCTCGCTTTTAACTAATTCAGGATTTATCTCTTCCCCAATATCCTTCTGTTTTGTAAACACTGAAGCACTTGTTAAGTATCCCCACCAATTTCTATTTATCCTCTACTCTCAGGGGTCCCAACTCTAATTTAAGAATTCTCTTTTTACTGATATATTTGTAGGATACTTTACTGTTCTTTTTAATATTTTTCAAGATTCCCTCCTAATTCCGTCTCCTCATCCCTCTCTTAACCTTTTTCCTTATTTTCTCATATTCTCTTTTATTTTTGTTATTTTTATCATACCTACAGGCTCCACATGCTCTCTTCTTCAATCCCACGTTACAACGGTGACAGCACTTCAAAAGTAATTAATTTACTGTAAAATGTTTTGGGACGTCCTGTGGTTGCGAAAGGCACTATATCAATCCAAGTTCTTTCTTTAGTTTGCTCCAAATCCCTTTATTTGTCCACGGCATCCTGAAACTTGAATTGGTCTGTTTTAATAGTATTTATTTATTGACAGATGCTGTACATGACACAATTTCATAATTTCCGTTGTTCACATTCAGGTAAAATAAAGTCCAGCCTCCATCCTAAAAAAAGTTCTTTGTTTTTTACTCTCACACACCATCATCTAAGGAATAGGGTACATTTTGCATTTTTTCATATCTGCAGTATTGGTCCTCTTGGTATGAGATTACCTAAGGAGTGATTCCATGCTCTTAGCTGGGAGCATGCTCCCTTTTATCACAGAACTACCTTTCTAGACCCATTAGCTTTGGGATGGCCTCAGAACAACCCAAAGTGCTTTACAGATGGATTACTTCCATATAGCCATTGTGCTACACAGACAAACATAGCAGCCAATTTGCATGAAGCAAAATCCCATAAAGAACAAATGATTAATGACCAGGTAAACTGTTTTTAGTGGTGTTGATCAAATGGAAAAATGTTGGCCAGGACACAAGAAGAGTTCCTTGCTCTTCTCCAAATAGTACCATGGGGTTTTACATCCACCTGAGAATGCAGACTTGATGTCTCATCCAAAATGCAGTACTTCCAAAAATGCAGCATTCCTTCAAACTGCACTGAAGTATCAACCGAGGTAGGTCACATATGTAGTGGGGCTTGAACCTACCACCCTTGGACTCCTAGGTGAGAGAGCCTAGCTGACAAGAAAAAAGAGAAAGAAGAATACGGGATAAATGGGACTGAAAAATACATGTATTTTACATTTTATTTAACATGTCAAGCCAGCATTTTGCATTGCTGTACTTAAGAAATGTTAGTACTCTATTTACTAGAACATGGTTATGCTTTTGTCGATACGGAAGTCCTTTCTTTAACTAGAGGTTTGCTTTATTGTAGTGAACCCTCTGATGCCAGGACTCCATAAGGACCCCTTTAGAAAAAGCAACACATTAGCTTCACAAGGAGCATCTTTCAAAGAGCCAAATACTTTGTTTGAGAAGAATTCTTTTTTTAATAAAATAATGTGCTAACACTTGTCAATTAATAGTTTTATAATACAAAAATAATTTGTACTTTATAAGCAAGAATTGAAACTGTTATTGTGATGTAACCACCTGCAGAAATGTCTACTATATATCACTGGTGAATAACAGTTCTTACAGTTTCAGCTTCAAAAAATAAAAGATTTAAAATAAGTATGAAATATAAAAATACTACTGTCTGATAATAAACAGTAGAATAACAAGCCATGCACAGCAGCATTCACTTTATACAGCCACAGCTTAACTTTGTCTATTATAGCCTTTAAGACAGTATATTTCATGAAAATCTCTCAAATATAACTTCACCATTATTTAATAATTTGTGTAAAAATATATGTAAATATTGACTGCAGTTAAGTGTCGCAGTGGTAAACTGCTGACCTGAAAGAGTGAGTTACAATGTACCACACCCAAAGGTTGAGGCTACTGCACACGAGGTCACGTCTACAAGTGTAGGAGTAATAGTTTGCTATGTACAGCTCAAACTGTGGTCAATGTATGTTTTGTTACATCATTAAGCTGAATTTATTTCACAAATGGAACTATTCTCATCCATTTTGTGAAGACAGTAGCCTGCTTATGCCACCAGTCATATATTCTGGTCTATTGTCCACAAACATCAGTTACTGAAGACTATTACTCAATGTCATCAATTAGGCAAAGGTGAAACTATTTTCTTCCACAAGATGACTCTATAACCAGTAACGTGTATTATTTCAATTAAAGAGTATAATAAACACAGGGTGGTCCAAATTACAGTAGTTGGCTAATTTTTTAGATTGTTGCTAAATGTTGACCCTGAAAATCCGCGGAGCTGTTCCATAGCTTAAGTGCCATGGTGGGGGGGTTACCAAATTAGATTATCACTAGCCAGCACCCGTGCTGCTATGCGCATCTGTCAGAAGGAGGAGGGGACAGGAAACGCAGTGCTGGACAGCTGCTAGTTCAGCTGCCGGCTAATTAAATTATTTTAAGGACTGATTGTTCCCCCCCTCCCTTGGAAGGGGGCTGATTCTACAGACATCCAGGCAATTATTTCCAAGGCCGGACCCTCAGGTGAGCCCCACATTCACCACTTGAGTGCCAGTGGAACAAGGTGCTTGACAGAAGGGAGGTCAGAGCTGAGGAAGTTCCTGGCATAGGAATGCCTTCCTCCCCAGCCCGCCCACCCCCCAACATCAGGGGGCATGTTTGGGGTTCCCACCTGCTTCGCTGCACTCCTGGCCAATTTACGCCAGATGTGCACCACTGGACCCTGCAGATTTTAAGGGTCTTTGTTTTATTTATACTGTACACAGTATAGTCAGACAGTCCTTAACAAGTTAATAGAAAGATGGCCTACCTTGGTAGAGTCTTTGGGGTTGAAACCATGCTATGCAATGTTAGTAATAAACTCCTCTGTTATGATTTTAACAAAGGCGTTAACCCATGGATAACGGCCCCAATATTTGCAGGGAGGGAGCAGGGGCGACTGCCAGCAGCCAGGACATATGGAGGTCCTGCCAAATTTAACGGCAGGACCTCATTTGAATTTTTTTCTCCGTTTCCCACCCGGCAGATTGAGAGGCTGGCTGGCTCTCGGGCAGGAAGGTGTGCACTAGAAGGCCGCAGCCAGGGACCAGAGAGGAGGGAGGGTGAGATCGCGGTGGGCGGCCGATCGCAGGGACGGGGTCTGGAGATCGCAGGGAGTGGTCTGGAGATCGCAGGGAGTGGTCTGGAGATCGCAGGGAGGAGTCCGGAGATCACAGGGAGAGGGTCAGCCGATCGTGGGGAGGGGATCTGGAGAGATGGTGGGGAGGTTCGGAGAGATCACGGGGAGGGGTGTTCAGCCAATCGTGGATCAGATCGCGGCAGGTTAGCTTGGGGGGCCGGGGGCAGCACTCCTGCCCCTCCTGACCCACAAGCAGTGCTGGAAAACACTTACCCGCTGGATATGGCAATTCTCATCTCCCTTCAGCTGCTGGGTTTCCCGAACCCTGGGAACCTCGGCAGGCAGCCGTTAAATCTGAATGTCTGGTAAAATCTGAGGCACGCAGCAACATTAACATATTAAAATGACTGACCCGCCTCTCGAGAGCAGGTTACTTGCCCAGCCCCCAACTCGCCCCGGTTAAACCGGAAGTAGGCACATTCGCCGCTGTTTGAGGTCGGGTTTCACATTTTTAAGAATTTAACTCCCACCCGCTCTGGGGGTTTAAAATTCTCCCCAACATGCTTGTTACAATATCAGACAAAAGAATTTAATACCAATGCAATCATGAATGATAATTGCATTCATCTTTCTTCTACAAAAGTATCCTCCCCTGACCCTGGAGGTCATGTTCTTTTGCTGTGACACCCGCCCTTTCTTTAAATGTTTTATAATATAGATACTTCCCCAAGTGACTCCCTCGTCTCGTCCAATATATATATGGCAAACTCAGTTTGGTTTTACGCTGAAAGCTAATTTTCTGTAAGCAAGTTATCAGGCCTGCAGGGCCTGAGACGACAGTTGGATGGGAGTGTGGTATTTGGCCTCTAAGCTCTCCACAACTTAGTAATCAGCCTACACAACATCTTGAAACCATGTATATACAAGATAAAAAGTTAAAATTATGGTGAAGTTTAATGTGATCAATGTAAAATGGCTAAACTCTATAGAACCTACAAGTCAGGAGTGTGATGGAATACTTTTCACTTTCTTGGATGAGTGCAACTGCAACAACACTCAAGAAGCCGGACACCATCCATTACAATGCAGTCCACTTAATCCGTACTTTATCCACTAGCCTAACGTTCAACCTCTCCATCACCAGTGTAACGTGACTGCAGTGTGAATTATCTACAGGATGCATTTCAGCAAGGCTTCTTCGGCAGCACCTCCCAAACCTGTGACCTCCATCACCTTGAAGGACAAGGGCAGCAGGTGCATCAGAACACCATCAACTTCTAGTTTCCCTCTGTCACACACCATCCTGACTTGGACATAGATCACCATTTCTTCATCGTCACTGAGTCAAAATCCTAGATCTCACTACCTAACAGCACTGTGGGAGCACCTTCACTACATGGACATCAGCGGTTCAAGAAGAAAGCTCACTACCACCTTTTCAAAGGCAACAAGGGTTGGGCAATGAATGCTGATCTTGCCAGTGATACCCACATCCCAAGAATGAATTTTAAAAATTGTCCCTATTGAAAGAATTATCGAGGTGCTTTACAGCACTGCTAATGATTAATTGTGAACTAATATTGAGAGATTCCTAAACCATCCAAAAGGTTAATTTAACATTAAAGAGTTACAGGTTTCAGAATCCATCCTCTGTACAAAGACATAATTAATTGGTAATTGATAAACTGTAGCCAAGCATGCTTCATTGCAAGTACAGAAATGAGACATATGTACCAAAGCAATGTTTATGAACAATCCATATAGGCTAAAATTTTCCACTTGTGCATTACAGTTTGACTGATGGGAAATAGCTACAGTCACAACTACATTTACTTTCCTGTGCTGGTAGATGAGAGCATCATTCAATTTTCTGATGCTGTTCAGATATTTTAACAATACTTACGGAAATTAATACAGAGAGCACAATAGAGGGAGGGGGAGAGAATGTGGAAGTCAATCAAGGACGATATTGGATCAGCCGCCCATTGACTTCCATTGACTTCAATGGGAATGAAAATCAGAAGAGATGTATAACGGGCGGCTGACCCAATATCGCCTGATTTACACTATCACCCAAAGTCAAAATTACCCCAATTGTAACTGATCTGAAGTAAATGTCTAAAAGTTCCCAGGCAGCCCAACTTAATTTTCATTATTGCTGATTTTAGATCTGCTAAGGCTGCATGTACACTGCGGCTACAGTTCTGAGGCTGATAATTGCAACTCGGGTTCCAAACAGGCAGAATCCTGTTTCCCTTTTTTTGCCTCTACTTGACTGGGCCTCCTGCCACTCTGCGGATACAGGATGGCCCTTTGTGCGTTCACCTCGTGTACCAAGGCCTCTAGTGCGTCATCTGAGAACCTTGGCGCACGCTCTCAAGTGGGTCCAGCCATTACTACAGCCACAGTGCACCTCCCCTTTAAGAGGTGTAGGCTGCCTTTAAGTAGTACTGTCCACTCTCCATATTGGGCTCCCTGCTGGTGCGTGCAGCCACTCAGCAGTGCAGGTAGCGCTGGCTGCACGCAGAAATCATGGAGATTATCAGGCAGCACGAATCTGATGTGCTACCTGCATCTCAAAGACCAGACGCGGATTAATCGCATACCATGACACCCAAGCCTAGTTTCGGGGGTTATCCAATTTAACCCCTTATGTGTTCACATCCTGCAGTGGGACTTGAACGCATAAGCTTCTGACTCAGAGGCAAGACTGCTACCAACTGAGGCAAGCTGATATTGGCTCAGTATAAATCTGTGAGCCTCAGAGATCTAGTAGTAAACAAAAATAAATTACATTGCACATCATAATGATTAACCATGCTATCAAACATATCACTTGCCTGTTCTCATGATTCTGAAATGTAAATAAAATAAATGAAATGGTCGGTGCTAAATGTTTATTACATTTTACAAATCAAAGTGACGCAGACATACAGCAGTTCTAACAGCTTCTGAAATGAGGGAATGCATTGATCAGACTAGTAATGTCCAAAACCCTAAACCTGATGAGAAACATTGAATAGCGACCTTGAACAATGAGGCTGTGCAAATCCATTGCAATATACTACACAAAATATTTTGTGCTTTAATTACAGCTTTGCTGCAGGTATTATCAGCCACGCTCCAAAGAAGTATTGTTGGAACTCTGAAGTAGAGTACTCCCACAATCAAATCAGTATGGTTAATTATTTGAACTAGACAACAGCTATTGAAGTATATTGAAATACTGAGCAAACCATGTATTAAATTCCTGACTGCATCCATCACTGAACCAACTCCCCCACCTGAGTGTCCCTGAACTCACTCAAGCCAGAATGCAGGAATGTCTGGGTGTTGTGAGGCACTAGATACTGTATACTGTACAGGCACTGTATAGTCAGCCTAACATCGGTGGTGGTGTAACTTTTAGAGACAATAATCCGGAACAAAATTAATTGCCATTTGGAAGAACATGGGTTAATGAATGAAAGCCAGCACGGATTTGTTAAAGGCAAATTGTATCTGACAAACTTTAATGAAGTAATGGAGGGGGTTGATGAGGCTAGTACGGTTAATGTTGTGTATATGGACTTTCAAAAGGCATTTGATAAAGTACCATATAATAGACTTGTTAGCAAAATTGAAGCCCATGGGATTAAAAGGGCAGTGACAGCATGGAGACGAAATTGGCTAAGGAACAGAAAGCAGAGAGTAGTGGTGAACGATTGTTTTTCAGAGTGGAGGGAAATACACCGTGGTTTCCCCCAGGGATTGGTATTAGGACCACTGCTCTTTTTGATGTATATTAATGACCTGGACTTGGTTATACAGGGCATAATTTCAAAGTATGCAGATGACACAAAACTTGGAAATATGGTAAACAGTGAGGAGGATAGTAGCAGACTTCAGGAGGACACAGACAGACTAATGACATGGGCAGACATAGGAACATAGGAACAGAAGTAGGCCATTCAGCCCCTCGAGCCTGTTCCGCCATTAAATGAGATCATGGCTAATCTGTATCCTAACTCCATTTACCCGCCTTGGCTCCATATCCCTTAATACTCTTGGCTAGCAAAAATCTATCGATCTCAGATTTAAAATGATCAATTGAGCTAGCACCTACTGCTTTTTGTGGGAGAGAGTTCCACACTTCTACCACCCTTTGCATGAAGAAGTGTTTCCTAACTTCTCTCCTGAATGGCCTGGCTCTGATTTTAAGGTTCTGTCCCCTTGTCCTAGGCTCCCCCACCAGCGGAAAAAGTTTCTCTCTTTCTACTCTATCTATTCCTTTCAAAATCCTAAAAACCTCAATCAAATCACCCCTTAACCTTGTATATTCCAGGAAATACAAGCCTAGTTTATGTAATCTCTCCTCATAATTTAACACATTATGGAGCCCTGGTAACATTCTGGTGAATCTGCACTTCACTCCTTCCAAGGCTAATATATACTTTCTAATGTGCGGTGCCCAGAACTGAACACTGCACTCCAGATGTGGTCTAACCAGGGCTTTGTACAGCTATAGCAAAACTTCCTCCCCATTATATTCCAGCCCTCTAGATATAAAGGCTAACATTCCATTAACCTTTTTGATTATTTTTTGTACCTGACCAGGCAAATGGCAGATGAAATTTAATGCAGAGAAGTGAGAAGTGATGCATTTTGATAGGAAGAATGAGGAGGGGCAGTATAAACAAAATGGTATAATTTAAAGGGGGTGCAGAAACAGAGAAACCTGGGGGTTTACGTACACAAATCTTTGAAGATGGCAGGACAAGTTGATAAGGCTGTTGAAAAAGCATATAGGATCTGTGGCTTTATAAATAGAAGCATTGAGTACAAAAGCAGGGAAGTTATACTGAACCTTTATAAATCACTGGTTAGGCTTCAGCTGGAGTGTTGTGTCCAGTTCTGGGCACCACAATTTAGGAAGGATGTCAAGGCCTTGGAGATGGTGTGGAGAAGATTTTTACTTGGATATGCACTTGAAGTGCCATAACCTACAAGGCTACGGACCAAGTGCTGGAAAGTGGGATTAGGCTGGGTGGCTCATTTTCAGCCGGTGCAGACACGATGGGTTGAATGGCCTCCTTCTGTGCCGTAAATTTTCTATGATTCTATGATTTACTAGAATGGTACTGGAAATGAGGGACTTCAGTTATGCGGAGAGACTAGAGAAGCTGGGATTGTTCTCCTTAGAGCAGAGATGGTTAAGGGAAGATTTAAGTGAGGTGTTCAAAATTATGAAGGGTTTTTATCGAGTAAATAGGGAGAAACTGTTGCCAGTGGCAGGAGGGTTGGCAACCAGAGGACACAGATTCAAGATAAAAAGAACCGTAGGGGAGATGGGGAGAATTTTTTTTAACGCAGCGAGTTGTTATGATTTGGAATGCACTGTCTGAAAGTGTGGTGAAAGCAGATTCAATAGTAACTTTCAAAAGGTAATTGGATATTTACTTGAAGGGGAGAAATTTTCAGGGCTATGTGGAAAGAGCTGGGGAGTAGGACAAATTGGATTGTTCTTTCAAACAGGCATGATGGATCGAATGGCCTCCTTTTGTGCTGTATGATTCTATGATTCTGTACAGTACTTCGGGGTTTGGATAACACACCACAGACTGATGCCAAGAAAATTCTGTTCAAATACCATTACTTGGACTTTATGCTCGGGGAGGGGGATATTTTAAATTTATTGCAACCACTGATCAAAGGCATTGGTTTTTCTGGGAGTAAATAAACACCTTTGGCAGTAAAAGTGACAAAGCAGTGCTGATTGAGAATGCCCAGCTCCCATAAGGGTCAGATACTGAACTGTTTGCTGAATTTTGATACCACAATTCAAAGATTAACTAGAGCATATGGCATCTTATACTTTTACAATTTTTATGGTATAATATACAAGTGGTAAAATGTAAGGATTTCTAAATGATTATGGAATTTATCACAGAATAAAAGCGTATCAAGCACTAGAAGTGCTTAGCAAAGTGGTCAGAAGAAAAATAAATATTTGCATTTGTATAGCATTTTCTCACTTCACGAAAATGCCTCAAAGTGTTTCAGACAATGAATGATAAGTTCAGTATATCAATATGTAATGAATCTTTGATGTAAACTTGTATTTGAGGAACTGTTTCATCGTTTTAACTTTTTATTTAGATATATTTTAATAAGCAGGATCAAAACACAAGCAAATAGTTGCAATAGTTGCAAGGAAACAACTTTACGATACACTTTAAACTTGAACAGTGATCACCCTGATGCTGCAGTTGGCGTATAAACAGAAACTGAGGCCTGCAACCTCCGAGCGAATTGTACTGGAGCTTGGGAGCGGAGATTAGGGGTTCATACCTGAACTGCAGATCCCAGACTGCAGTGTAAACATGGTCCCCTGCAGTTTAGAATCCAAAGGGCAGAGTAGAGTGAGGGCTTGGCTGGAGTTTTGCCGGAAAGTCAAGATAAAAAAATAGCAATTTAATCAAAAATCTTTGATCGATGGGTTGTCTCTCCTGGGGATAAAGGACAATTTTAATTGTTGGTAAATTTCCTGTGTGCAAGCATTGTGACATCGACATGCACATGTCATGATGCAATAAGGCAAACGGTCTTCATGGCCATTTAAATCCAGGCATCTAGTTCTGGAGGAACCAGTATAACTTGGCTCTCCAAACCTAGAATTTTTTCTCCGTCCAATTCTGACGGTGTGAATGCACTATTAGAAATTACACTGTGGATCTAGATATGCAAAGCGAGTTCATGTTTTTCTGTAACTAGAGGTCACAGATTTAAGATAATTGTCAAAAGAACCAGAGGTGAGATGAGGAGAATTTTTTACGCAGCGAGTTGTTATGATCTGGATTGTACTGCCTGAAAGGGTGCTGGAAGTGGGTTCAATAGTAACTTTCAAAAAGGAATTGAAGGGGAAAAATTTGCAGGGCTATTGGGAAAGAGCAGAGGAGTGGGAGTAATCGGATAGCTCTTTCAAAGAGCTTGCACAGGCATGATGGGCCAAATGGCCTCCTTCTGTGCTGTATCATTCTATGATTCCATCAGTCATTCTACCACCAGAGGCTCTGAATGTGTACAAAAGTGTAGTAGAGTGAGACCAATAAGAATTAAAGGCTGTCACATCAGTCAGTGAAAGCTATTCTTAATCTCCATTATAGTAGAATTAAATTATGTTCCCTATAAAAGGTACCAGGTCTACCCTATAAAAAATTTCTGGGCCATCTGGGGAACTTGGCTTCTACCACGAACCACAGTAGACGATTGGGAGTATACAAGAGGCCAATAAACAACAACAACTTGTATTGATATAGCACCTTTAATGTAAAAAAAACTCAAGGCATTTCACAGAGACGAAATCAAACAAAAAAGGATGCCGAGCCAAATAAAAGGATAATAGGAATGACCAAAAGTTTGGTCAAAGTGGTGGGTTTTAAGGAGGGTCTTAGGAGGAGAGGTAGATGGAAAGTCAGAGTCATTTGCAGGGAGGGGAATTCCTGAGTGTGGGACCAAGGTGGCTGACAGAACAACTGGCAGTAGTGGGGTGAAGGGAGGGGAAATGCATAAGAAGCCAGAGTCAAGAGGAATGGAGCTCAGAGTGGAGGGTATAGGGCTGAAGGAAGGTACAGAATTAGGGAGGGGTGAAACCAGGATGGGATTTGAACATCTGCTAGCGAATTTTAAATTGGATGTGTTGGGGGACAGGGAGCCAATATAGGTCAGCAAGGAGTGATGGGTAAGCAGGACTTTGTATGGGATAGGATATGGGCAATAGAGTTTAGCATGAAGTTTACAGAGTGTGAAGGGTGGGACGCCAGCCAGGAGAGCATTAGGCTTTTCAAATTTGAAGCTGCAGATGGGCTGAGACAGGAACAGAGGTGGGCGATGTTGCATTGGTGGAAGTAGGCGATCTTTGTGGTGGAGAGGATATGGGTCGGGAGTTCAGATCAGAGTCAAATAGGATGTTGAGGGTGCAATCAGAGTCATTCATCCTGAGACAGTGGCAAGAGTATGACATTTTTGGTGGGACCAAAGACTTTGGTCTTGCCAGTGTTTAGCTGGAGTAAATTGCAGCTCATCTAAGACTGGACGTCAAATAAGCAGTCAGACAAAACAGGCAGTGGGGGTGTTGAGAGTGGTGGTAGAAAGGTAGAGCTGGATGTCATCAGATTACAGGTGAAAGCTGACCCCATGTCTTTGGATGATGTTACCATGCGGCAGGATGTAGATGAGGAAGAGGAGGGGGCCAAATATAAATCCTTGGGGGACTCCAGAGGGAACAGTGCGGAGGCAGGAAGAGAAACCATTGCTGGAGAGGCTCTGGCTACAATTAAGTAGATAAGAGTGGAACCAAGCAAGGGCAGTCTCAATGAGCTGGACAACGAAGAAGAGGCACTAGAGAAGGATGGTTTAGTTGACCATGTAAAAGGCTGCGGAGAGGTTGATTTGGCATAATGCACAACGATCACAGTCACTGAAGATGTCATTTGTGACTGATCAAGGCCATTTCAGAGCTGTGGTAGGGGTGGAAACCTGATTGACGAGATTTAAAGATAACATTGCAGGAATGATGGACATAGATTTGGGAGGTGACAACACATACAAGGACTTTGGCGAGGAAAACAAGATTGGAGATGGGGCAATCGCTTGCATAGACAAAGGGATCAAGGATGTGTTTTCTGAGGAAGACTTGATGATGGCAATTTTGAAAGTGAGCGAGATATTACTTGAGGAGAAGGAACCATTTATAATGTCAACTTGCATGGGGGCCAGGGAGGGAAGTTCGGTGGTCAACAATTTAGTGGGAATGGGGTCAAGGGAGTAGGAGGTGGATGTCATGGACAGGATGAGGTCAGAGAAGGCATGAGAGGAAACAGGAGGGAAACTAAAGAAAAACACAGGTTCAGGACAGAGGGAGCATGAGGAGAGATATTGCTTAATGGGAAAAAGGAGGGAAAAGGAGCAGAGGCAGTTCAACGGATGGTCTCAACCTTAGTGCTGGATATAATCTAATATAATCTAAATAAATCATCTCATGAGAATGTAATTAATTGATGCCCCCTTTATAACATGGACTCTATTATTATGGAAGTGCATCTATAATATATCTCAGTTCTCAGTTCCCTTGTTGCCAAATTCATCCCATTCATACTGTGGGGTGGATTTGACAATAACAGAAAAACTGGACAGTTTAAAATTCAATCTCGTGCATGCGCAGTTATGACATTGTTCTGTTTGCAATTAAGCTGAAAAGCGTACATTATCCTTTCTGACTGCAACATTTCCCAGAACACCTGGCAGGCCATATTGGCAGCTTCACCTCGCACCATATGCCCAGGATGTACCTACATAAGACAGTCTGACTGTAGTCCAATGGGTTCTCCACCAGGATATCATCTGATTTTAATGCGTAAAATACAACAGTTTATGTGATGCATCATTGGGCACGGGGGTGGGGGGAGGGGCTAAATTGGGCTGCATAGTGCCTGTTGTGTAGGTGCTACAGGGACTCCTATGCACCAAAAATGGCATCCGAAATATATGCGCACACTTCCGGCGTTATCTGCGCAGGACGCCATCTTTGTAAAGGTGGTTGTGCACACGCACGTAACGTGCGCCAGAAGCATGTAAAGTAAGGAAATTATGAGGTAAGTCAACATGTAACGCTGATTTGAAGCAGTCGGCGACATTTTCAAACTCCCCGCTCCAGCTAACGCACTGTCCTAACCTCGCACAGCTGAACAGGAGTTAAAGGGCATGAAAGACCACCCCCCCACCCCAGCGCTATTTAAAGGGAGCATGCAGGAGTTACAGGTTAGCTGCTGGATTAGTTATTCTGGCTGCTGGTACAATTGTATGCGTTTTTGGAAGTTTCCTATACTTGGAGAAAGTTGCAATATTATATAGAGAGTGGTCTGGCTGGTCTTGTAGTACTGTTAGTGGCATTTAAAATAGTGTGCTGAACAACATTGCTTCCAGATATGGGTGGCCTGCTAGGGCTTCCTCTGGGAATTGAACATGATTGGGAACATGCTTGGAGGCCACGCAGAGCAGGACAAGCTGTGAGAAGAGGGAGGAGGAGGAGGATGACCAGTGCATCTGACGGCTGCAGTTTACGAAAGAGGTCAGTGACTGAGATTTGTCAACTGTTGCAGGCACAACTGCAACCTCAGAGCAGGGCAAGAACAGCATTGCCTGTGGCTGTCAAGATATCTGTGGTGCTTAATTGTTTTGGCTCTGGCTCCTTTCAGGCTGCTGCTGGTGATATAAGTAACATTTTGCAGTTTGCAGTGCACTGATGTAAGGGAGGTCACTGATGCTTTGCACGCACTCCAAGACAGATTCATCACATTGCCTCTTGACAGAGACAAGCAGCATGAGCGAACACGAGGGTTCACGAGTGCACAGCAGGCCCACAACAAGAGGCAAGCTGCCACATGGAACATCATCAAGCACAACATAGGCATCCTCAAGCAACTTTTCTACTGCCTGGACCGCTCTGGAGGAGCCCTGCAGTACTCAGAGGAGAGGGGGGAATCAGACACTGACGGGAGAAAGGATTCAGAGTCGGAGGGCAGAGAGGGAAACGGACCATGGCACGAATCGGGAACAAACTCTGAGTCAAGGCGGGGGATCAGATTTAAGGGGAAATTATAATCAGACACTGAGCAGAGAGGGGGAGTGACAAATTGAGGATCAGGAAGAGTCTGAGGGAAGAGGGTGAATCAGACACTCGGGGGATAACAGATCATATACTGAGGGGAGAGAGAGAAAATGAGATCCTGGGGGGTGGTGGGATCAGACTCTGAGTGAAGGGGAAATCGGATCTGAGGGGAGAATGGAAACCAGACACTGAGGATTGGGGATCATAAACTCAGGAAAGTGCGGGAATCAGACATTGAGGGAACAGGGTGTCAGTCACTTTGGGAAGACGGGGAATGAGGCCCTGAGGCGGAATCAGAATCGGAGGAAAGGGGGAGATGAGACCCTGTGGACAGAAGGAGAATCAGATACAGAAGGAGGGGGATTCAGGGCCTGAGGAGAGGGACACCCTGATATTGAGGAGGGAATCGGAGTCTGAGGGGAGCGGAAAACCAATATTGTGGGGAAAGGGAGAATCTGATGGTGAGGGAAGTGGGTGAATCAGACTCTGAGGGGAGAACAGAGGAGATACTGAGGGGAGAGAGGGAATCAGACCCTGGGGGGAGATGAACTCAGACTCTGGGTGAAGGAGTGAATCAGATCTGAGGGGAGAATGGGAACCAGGTACTGAGAAGAGGGGGAATGATAAACTGAAGTGAAGAAGTGGAATCAGAAACTGAGGGAGCTGGAAATCGGATACTGACGGTAGAGGGGGAATGTGATGTATGGGGTAAAGGGGAAATGGAGACAGTCCATCAATCTGAACAACTTTCCATTTATTGCCCCCGTGATGCGAATCCTTACAATTCTGAAGAAACAATAGCGTTTTCCAAAATCCATGGTGAAAATATTGGTACAAATCGATGGAACATTGAGCTGGAACGAGGCGCTGGTTGTGATCTTCCATCGGGGATTTTCCAGTCGCTGGTTGAGGAATCTCCAACTTTTAGATTCCTCACCTCAGAAACTCCTGCAGCCCGATTTCACTTTTCGAATCTAATGCCACATTGCCAGAATGGCAGTGAAAGCTCCCAGCATCATCCAGCCGCACACCCACAGGACTCGGCAGCTCCGGCGGTCTCTCTGGGGTCACATTTCGCCTTCCAGAGTTTCATTCAGTGACAAGAACCGTTTTCGGAACTGAACCCGATCCGGTTTCTGACCCTTCAGATAGGCGCTTTCCCCTGGCTCAATTGAACATGGATTTGGCGAGTGTTTGTAGATTTTGGATTGTGTGGGTCTTGTTTCCCGGGACCCTGAGTCTGGGCTGTGAGAGGCTGCAGTTACAGCAAGTTCTCAACATAGAGACTCTGAGCAAACTGAATGAAATGGTGAGTTTAACCATCATCCAGAGCCGGATACGAACCACACAGGGTCTGTTGTGAAAAGTTATAATAGGAGAAATAGTTTGGGGTTTTGCAACTTTATTCAATTAAAAGTCACTGATTCTCCTGTATTTCTTTCTCTGGGCTGTCTGTGACGGTGATGATCTTCTGTTTCAGGGCGGTCCCTTTCCCCGACAGTGTGTTGAAGAGAGGCCCTCACTGAAAACCAAGTCCTTGAACCTGGTGAAACTTTCAGGGGGTTTACAGGTGAGTGAACACTGGATTTTATTTTATTTTATTCAAACAGGTGGTTTATGGAAACTATGAGTAAGATCACCAACATTATCAGAACTTTAATCAGGAAATTTACATCCAGTGTTGGCCGCCCATTGATGTGAAAGTTGCAGGAGAACTATTCACTCGCTCTATCTCATTCTCTCTAATTATCTCACTGTCTCGAACTATTTCAGTCCCTCTAACTAGCTCACTCCCTCTAAGTCTAAACCTAGCCGCGCTTCTGGCCGAGCTGTTCCAGTACAGCAACAACACTGGCATCTACCCGACAATGTGGAAAATTGCCCAGGTTTGTCCTATCCACGAAAAGCAGGACAAATCCAATCCAGCCAATTACTGCCCCATCAATCTACTCTCAATCATCAGCAAAGTGATGGAAAGTGTCGTTGATAGTGCTATCAAGAGGCACTTACTCACCAATAACCTGCTCACCGATGCGCAGTTTGGGTTCCACCAGGACCACTCGGCTCCAGACCGATTTACAGCCTTGGTCCAGACATGGACAAAAGAGCTGAATTCCAGGGGTGAGGTGAGAGTGACTGCTCTTGACATCAAGGCAACATTTGACTGAGTGTGGAAGCAAGGAGCCCTAGTAAAATTGAAGTCACTGGGAATCAGGGGGAAAACTCTCCAGTGCTGGAATCATACCTAGCACAGAGGAAGATGGTAGTGGTTGTTGGAGGCCAATCATCTCAGCCCCAGGACATTGCTGCAGGAGTTCCTCAGGGCAGTGTCCTCGGCCCAACCATCTCCTGTATAAAGCATTGGTTAGGCCACAGCTTGAGTACTGTTTACAGTTCTGGTCACCACATTACAAGAAAGATGTGTTTGCACTAGAGAAGGTACAGAGGAGATTTACGAGGATGTTGCCAGGGCTGGAGATTTTTAGCTATGAGAAAAGATTGGATAGGCTGGATTTGTTTGCTTTAGAACAAAGGAGGCTGAGGGGAGATTTAATTGAGGTATATAAAATTATGACAGGACTAGATAGAATGGATAGAGAGGACCTATTTTTCCTTAGAAGAGGGGTCAGTGACCAGAGGGCATAGATAAAATGTAGTTGGTAGAAGAATTAGAGGAGAGCTGAGGAGAATTTTTCACCCAGTGAATGGTGGGGGCCTGCAACTCACTGGCTGAACTCATTTAAAAAGCACTTGAATGTGAACTTGAAGTGCCGTAACCTACAGGGCTATGAACCAAATGCTGGAAAGTGGGATTAAGCTGGCATGGACATAATGGGCCGAATGGCCTCCTTCTGTGCTGTAACATTCTATGATTGTATGATTCAGCTGCTTCATCAATGACCTTCCCAACATCATAAGGTCAGAAGTGGGGATGTTCGCTGATGATTGCACAATGTTCAGTTCCGTTTGCAACCCCTCAGATAATGAAGCACTCCGTGCCCGCATGCTGCAAGACCTGGACAACATCCAGGCTTCGGCTGATAAGTGGCAAGTAACATTCCCGCCAGACAAGTGCCAGGCAATGACTATCTCCAGCAAGAGAGAGTCTAACCACCTCCCCATGACATTCAACATGCAGCATTAACATCACCGAATCCCCCACCATCAACAACCTGGGGGTCACCATTGACCAGAAACGTAACTGGACCAGCCACATAAATACTGCGACTGCAAGAGCAGGTCAAAGGCTGGGTATTCTGTGGTGAGTGACTCACCTCCTGACTCCCCAAAGCCTTTCCACCGTCTACAAGGTACAAGTCAGGAATGTGATGGAATACTCTCCACTTGCCTGGATGAGTGCAGCTCCAACAACACTCAAGAAGCTCGACACCATCCAGGACAAAGCAGCCCTCTTGATTGGCACCCCATCCACCACCTGAAACATTCACTCCCTTCATCACTGGTGCACCATGGCTGCATTGTGCACCATCTACAGGATGCACTGCAGCAACTTGCCAAGGCTTCTTTGACAGCACCTCCCAAACCCGTGACCTCTACCACCTAGAAGGACAAAGGCAGCAGGCACATGGGAACAGCACCACCTGCATGTTCCCCTCCAATTCACACACCATTCTGACTTGGAAATACATTGCCGTTCCTTCGTTGTCGCTGGATCAAAATCCTGGAACTCCCTACCTAACAGCACTGTGGGAGAACCTTTCATCACACGGACTGCAGCGGTTCAAGAATCATAGAATCATAGAAAGGTTACAGCATGGAAGGAGGCCATTTGGCCCATCGAGTCTGTGCCAGAATGCTCTAAGGCTCATCACCACCTTCTCAAGGGCAATTAGGGATGGGCAATAAATGCTAACCATGCTAGCGACACCTTCATCCCATGAATGAATAAAAAAAAAATCTCACTCCCTCTAATCTCCTCACTCCCTCTAACCATCTCACTCCTTCCAATAATTTCATGCACTTTAACCATCTGACTCCCTCTTTTCATCTCACTCCCTTTAACCATCTCACTCCTGAGCTGCAATGATTGGCTGTGTGGTATGCACCATCCTAGGCAGCTTAACTCATAGAATTACAGAATGGTCCAGCACAGGAAGCCATTTTGCCCATCGTGCCTGTGCCAATTCTTTGAAAGAGCAATCCAATTAGTCCCACTCTCCTCCCCTTACCTCATAGCGCTGAAAAATGTTCCCATCAATTTATCCAATTCTCTTTTGAAAGTTGTCATTGAATCTGCTTCCACCACCCTTTCAGGCAGTGCATTCCAGATCATCTATGTAAAAAAAATTCTTATCATCTCGCGTCTGGTTCATTTGCCCATTACCTTAAATCTGTGTCTTTTAGTTACCGACCCTTCTGCCTCTGGTAACAGTTTCTCTTTATTTACACTATCAAAACCCTGTGAACACATCCATTAAATCTCCCCTTAACCGTCTCTGCTCAAAGAGAACAACCCCAGCTGCTCTAGTCGCTCCACGTACCTGAAGTCCCGCATCCCTGGTACCATTCTAGTGAATCTGCACTGCACCCTCTCAAAGGTCTTGGCATCCTTCCTAAAGAGTGGTGCCCAGAATTGGACACAATATTACAGCTGGGGCCTAACCAGTGATTTATAAAGGTATAGCATATCGCCCTTGCTTTTGTAATCTATGCCTCTGTTTATAAAGCCAAGGACCCTGTAAGCTTTTTTAACAGCCTTCCCAACTTATCCTGCCACCTACAAAGATTTCCTTACATACTTCTCCAGGTATTCCTGTGCCCACACCCCCTTCAAAATTGTACCATTTAATTTATATTGCCTCTCCGCATTCTTTCTACCAAAATGCATCACTTCACACTTCTCTGTCTTAAATTTCATCTGGCATGTGTCTGCCCATTTCACCAGTCTGTCTCTATCCTCCTGAAGTCTATTACTGTGCATCTCACTGCTTACTACAATTCCAAGTTTCGTGCCATCTGCAAACTTTGAAATTATGTCCTGTATACCCAAGTTTGATTTTGTTTAGATTAGTTATGGAAAAGGAGAAGGAGGAATGTAGAGTAAAAATACTTAATTGGAGTAGGGCCAATTTCAGTGGATTGAGAATGGATCTGGCCCGGGTAAACTGGAATCAAAGATGGGCAGGCAAAACTTTAATCGAACATTGGGCAGCCTTTAAAGAGGCAATGGTTCAGGTACAGTCTAGATACATTCCCACAATGGGGAAAGGTAGAGCAACCAAAGCCAGAGTTCCCTGGATGATGAAAGAGATGGAGAGTAAGATAAAGAAGAAAAAGGGGGCATATGACAGATGTCAGGTTGATAACACAAGTGAGAACCAGACTGAATATAGAAAGTACAGAGAAGTGAAAAGGGAAATAAGAGAGGCAAAGAGAGAGTATGGGAATAGACTGCTAACATAAAAGGGAATCCAAAAGCCTTCTATAGGCATAAAAATAGTAAACGGGGAGTAAGAGGAGGGATAGAGCCGATTAGGGACCAAAAAGGGGATCTGTGGATGGAGGCAGAGGGCATGGCTGAGGTACTAAATGAGTACTTTGCATCTGTCTTTACCAAGGAAGAAGATGCTGCCAAAATCACAGTAAAAGAGGAGGTAGTTGAGATACTGGATGGGCTAAAAATTGATAAAGAGGAGGTACTAGAAAGGCTGGCTGTACTTAAAGCAGATAAGTCTCACGTTCTGGATGGGATGCATCCTAGGTTGCTGAGGGAAGTAAGGGTGGAAATTGCAGAGGTGATAGCCATAATCTTCCAATCCTCCTTAGAAATGGAGGTGGTGCCAGAGGACTGGAAAATTGTAAATGTTACACCCTTGTTCAAAAAAGTGTGCAAGAATAAACCCAACAAATACAGGCCAGTCAGTTTAACTCGGTGGTGGGGAAGCTTTTAGAAATTATATTCCAGGACATAATTAAAGTCACTTGGACAAGTGTGGATTAATAAAGGAAAGCCATCCCGGATTTGTTAAAGGTAAATTGTGTTTAACTAACTTGATTGAATCTTTTGATGAGGTATCTCCGAGGGTTGATGAGGGAAATGCAGTTGATGTTGTGTATGTGGACTTTCAAAAGGTGTTTGATAAAGTGCCACATAATAGGCTTGTCAGCAAAATTGAAGCCCTTGGAAAAAAAGGGGCAGTGGCAGCATGGCTACGAAATTGGCAAAGTGACAGGAAACAGAGCAGTGGTGAACAGTTGTTTTTCGTACTGCAGGAACGTATACGGTGGTGTTCCCCAGTGCTTGGTACTTGGACCACTGCTTTTTTGATATATATTAATGACTAGGACTTGGGTGTACAGGGCACAATTTCAAAATTTGCATATAACATAAAACTTGGAAGTGTAGTAAACAGTGAAGAGGATAGTAATAGACTTCAAGAGGACATAAACAAGCTGGTGGAATGGGCGGACACGTGGCAGATAAAATTTAACTTGGAGAAGTGCAAATTGACACACTTTGGCAGGAAGAATGAGGAGAGGCAATATAAACTAAATTGTACAATTCTAAAGAGGGTGCAGGAACTGAAAGACCTGGGGTCTATGTGCACAAATCTTTGAAGGTGGTAGGACAGGTTGAGAAAGCGGTTAAAAAAGCATACGGGATCCTGGGCTTTATAAATAGAGGCACAGAGTACAAAAGCAAGGAAGTTATGTTGAACCTTTATAAAACACTGGTTCAGCCACAGATGGAGTATTGTGTCCAATTCTGGGCACCGCACTTTAGGAAGGATGTGAAAGCCTTAGAGAGGGTGCAGAAAAGATTTACTAGAACGGTTCCAGGGATGAGGGACTTCAGTTACATGGATAGTCCGGAGAAGCTGCGGTTGTTCTCTTTACAGCAGAGATTATTATGATGAGATTTGATAGAAGTGTTCAAAATCATGAAGGGTTTAGATAAAGTAAATAAAGAGAAACTTAGCAGTGGCGGAGGGGTTGATAACCAGAGCACACAGATTTAACATGATTGGCATAAGAACCAAAAGCAACATGAGGAAAAACTTCTTTATGCAGTGAGTAGTTATGATCTGGAATGCGCTGCCTGAAATGGTGGTGGAAGCAGATTCGATCATGGCTTTCAAAAAGGAATTGGATAAATACTTAAACGGAACAAATTTGCAGGGCTACAGGCAAAGAGCAGGGGAATGGGACTAACTGGATTACCCTTACAAAGAGCCGGCATGGGCTCGATGGGCCAAATGGCCTCCTTCTGGGGCGCTGTAACCATTCAAAGATTCTATGAAGCCCAGGAAATTAATAAAAATCAAAAAGAGCAGTGGTCCTAATACTGACCCCTGGGGGACACCACTGTATACTTCCATTCAATCTGAAAAACAACCATTCAACATTACTCTCTGCTTTCTGTACCTTAGCCAATTTCGCATCCACGCTGCCACTACTCCCTTAATCCCATGGGCTTCAGTGTTGCTAACAAGTCTATTATGTGATACTTTATCAAAAGCCTTTTAAAAGTCCATATACACAACATCAACTGCACTGCCTTCATCAACTCTCTCTCTTACTTCCTCAAAGAACTCAATCAAGTTAGTCAAACACGATTTGCCTTTGATAATACAATGCCGCCTGTCATTTATTAACCCATATTTTCCAAGTAACAATTAATTTAGTTTCAATTTATTGTCTCTAAAAGTTTCCCCATTACCATCGTTAGGCTGACTGGCCTGTTGTTGTCAGGTTTATCCCTCTCCCCTTTTTTTGAACAGGGGTGAAACATTTGCAATCCTCCAGTCCTCTGGCAATGCTTCCATATCTAAGGAGGATTAGAAAATTGTGGCCAGAGCCTCCGCTATCTCCAATCTTACTTCCCTCAGCAACCTAGGCTGCATCCCATCCGGACCGGATGAACACCATTCCTTTGACTACCTTTTTACTATTTGTAAGCATATATAAGACTTTTGGGTTCACTTTTATTTTATCCATTAATCTGTTCCCATATACTCTCTTTGCCCCCTCTTATTTCCTTTTTCAGTTCTCCCTTGTACTCCCTGTATTCAGCTTGGTTCTCCACTGTATTATGTGCCTGGCATTTATCATAAGCCTCCTTTTTCTGTTTAATTTTTATCTCTATATCTTTAGTCATTCAGAGAATTCTAGCTTTGGAAGCCCTTCCTTTCCCCCTCATGGGACTATGTCTACTCTCTACCCAAACTATCTCCTCTTTGAAGGCCCCTATTGATCATTTACTGTTTTACCTGCCAATCTTTGAATCCAATCCACCTGGTCCAGATCCCCTTTCAACTCACTGAAATTAGTCCTCCTGCAGTTGAGTATTTTCACATTTTATTGTTCCTTCTCCTTTTCCATAACTACTCTAATCCTAAATAGGAACAGACCCCCATCTAATGTCGTTGTGTATATTTTGCTCAGACCCAGGACAGGATCCAGATTGTCCATCAAACACTGCGTCACTTCATCAAAATCTACAGCATGAACCTGGGCTCGGTCACATGGCCCCAGGACAAGATGGAAAACTTCCGACTTCTCCTGGATCGGCAGCTCGAAGAGCTAGAGGAATGTATCAAGAAACCGGGCTCAGAGTCCAGACCGAGGAGAAATGCCGCCATTCACAAATACTTCAGGAAACTGAGAATATTTCTCAAACAGAAGGTGGGACAATTGCTATTTGACTGTGCGATTACTGACAGATAATTAATTTCACCCAATTTAAATCTGTTCATTCTCTAATGTATTTTCCTGAATATTTCTCTTTTTCAGAGATTCAGTGTTTGCGCCTGGGAAATAATCCGCGCCGAGACCAGGGCCCGTTTACAACAGATTCTTTTCATAACGGCACAAATCAGAAGAAAAAATTGAAGATTTTCAAAAGACATGTTTAATAGAGACTGGGAACAATTAATATTTAATTAAAAGACCATCTATTTATAAAAAATATTTATATTTTAACAGCCATTATATTGTATTACTGTAAACACACAATTTGCAGCTAAGTGACTGATGGAGAAACAATGAATGTCTTGATATTGTTCTAAATTTGACTATTTATTTCAATTTATTGATATTTATTTATGTGATATTTACCTGTGATGAAGTGTTAAAGGTTTCACTGGGGGAATCCTGATTCTGCCCCTTCCTTTATAGACTGGCAACTGCTACAATGAAAAGTTTCATTTCAGATTCGCTCTGTAGAGCATCTTATTCCACTGGCTGGTTTTCCAGTGTCAGCTCTCTGTACTGATCCACCCAGCGGACACTACTTTTGCTCCTCATCGCATCTGAATTTAATTTATTGTCATGATGTCTTCATACAGTAAAATGATACAGCTTTTACACAGTGTGTATAGGGAAAAATGAGAAGAGTAAACTTAAAGATTTTCCAATGACTTGTTTAATCCAGACTGAGAACGATAATAAGTTATGTTAAAGGCTCTGAATTTCTAAAATATTGTATTTTTTGTAATGAAAAGTACTATTCATTTTACAATGTTATCAGCTTAGCTCAGCGGTAACACTCTGAGTCAGAAGGTTGTTAGTTCCAGCCCCATTCCATAGGGAAACTGTTCCATTGCCATTCAGCTTTGTGAGGCTCCTTATTCCAGTTGCTGATCTTCCAGTGACAACTCTCTGCACTGGATTGCCCTGCCAATACCCAGCTCGGTCACTGGATTACAGAGTGAAGTCAGGATTTCAAAGGTTGGGCTCCAGATCGATGCCCCCTGACCTTAACCCTGACCCGCTCTGACCTTTTAGTTTCTGCTCTCCCAGCGGCCAGCACTTCAATTCGTCTCAGGGTCATCTTAATTTATTGATATTTATCATCGTGATCTCTACATCCAATGAAATGTTAAAGTTTTATACAATGTGTAATGTGAGTTCAAAAAGAAATATTAATTTATTGATATTTATTAAGAGTTGGGGAATAGACGATGTTTTTCTAAACTGGAAACTTTTTGTACTGAATGAAGACTGTGTGTAAATAAATGATTTTAATGATAACACTTTTACTGGAGTGATATTCATTTCCCATTTGTGTCTGTCAGTTTCTCATACTCACTATAAATGCTCTGGATTCTTTTACCTGTTGCCTGTTACTGTGACTCTCTCTGCTATATTTTCCTCTCTCCATCGTCTGATTGTTTCTCTCCAGTCAAAGCCTATCACCCCCATTTGAACCCATTGGATCCGATTTTTACATCTCCTAGACAGTACCACAGTTTTGCTCATCTGCTACTCAACTCCGTATTCTGTATTCTCCCTCTAAATGAGAGACGATAGAGCCTGAGGTGTTGAGCAGGAAAGGGGCAATTGAATCATAGAATCATACAGCACAAAAGAAACAATTCGGACCATTGTACCTGTGCCTGCTCTTTGAAAGAGCCATCCAATTAGTCCCACTCTGCAGCCCTCTATCCATAGCCCTGCAATTTTTTTCCCTTCAAGTATTTATCCAATTCCTTTTGAAAGTTATTATTGAATCTGCTTCCACCATTTTTTCAGACAGTGCATTCCAGATCATAACAACTCGCTGTGGAAAAAAAAATTCTCCTCATTTTGTCTCTGATTCTTTTGCCAATCACTTTAAATCTGTGGCCTATGGTTACTGACCCTTCTGCTACTGGAAACATTTTCTCCATATTTATGCAATCAAAAACCTTCTTGATTTTGACCATCTATATTAAATCTCGCCTTAACCTTCACCAATCTAAGGAGAACAACCCCATCTTCACTAGTCACTCCATGAAGTCCCACATCCCTGATACCATTTTAGTCAATTACCTCTGCACCCTCTCTAAGGCCTTGACATTGTTCCTAAAGTATGGCACTCAGATTGAACACAATACTCTAACTGGGGTCTAACCAGTGATTTATAAAGGTTCAGCATAACTTCCTTGCTTTTGTACTCTACGCCTCTGTTTATAAAACCAAGGAGACCGTGTGATTTTAACGACCTTCTCAACCTGTCCTGCTACCTTCAAATATTTGTGTACCTGAACTCCAGGTCTCTCTGTTCCTGCACCCCCTTTAAAACTGTACCATTTCGCTTATATTGCCTCTCTTCATTCTTCTTACCAAAACGCATTACTTCACACCTCTCTATGTTAAATTTCATCTGCAATATGTCTGTCAATTTCATTTGTCGCTCACCCACTCTCCCATCAACATCCCTACCTCTTTTCATTTGAACTATCTGAGCCAGTTGCCAGTTTATGCAATCAGACGGTCAAGTTCACATCGGCCAGAGACATTATAAATGTCGGCATAGCAATTTATAATGGAACAAAGTTAATACAAAAAGTGTGACACAAATGTGACATCAGGAAGTCAAGTGATGCAGAAGGAAGTGTATTAATATATTAAAGATAGATGTGCACATAAGATTCCTTGCTAATTCCCAGCATGTTGCCCCCCAGTGCTTTTCAGACGCCCTTTTAAACTTCCTGATCCACTTTTCGCCTCCCTTCTGAACCCCCTTTTAATAATTATTAAAGCATTAGCCTGTTTTATAGGATTTTTACATTTCAGTTTTACTCTAAGCTCTCCCTATAACCATTGATCCCCAGCCTTAGAAGGTCAATCAAAAATGCCAAAACTAAACGATTTGATGAAAAGGTTTTCACCAACACGGTCACAGTAAAAGAGGAGGTAGCTTTTTTTTATTCATTCAGGGGATGTGGGCATCGCTGGCGAGGCCAGCATTTATTGCCCATCCCTAATTGCCCTTGAGAAGGTGGTGATGAGCCGCCTTCTTGAACTGCTGCAGTCCATGTGGTGAAGGTTCTCCCACAGTGCTGTTAGGAAGGGAGTTCCAGAATTTTGACCCAGTGACGATGAAGGAAGGCGATATATTTCCAAGTCGGGATGGTGTGTGACTTGGTGGGGAACGTGCAGGTGGTGTTGTTCCCATGTGCCTGCTGCCCTTGTCCTTCTAGGTAGTAGAGGTCACGGGTTTGGGAGGTGCTGTCAAAGAAGCCTTGGCGAGTTGCTGCAGTGCATCCTGTAGATGGTACACACTGCAGCCACAGTGCGCCATTGGTGAAGGGAGTGAATGTTTCGGGTGGTGGATGGGGTGCCAATCAAGCGGGTTGCTTTGTCCTGGATGGTGTTGAGCTTCTTGAGTGTTGTTGGAGTATTCCATCACATTCCTGAGTTGTGCCTTGTAGATGGTGGAAAGCGTTTGGGGAGTCAGGAGGTGAGTCACTCACTGCACAATACCCAGCCTCTGACCTGCTCTTGTAGCCACAGTGTTTATGCGGCTGGTCCAGTTAAGTTTCTGGTCAATGGTGACCCCCAGGATGTTGATGGTGGGGGATTCGGCGATGGTAATGCCGTTGAATGTCAAGGGGAGGTGGTTAGACTCTCTCTTGTTGGAGATGGTCATTGCCTGGCACTTGTCTGGCGCGAATGTTACTTGCCACTTATGAGCCCAAGCCTGGATGTTGTCCAGGTCTTGCTGCATGCGGGCTCGGACTGCTTCATTATTTGAGGGGCTGCGAATGGAACTGAACACTGTGCAGTCATCAGCGAACATCCCCATTTCTGACCTTATGATGGAGGGAAGGTCATTGATGAAGCCGCTGAAGATGGTTGGGCCTAGGACACTACCCTGAGGAACTCCTGCAGCTGAGATGATTGGCCTCCAACAACCACCACCATATTCCTTTGTGCTAGGTAGACTCCAGTTGAGATAATAGTTGGGCTAAAAATTGATAAAGAGGAGGTACTAGAAAGGCTGGCTGTACATAAAGTAGATAAGTCACCCGGCCCGGTGAGATGCATCCTAGGTTGCTGAGGGAAGCGCAGATGGTAATTACAGAGCTACTGGCCATAATCTTCCAATCCTCCTTAGCTTTGGGGGTGGTGCCAGAGGACTGGAGAATTCCAAATGTTACATCCTTGTTCAAAAAAGGGTGTAAGGATAAACTCAGCAGCTACAGGACAGTCAGTTCAACCTCAATGATGGGGAAACTTTTAGAAACAATAATCCGGAACAAAGTTAATAGTCACTTGGACAAATGTGGATGAATAAAGGAAAGCCAGCGCCTTTAATTAACTTGATTGAGTTTTTTGATGAGGTAACAGAGAAGGTTGATGAGGGCAATGGGGTTGACGTTGTTTACATGGACTTTCAAAAGGCGTTTGATAAAGTGCCACATAATAGGCTTACCAGCAAAATTGAAGACTATGGAATAAAAGGGTCTGTGACAGCATAGGTATGAAACCGGCTAAGTGACAGGAAACAGAGAGTATTGGTGAACAATTGTTTTTCGGACTGGAGGAAATTTCCCAGGTGTCGTTATTAGGACCACTGATTTTTTTGATATATATTAATGACTTGGACTTGGTTGTACAGGGCACATTTTCAAAATTTGCAGATGACACAAAACTTGGAAGTGTGGGAAACAGTGAGAAGGATAGTAATAGACTTCAAGAGGACATGGGCAGGCTGATGGAATGGGTGGACACATAGCAGATGAAATTTAATGCAGAAAAGTGCAAAATGATATATTTTGGCAAGAAGGATGAGGAGAGTCAATATAAACTAAACGGTACAATTTTAAAGCGGGTGCAGGAACAGAGAGATCTGGAGATCTATGTGCACAAATCTTAAAAAGCGTGCAGGATCCTGGACCTTCTAAATAGAGGCGTAGAGTACAAAAGCAAGGAAGTTACGTTGAACCTTTATAAAACCTGGTTAAGACACAACTGGAGTATTGTGACGAATTCTGTGCAGCGCACTTTAGGAAGGAGGTGAAGGCTTCAGAGAGAGTCCAGAAAGATTTAATGGAATGGTTCCAGGGATGAGGGACTTTAGTTACTTGGATAGACTGGAAACGATGGAATTGTTTTCCTTAGAGCAGAGAAGGTTGAGAGGAGATTTGATAGAAGTGTTCAAAATCATGAAACGTTTAGATAAAGTAAATAAAGAGAAACTGTTCTCATTGGCGGAAGGGTCGAGAACCGAAGGACACAGATTTAAGGTGTTTGGCAAAAGAAACAACGGTGACATGAGGAAAAACTTTCTTATGCAGCGAGTTGTTACAATCTGGAATGTGTTGCCTGAAAGGGTGGTGGAAGCAGATTCAATCATGGCTTTCAAAAAGGAATTGGATAAATATTTGAAGGGAAAAATTTGCAGGGCAACGAGAAAAAGTGGGGGAATGGGGCTAACTGGATTGCTCTTACAAAGAACTGGCACGGGCTCGATGGGCCAAATGGACTCCTTCTGTGCTGCAACCATTCTATGATTCTATGGTTCTAAGAGTCGGTAACCAGAGGACACAGATTTAAGGTAAAAACATTTGCAGGGCTATGGGAAAAGGGCAGGAGCATGGGACTAATTGGATAGAACGATCAAAGGGCTGGCACAGGCAAGGTGGGCTGAATGGTTTCTATTGTGCTGTATGATTCTATGATTGTATGATTCTATGAATCAATTCCCCCTTTCCTTCTCAACACCTCAGGCTCGATCCTCTCTAATTTAGAGGGAGAATATGGAATATGGAGTTTAGTAGCAGAAGAATAAAACTGTGGTAGCATCTAGGAGATAGAGGGGAACCAGTGGATGTGGCATATTTGGATTTTCAAAAGGCAATCGATAAGGTTCCACATAAAAGGTTATTACGCATGATAAGGGCTCATGGGGTTGGGGGTTATATATCAGCATGGATAGGTGATTGATTAACAGACAGAAAACAAAGAGCAGGGATAAACAGGTAATTTTCAGGTTGGCTGGCTGTAACTAGTGGGGATCAGTGCTTGAGCCTCAGCTGTTTACAATGTATATTAATGACTTAGATGAAGGGACCGAGTATAATGTATCCAAGCTTCCTGACGATACAAAGCCAGGTGGAAAAGTAAGCAGTGAGCAGGACACAAAGAGTCTGCAAAGAGATACGGACAGGTTAAGTGAGTGGACAAAAAGGAAGCAGATGGAGTATAATGTGGAGAAATGTGAGGTTATTCACTTTGGTAGGAAGAATAGCAAAACAGAATAATTTTAAATGATGAGAAACCATTAAAGGTTGGTAATCAGAGAGCTTTGGGTGTCCTCGTACAAGAAACACATAAAGTTAACATGCAGGAACAGCAAGCAATTAGAAAGGTAAATGGCATGTTGGCCTTTATTGCAAGGAGTTGGAGTACAAGAGTGAGGAAGTCTTGCTACAATTGTACAAGGCTTTGGCGAGACCACACCTGGAGTACTGTGTACAGTTTTGGTCTCTTTATCTAAGGAAGAATATACTTGCCTTAAAGGAGGTGCAACGAGGTTTCACTAGATTGATTCCTGGGATGAGAGGGTTGTCCTAAGAGGAGAGATTGAGTAGAATGGGCCTATACTCTCTGGAGTTTAGAAAAATGAGAATTGATCTTATTGAAACATATAAGATTCTGTGGGGGGTTGACAGGGTAGATGCTGAGTTAGTTTCCCGTGGCTGGAGAGTCTAGAACTAGGGGGTATAGTTTCAGGATAAGGGGTCGGGCATTTAGGACTTAGATGAGGAGTAATTTTTTCACTCAGAAGGTTGTGAATCTTTGGAATTCTCTACTCCAGAGAGCTGTGGATGCTGAGATGTTGAGTATATTCAAGGCTGAGATAGATAGATTTTTGGAATCTTAGGGAATCAAGTGATATGGGGATTGGGCGGGAAAATGGAGTTGAGGTCAAAGATCTGCCATGATCTGATTGAATGGCGGAGCAGGATCGAGGGGCCGTAAGGTCTACTCCTGCTCCTATTTCTTATGTTCTTGTGGATAATTGAGTCCAATGGGTTCAAGTGGGGTTAACATGCTTTGATTGGAGAGGAACAATCAGACAGTGCAGAGAGGATAATATAGTGGAGAGGGAGACATGGTAACAGGCAGCAGGGAGGAGAATCCAGAGCATTTATAGTGAGAAACTGACAGATACAAATGGGAAATGAATATCACTCCAGTAAAAGTGTTATCATTAAAATAATTTATTTACACAAAAGTTCTAATTCAGTATAAAAAGTTTTCAGTTTAGAAAAACATTAGCTATTCCCCAACTTTTAATAAATATCAATAAATTAATATTTCTTTTTGAACTCACATTACGCATTGTATAAAACTTTAACATTTCATTGGATGAAGAAATCACAATAATAAATATCAATAAATTAAGATGACCCTGAGACGAGTTGAAGTGCTGGCCGCTGGGAGAGCAGAAACTAAAAGGTCAGAGCAGGTCAGGGATAAGGTCAGGGGGCATCGGTCCGGAGCTCAACCTTTGAAATCCTGACTTCACTCTGTAATCCAGTGACTGAGCTGGGTATTGGCAGGGCAATCCAGTGCAGAGAGTTGTCACTGGAAGATCAGCAACTGGAATAAGGAGCCTCACAAAGCTGAATGGCAATGGAACAGTTTCCCTATGGAATGGGGCTGGAACCAACAACCTTCTGACTCAGAGTGTTACCGCTGAGCTAAGCTGACAACATTGTAAAATTAACAATACTTTTCATGTACATAAAATATAATATTTTAGAAATTCAGAGCCTTTAACATAACTTATCATCATTCTCAGTCTGAATTAAACAAGTCATTGGAAAATCTTCATGTTTACTCTTCTCATTTTTCTATTACACATTGTGTAAAAACTGTACCATTTGATTGCAGTGAAACTTTAACATTTCATCACAGGTAAATATTATACCAATAAATTAAAATAAATAATCAATCAAGAGATTTCTTGTTCTCTGTCAGTCACCTAGCTGCAAATTGTGTGTTTACAGCAATACAAGAAAACATCTTTTAAAATATAAATATTATTTATAAATAGATGGTCTTTTAAATAAATATTAATTGTTCCCAGTCTCTATTAAACATGTCTTTGGAAAGTCTTCAGTTTCTTCTTCTGATTTGTGCCGTTATGAAAAGGATCTGTTGTAAACGGGCCCTGGTCTCGGCGCGGATTATTTCCCAGGCGCAGTCACTGAATCTCTGAAAAAGAGAAATATTCAGGAAAATACATTAGAGAATGAACAGATTTAAATTGGGTGAAATGAACTATCTGTCAGTAATCAAACAGTCAAATATCAATTGTCCCACCTTCTGTTTGAGAAACTTTCTCAGTTTCCTGAAGTATTTGTGAATGGTGGCGTTTCTCCTCGGCCTGGACTCTGAGCCCGGTTTCTTGACACATTCCTCCAGCTCTTCGAGCTGCCGATCCAGGAGAAGCCGGAAGTTTTCCACCTTGTCCTGGGGCCATGTGACTGAGCCCAGGTTCATGCTGTAGATCTTGATGAAGTGGCGCAGTGTCTGATGGACAATCTGGATCCTGTCCTGGGTCTGAGCAAAATATACACAACGACATTAGAGGGGACCTGTTCCTGTTTAGATTTAGAGTAGTTATGGAAGATGACAAGGAACAATGAAACGTGAAAATACTCAACTGCAGGAGGGCTAATTTCAGTGAGTTGAAAGGGGATCTGGCCCAAGTGGATTGGATTCAAAGACTGGCAGGTAAAACAGTAAATGATTGATGGGGGCCTTCAAAGAGGAGATAGTTTGGGTACAGACTAGACACATACCCATGAGGGGGAAAGGAAAGGCATCCAAAGCCAGAGGTCCCTGGATGACTAAAGATATAGAGATAACAATTAAACAGAAAAAGGAGGCTTATTATAAATGCCAGGCTCATAATAAAGTGGAGAACCAAGCTAAATACAGAGTGCAGGGGAGGACTGAAAACGGAAAAATAAAGGGGGCAAAGAGAACAAATGGGAACAGATTAACCGGTAAGATAAAAGTGAACCCAAAAGTCTTTCATAAGCATATAAATAGTAAAAGGGTAGTTAAAAGGAATGGTGGGACTGATTAGGGACCAAAAAGGAGATCTTGTGGAGGTAGAGGGCATGGCTGATGTACTAAATGAGTTCTTTGCATCTTTCTTCACAAAAGAAGAGGATGCTGCCAATATCAAAGTTAAGGAGGAAGAAGTAGCAAAATTGGATAGGATAAAAATAGATTAGAGGAGGTACTTAAAAGGTTAACAGCTTTTAAAGTAGAAAAGTCACCCGGTCTAGATGGGATGCATCCTAGTTTGCTGAGGGAAGTAAGGGTGGAGATAATGGAGGCTCAGACCACAATCTTCCAATCCTCCTTTGACATGGGAGCAATGCCAGAGGACTGGAGGATTGAAAATGTTACACCCCTGTTCAAAAAAGGGGACAGGGATAAAGATAGTGTTGGGGAAACTTTTGGAGACAATAAGCTGAGACAAAATTAATTGTCACTTGGAAAAAAATGGGTTAATAAATGACAGGCAGCATGGATTTATTAAAGGCAAACCTTGATGAATTCTTTGATGAAGTAAGAGAGAGTTGATAAAGGTCGAGCGGTTGATGTTGTGTATATGGACTTTAAAAAGGCATTTGATAAAGTAGCACATAGTCCACTTGTTAACAAAACTGAAGCTCATGGGATTAAGGGGGTAGTTGCAACGTGGATGCAGAATTCACTAAGGTACAGAAAGAAGAGAGCAGTGATGAATGATTGTTCTTCAGACTGAATGGAAGATTATAGCATTAGGACCACTGCTCTCTTTGAAATATCATGGACTTGCGTATATAGTGCATAATTTCAAAGTGTACAGATGACACGAAATTTAGAATTGTAGTAAACAGTGAGGAGGATAGGAACAGACTTCAGGAGGTAGTAGACAGACTGGTGAAATGGGCAGACACATAGCAGATGAAATTTTACACAGAAAAATGTGAAATGATGCAGTTTGGTAGGAAGAATGTGGAGGGCCGATATAAACTAAATGGTACAATTTTGAAGTGCAGTGGGAACAGAGAGGCATGGGGGTGTATGTACTCAAATCTTTGAAGGAGGTAGGACAAGTTAAGAAGGCTGTTAAAAAAGCTTACAGGATCCTTGGCTTTAAAAACAGATGCATAGAGTACAAAAGCAAGGACAATGAGCTATACCTTTATGAATCATTGTTTCAGCCCCAGCTGTAATATTGTGTCCAATTCTGGGCAGCACATTTCAGGAAGGATGCCAAGACTTTAGAGATGGTACAATAGAGATTTACTAGAATGGTACCAGGGATGCGGGACTTCAGGTATGTGGAACGACTAGGAAACGGGAATTGTTCTCTTTGAGCAGAGACGGTTAAGGGGAGATTTAATAGAGGCGTTGAAAGGATTTTGATAGAGTAAATAAGGAGAAACTGTTTCAAGTGGCAGATGGGTCGGTAACTAAAGGACACAGATTAAAGGCAATTGGCAAATGAACCAGAGGCGAGAGGGTAAGAACTTTTTTAAACAGCGAGTTGTTATGATCTGGAATGCACTGCCTGAAAGGATGGTGGAAGCTGATTCAATAACTTTCAAAAGGGAATTGGATCAATTGAGGCGGTGCATTTTTCAGGGCTATGGGGAAAGGGCAGGAGAGTGGGACTAATTGGATTGCTCTTCAAAAACCTGACACAGGCACGATGGGCAAAATGGCCTCCTTCTGTGCTGGATCATTCTATAATTCTATGATTTAACCTGCTGGAGATGATGCATACCATAGAGCCAATCATCACAGCTCAGGAGTGAGATGGTTACAGGGAGTGAGATGAATACAGGGAGTCAGATAGTTAAAGGACATGGAGTGAGATGTCTAGAGGGTGTGAGATAGTTAGAGGAAGTGAGATAGGGGGAGTGAGATAGAGTGTGTGAGTAAGATAGTTAGAGGGAATGAGATAGGTAGATAGAGTAAGATAGTTAGAGAGAGTGAGCAAGAGAGAGTGAAATATCGCAAGTGAATATTTCTGCCATTTTCACATCAATGGGCGGCCAACACTGGATTTAAATTTCCTGATTAAAGTTCTGATAAGTTTGGTGATCTTACTCATAGTTTCCATAAACCGCCTTTTTGAATAAAATAATATCCAGTGTTCACTCACCTGTAACCCCTTCGAAAGTTTCATCAGGTTCAAAGACTTGGTTTTCAGCGAGAGCCTCTCTTCAACACACACTCGGGGAAAGGGACCGCCCTGAAACAGAAAATCATCACCGTTACAGACAGCCTAGAGAGAAATACAGGAGAATCAGTGGCTTTTAATTGAATCAAGTTACAAAACCCCAAACTATTTCTCCTGATATAACTTTTCACAACAGACCCTGTGTGGTTCGGATCCGGCTCTGGGTGATGGTTAAACTCACCATTTCATTCAGTTTGCTGAGAGTCTCTGTGTTGAGAACTTGCTGTAACTGCAGCCTCTCACAGCCCAGACTCAGGGTCCCGGACAAGACCCACACAATCCAAAATCTCCAAACACTCGCCAAATCCATGTTCAATTGAGCCTGGGGAAAGCGCCGATCTGAAGGGTCAGAAACCGGATCGGGTTCAGCTCCGAAAACGGTTCTTGTCACTGAATGAAACTCTGGAAGGCGAAATGCAGCCGCTTGAGATTCCAGAGCGACCGCCGGAGCTGCCGAGTCCTGTGGGTGTGCGGCTGAATGATGCTGGGAGCTTTCACTGCCATGCTGTCGGCTTTAAGAGGAGACACTGGCAATGTGTGGCATTAGATTCGAAAAGTGAAATCGGGCTGCAGGAGTTTCTGAGGTGAGGAATCTAAAAGTTGGAGATTCCTCAACCAGCGACTGGAAAATCCCCGATGGAAGATCACAACCAGCGCCTCGTTCCAGCTCAATGTTCCATCGATTTGTACCAATATTTCACCATGGATTTTGGAAAACCCTATTGTTTCCTCAGAATTGTAAGGATTCGCATCACGGGGGCACTAAAGGGGCAGTTGTTTAGATTGATGGACTGTCTCCATTTCCCCTTTACCCCATCACATTCCCCCTCTACCGTCAGTATCCGATTTCCAGCTCCCTCAGTTTCTGATCCCCTCCTCAATATCAGGGTGTCCCTCTCCTCAGGCCCTGAATCCCATCCCTTCTGTATCTGATTCTTCCTCCCTCCACGAGTTCTTATCTCCCCCTTCCCTCCGATTCTGATTTCCCCTCAGGTCCTCATTTCCCTCTTCCCATAGTGTCTGATTCCGCATCCCCTCAATATCTGATTCCCGCACTTTCCTGAGTTTATGATTTCCCCAATCCTCAGTGTCCTGTTTCCATTCCCTCAAATCTTTTTCCCCTCCACTCAGGTCCCAAGGTCCCATTTTCACTCCGTCTCAGTATATAATCTATTCCCCTAGAGCGCGATTCTCTTCCCCTCAATATAAGTTTAACCCTCTCGTCAGTGTTTCAGTTCCCTTCTCCACTCAGTGTCTGATTATAATTCCCCCTCAAATCTGATTCCCCCCTTGGCTCAGAGTTTGATCCCAATTCGCGCCAGGGTCCGATTCCCTCTCTCCCCTCAGATTCTGATCACTTTCTCAGTCAGCGTCTGATGTCCCCCCTCCTCTATCTGTTTCTCCTTGTCCCCTCAGTGTCCAATTCCCCACTTTCACCATGGGTCCAATTAGACCTCTTGGTTTCAGGAGGCTTTTGCTGTTGGACACGATCAGGGAGTGAGAGCAAGTGTAACAGAAGAGAGTGACTCTAACAATTAAAACGACCAAATGAATACTGCCCAACCAGTGAGTATTAATTGGATAAGAAACATACAACTCCATGCTATGTCTCCTGATTTGACTTTTCACAACAAACAGACGGTTCGGATCCGGCTCTGGATGCTGTTTAAACTCACCATTTCATTCAGTTTCCTCAGAGTCTCTCTGTTGAGAACTTGCTGTAACTGCAGCCTCTCACAGCCCAGACTCAGGGTCCCGGAAAACAAAACCCACACAATCCAAAATCTCCAAACACTCGCCAAATCCATATTCAACCGACCCATGGGTAAAACGCCGATTTGAAGGATGAGAAACTGAGCGGATCGCGGTTCAGCTCCGAAAACGGTTCTGAATGAAACTCTGGAAGTCGAAATGTCGCCGCTTGTGATCCCGGAGCGGTTGCCTGAGCTGCCGAGTCCTGTGGGTGTGCGGCTGGATACTGCTGGGAGCTCTCACTGCCATGCTGTCGGCTTTAAGAGGAGAGACTGGGAATGTTTGGATTACATTCGAAAAGTGAAATCTGGCCGCAGGAGAGCAATAATTTGTGCGGTTCCTTTCTGAGGTAAGGAATCTAAAAGCTGGAGATTCGTGAACCAGCGACTGGAAAATCCCCCATCGAAGATCACAACCAGCGCTCGGTCCCAGCTCAATGTTGTCTGGATTCGAATCAAGGCAGCACTGAAGTGGTGTCGGGGGCAGAGTCTGTATTGGGGGAGTGCGGACATGTATTGGGGGCTGTATTTTATAATCCGGGTTATAGTGACACCGACAGCGGTGATCCCGGTGCCGCGGCTTTTAGTGCTGACATTCGGCTCCATGGAGAGCGATTCCCTTTTAAATCCACTCTCTCCCCGGTGTGCTCACATCGTGCTTTTACTGTTCACACTTCGCGGGCTGGACATTGCAGAGAGCCCGGCTCACAGTGCAGGGTCACGGTCTGATGCTGTCTGTCCGATTCCCCTGTCGGAGATTCTGCTCTTTCAGTAGAAAAAGTTCCTCATTTCTCGGTTGTTTTTTGGAGGTTTCTTGAGATTTTCTTCTCCAAGAATATTTAATCTGCTCGGACTCTGAATCCGAAGGAAGAACCGACTCCTTTTCTTTCATCGTTTCTTTCTTTTCTCTCTCCCGGGAAAGTGTCCGTGTCAGTTTGTCTGTGAAAATGAGCCTTGTGTCAATTTCACCGAAAGCGAAAGTGCCTCAGGGAAAGTGACGAGTCTCGTCATTTCCGAAATTGAGGAGTGTTTGTAAACAGAACGGATCACCCTGAGAGGGAGTGAGGGGGATCTGGGAAAAGGTTTGGGATATCCGGGATACCCCGGTTACTGGGGGAACATCACAAAATCACTCTCAGCTGTAACTACAAACAAAAACTTCTCCATGAGTGAATCTGGGACCGAATCTCACCAGCACCACCTGTGGACAGCGGCAGTGAGTGATTTGGGCTTGAATTAAACAATCACATTACAGCAACTTAAAGAGATACTGTTTTGGTGAAAGCCTTTCCATCAAGTCGTTTAGTTTTTGATTGACCTCCCAAGGCTGGGGATCAGTGGTTATAGGGAGAGCTAAGATTAAAACTGAAATTTTAAAATTGCGAATAATATTAGGCTAATGTTGTAATAATTATTAAAAGTTCCGAAGGGAGGCGAAAAGGGGATCAGGAAGTTTAAAAGGGAGTCTGAAAAGCACTGGTGGGCAATACACACGGAGGATGAAACGTTAATGTGGCTGAAAGATGAAAGGATTGGAGGGTGGCATGAAATAGTAAGCCCCTTTCGTCTTAACTCAGCTATAGGCCAATTTATGGAGTCCATAATCTGGGAAGAAATTTATGAATACTTGAAAAGACATGGGGTCATTAGGGGCAGTCATCATGAACAGGTTGTGTTTGGATAACTATTTAACTTTTTCAAGGAAGTCACATATATAAATAAAGGAATGTAGTCAGAGTTTTAGTTATAGATTTTCAAAATTTGTAGGATAAAATGTCACACAAGTGATTTTCATTCCCACTTTCCACTGATTCCCCTCCCCACTCATTGCCTGATGTCCCTTCCACTCATTGTCTCATTTTCCCTTGTATCGTCCCTGACTGATCCTCCAAATCCCCTCCCCACTAGGTATCTCGGAATTTCTCTTTCTACTTAATGCCTTCAATTTTAGAATGGATATGAAAGTAAGAAAGTTATGCTGAACCTTTATAAATCACTGGTTAGGCCTCAGTTGGAGAATTATGTCCAATTCTGGGCACCATACTTAAGAAGAACGTTAAGGTCTTAGAGAGGGTGCAGTGGTGATTGACTAGAATGGTATCAGGGATGAGGGACATCAGTTACATGGAGAGACTAGAGAAGCTGGGGTATTATTCTTAGAGCAGAGAAGGTTAAGAGAAGAATAATATAGATGTTCAGAATCATGAACGGTTTTTATGGAATAAATGTGGAGAAACTGTTTCCAATGGCAGACGTGCTGAAGCCTGGAGGACCCCCCTCGATTGCTATTTAAAGGGACTATGCAGGATTTACAGGTTAGTGGCTGGATTATTGCTTCTTGCTGCCGAGACATTTGTAACTGTTTTTGGAGGTCTCCTAGCCTTGAATACTAGGACCCGGGGACATAGCCTAACATTTAGAGCCTGAGTGTGCAGGAGTGACGTTAGGAAATGCTTCTACACGCAAAGGGTGGGAGATGTTTGGATCGCTCTTCTGCAGATGGCAGTTGATGCTAGCTCACTTGTGAATGTTAAAGCTGATATTGATAGATTTCTGTGAACCAAGGGTATTAAGGCATATGGGGCTAAGGCAGGTATATGGAGTTAGGTCTCAGGTCCACGATGATCTCATTGAATGGTGGAACAGGCTTGAGGGGCTAAATGCCACTCCCACTTGCTGCCTCCTGGTATGTGCCACATTCTCCTACAAGAAAGTGGGATGTCTGGGTGATGTGCCTGTCATGGTTGAATAGCTACCAGTGTGTGTGGCCTGTGAGTTGTGGGTGGGTGGCTTGCGACAGTGGTAATGTTTAAGGGTGAGAGGAAGCATCTGATTGGAAGTATTGAGTACAGATGGAAAGAGTTTGTAGATATGTGGGTGATGAGGGGTGTCGTGCGTGGTGTAGTTGGTAGGAGACGACACTTGACAGTTGGCCTCACTCACCTTGACCACTCATGTCAAAGCATTGAACTTCTTCCTGCATTGCATCCATGTTCATGATGTTTGGTGCCTGGTATTGACTTCATCCCCCACTGCCTCCCACAGCCTTTTGGATATATGTCTGGAGTGCTTCTTGCACCCCGCACCCCCCCCCCCCCGCCCCCCCCGCTTATATAGGATGTCCCTCCTTCTGTCCACCCCTTGCACCAAGGTCTCTAGTGCATCAGCAGAGAACCTTGGTGCTTGCACTCTCGCAGGCCTGGTACCAACTCAGATCGACAGATTGGTGAGGTCCGGCGTGCAGATTGGAGGATGTGGGATTTAGTAGTGCGCAACTTTTATTCAATGTTTTAACATAACTTAAATGTGTAAACATAGGGATGGGACCTGCACCTGTATTTCACGTGTGCGATCTCTGATCTCTTTTCAAACTCCATGCAGACAGCAGACTGTTATTTTCAGCAAATAACAGATACCAACTACTTTCAGAGATTTCTAAGAAACATCCTCCCTTTAAGAGATTGAGCTCGCCCCAGTGGTGGAAAATGCAAATTGCATTGATTGCAGGTCCAAGGCCCGGAATGGAACATTGATTGCAGGTGAGTCCTCTGGCCGGCGGAAACTTACGTCCTGCCTGCTCAGGGGTCATTGACCGTGGGGTAATAACGCATTGCGCTACCTGCACCCAAAAACGGCCCTTATCCAATTTTTTTTCCCCCATTATCTCTAAATAGATGAATAACTCAGTCAAAAGAAGAAGTGCTGAGCACCATGGGAGGAGCCCCAGGTATCAGTGCAAAAGCAGGAGCGGAGCAGAGTTGTGATAAGCGGTGCTGAGCACCAGGGGAGGAACCCTTTCCCATTCATGAAGAACAGAGGGAGTGACATCACAGTGACGTCACAGTGAACAGAGAGGAGGAGCTCTGAGTGACCCCGGATTAAGGGTAGGTTAATTGGAATAAGTTAACAATAAGTAAATTAATAATAAGCAAGTATCCAAAGGGAGTTTGCAAAAAGAAGCTTTCTAAATATAATGGAATGACAGTTGAGACTCATTGCCTGCAATCCCTGTGCCGTGTTGGAGTTTCAGGATGCTTCATGTATCCTTGAGGGCCACACGTGCAGGAAATGCCTCTAGTTTCTCGAGCTTAAGCTGAGGGTTTCTGAGATTGAGAGGCAGCTGGAGTCACTGCAGAGCATAAGGAAGGCTGAAGGTTTCATGGATCGTACATTGCAGCAGGTGGTCACTCTGCAGGTACAGAGAGTTCAGGATAGCAAGTGGGTGGCCGACCGAACTGACAGGAAGAGGCAGGCAGTGCAAGAATCTTCTGGGTGTGTGGCACTCTCACTGGTATTCAATTCAGCATTGAATACCAGTGAGGGTGACAACACCTGAAAGGAGTGCAGTCCTGAGCGTGGCACCATGGGGCAAAGGATTGCACAGTGGGGCAGAGTGAAGTGTAGAACTGCAGTAGTCATCGGGGATTCGATAGTCAAAGGGACAGACGGTCGTTTCTGTGATCGCCGACTTGAGTCCCACATGTTGTGTTGCCTCCCTGGTGCCAGGGTGAAGGACATCATGGAGAGGGTGCAGAATATTCTGTGGGGGGAATAGAAACAGCCAGAAGTCGTGGTCTGTGTGTGGGTTCCAACGACAAAGGAAAGAAAGGGGATGAGGTCCTGCGGTCAGAGTTTCAGGATCTAGGGAGGAAGTTAAAAAGCAGGACGTCAAAGGTAGTAATCTCTGGATTACTCCCAGTGCCATGCGCCAGTGAATACAGAAAGAGGAAGATAAGGAAAGTTTATGCATGACTAGAGATATGGTGCAAGAGGGAGGGCTTCAGATTCTTGGGGCATCAGGACCAGTTCTGGGGCAGGAGGGAACTGTTCAAGACGAATAGATTGCACCTCAGTAGACCTGGGACCAATGTCCACATGGGGTGGGTCACCAGTGCTGTGGGGGAGGGTTTAAACTAATTTTGCAAGGTGATGGTCACCAGCAAGAAGCATTAGAAAGGAGAAACAAAGTGCACAAAGCATTGTGAGAGACTGATAGCACTAGAGTAAGAAATAGTACAGTGTTAGGTGGGATCGGTCTAAGAGATAATATGAGAAGGTCTAAGATAGGTTTAGAGTGTGTGTGTGTGTGTGTGTGTGAAGGCACAAAGCCTGGTAAATAAGGTTGGTGAGCTGCAGGTGCAAATAGTCACATGGGAATATGATGTAGTGGCGATAATGGAGACCTGGCTCAAAAAAGGGCAGGATTGGGAATTAAATATTCCTGGATACATGGTGTTCAGGAAAGATTTGAAGTAAGAAAAGGAGGTGGGGTGGGGGATTGGTGGCAGTATGATTAAGGAGAATATTTGGTTAGAGATATAAACAATAGAGGTGCTATTACACTACTGGGTGTATTCTATATGCCGCCAACTAGTGGGAAGGATGAAGGATATAGAGGAGGAAATTTGCAGGGAAATTACAGAGAGGTGCAAGAACTATCGAGTAGTGATAATGGGGGACTTCAAACATCCTAATATAGTGTGGGATAGTAATAGTGTAAATGGCAACGAGGGGGAGGAATTTCTGAAGTGTGTTCTGAAGAACTTTCTTGATCAGTATATTTCCGGCCAACGAGAGAGGAGGCATTGCTGGATCTAGGGAAACCAAAGCTAGAGCTCCCTGCGTGACGGAAGAGATAGAATAAGATGAAACAGAAATAGACAGTATGACAGATGCCAGGTTGATAATACAAGAGAGAACCAGGCGGAATATAGAAAGTACAGAGGAGAAGTGAAAAAGGAAATAAGAGGGGCAAAGAGAGAGTATGAGAATAGACTAGCAGCTAACATAAAAGGGAATTCAAAATATTCTACAGGCATATAAATAGTAAACGGGTAATAAGATGAGGGATGGAGTCAATTAGGGACCAAAAATGAGATCTACACATGGAGGCAGAGGGCATGGCCACGTTGCAAATGAGATCCTTGCATTTGTCTTTACCAAGGAAGCAGATGCTGCCAAAGTCACAGTAGAAGAGGAGGTAGTTGCGATACTGGATGGGCTAAAAATTGATAAAGATGAGCTACTAGAAAGGCTGGTGAGGGTTGACGAGGGCAATGCGATTGATGTTGTGTATATGGACTTTCAAAAGGCACTTGATAAAGTGCCACATAATAGGCTTATCAGCAAAATTGAAGCCCATGGAATAAAAGGAGCAGCAGCAGCATGTATACGAAATTGTCTAAGTGACAGGACACAGAGAGCAGTGGTGAACTGTTGTTTTTTGGACTGGCGGAAGGTATACAGTGGTGTTCCCCTGGGGTCGGTATTATGTCCACTGCTTTTTTGATATATATTAATGACTTGGACTTAGGTGTACAGGGCCCAATTTCAAAATTTGCAGTTGGCACAAAACTTGGAAGTGTGGGAAACAGGAAGGAGGATAATAATAGAATTCAAAAGGACATAGACAGACTGGTGGAATGGGCGAACACATGGCAGAAGAAATTTAGTGCAGAGAAGTGCAAAGTGATACATTTTGGCAAGAAAGATGAGGAGAGGCAATATAAACTAAACGGTACAATTCTAAAAGGGGAGCAAGAATAGAGAGACCTGGAGGTATATGTGCAGAAATCTTTGAAAGTGGCAGGACAGCTTGAGAAACCGGTTTAAAAGGCAAGTGGGATCCTGAACTTTATAAATAGAGTTATTGAGTACAAAAGCAAGAAAGTTATGTTGAACATTTATAAAACACTGTTTCAGCCACAACTGGAGTATTGTGTCCAATTCTGGCCACCGCACTTTAGGAAGGATGTGAAGGCCTTAGAGAGGGTGCAGAAAGATTTACTAGAATGGTTCCAGAGAGGAGTGACTTCAGTTACCTGGATAGACTGGAGAAGCTGGAGTTGTTCCCCTTAGAGCAGATATTTGATTGAAACATTCAAAGTCATGAAGGGTTCAGATAAAGTAAATACAGAGAAACAGTTCCGATTGGCAGAAGGGTCGAGAACCAAAGGATACAGATTCAGGTGATTGGCAAAAGAACCAAAGGTGACATGAGGAAAACCATTTTTATGCAGCGAGTTTCTATGATCTGGAATGCGCTGCTGAAAAGGGTGGTGGAAGCAGATTCAATCATAGCTTTCAAAAAGGAATTGTATAAATACTTGAAGGGAAAAATTTGCAGGGCTATGGGGAAAGGATGGGGGAATGCGACTAACCGGATTGCTCTTACAAAGAGACAGCACTGGTTCGATGGGCCGAATGGCATCCTTCTGTGCTGTAACCATTCTATATGATTCTAAGAGACGGTAATCAGAGGTCCCAGATTTAAGGTAATAACATTTTCAGGGCTATGGGGAAAGGGCTGGAGCATGGGACTAATTGGATATCTCTACCAAAGGGCTGGCACAGGTATGGTGGGCTGAATGGCCTCTATTGTACTGTATGATTCTATGATTGTATGCATTATGAATCAATTCCCCCTTTCCTGCTCAACACCTCAGGCTCGATCATCTCTCATTCAGAGGGACAATCGGGAATATTGGGTTGAATAGCTGAAAAGAAAAACTGTGGTAGTATCTAGGAGATAGAGTGGAACCAGTGGATGTAATATATTTGTATTTTCAAAAGGCATTCGATAAGGTGCCACCTAAAAGGTTGTTACGCAAGATAAGGGTTCATGGGGTTGGGGGTAATATATTAGTAAGCATGGATGATTGATGAAGAGACAGAAAACAGAAAGTAGGTATAAATGGGTCATTTTCAGGTTGGCTGGCTGTACTCTCTGGATTTTAGAAGAATGAGAGGTGCTCTCATTGAAGCACATAAGATTCTGAGGGGGCTTGACAGGGTAGATGCTGAGAGGTTGTTTCCCCTGGCTGGAGAGTCTAGAAGGACGGGGCATAGTTGCAGGTGAAGGGGTCGGGCATTTTGGACTGAGATGAGGAGGAATTTCTTCACTTAGAAGGTTGTGAATCTTTGGAATTCTCTAACCCAGAGGGCAGAGGATGTGTATATTCACGGCTGAGATAGATAGATTTTTGGACTCAAGGGAGTAAAGTGATATGTGGATCGGGCGGGAAAATGGAGTTGATGTCAAAGATCAGCCATACTGAATGGCGGAGCATGCTCGAGGGGCTGTATGGTCTACTCCTGCTTCTATTTCTTATGTTCTAATTTCTTATGTCCTTATGGTAAATTGGGTTCAAATGGGGTTGACATGCTTTGATTGGGGATGAACAATCAGACAGTGGAGAGAGGATAATAGAGGAGAGGGAGTCACGGTAACAGGCAGCAGGGAGGAGAATCCAGAGCATTTATAATGAGTATGAGAAACTGACAGATACAAATGGGAAATGAATATCACTCCAGTAAAAGTGTTATCATTAAAACAATTTATTTTCACACACGTTTTCATTCAGTATAAAAAGTTTTCAGTTTAGCAAAACATTGTCTATTCCCCAACTCTTAATAAATATCAATAAATTAATATTTCTTTTTGAACTCACATTACGCATTGTATAAAACTTTAACATTTCATTAGTTGAAGAGATCACGATGATAAATATCAATAAATTAAGATGACCCTGAGACGAGTTGAAGTGCTGGCCGCTGGGAGAGCAGAAACTAAAAGGTCAGAGCGGGTCAGGGATAAGGTCAGGGGGCATCAGTCTGGAGCCCAACCTTTGAAATCCTGACTTCACTCTGTAATCCAGTGACCGAGCTGGGTATTGGCAGGGCAATCCAGTGCAGAGAGTTGTCACTGGAAGATCAGCAACTGGAATAAGGAGCCTCACAAAGCTGAATGGCAATGGAACAGTTTCCCTATGGAATGGGGCTGGAACCAACAACCTTCTGACTCAGAGTGTTACCGCTGAGCTAAGTTGACAACATTGTAAAATTAATAATACTTTTCATTACATAAAATACAATATTTTAGAAATTCAGTGCCTTTAACATAAAGTATCATCATTCTTAGTCTGAATTAAACAAGTCATTGGAAAATCTTCATGTTTACTCTTCTCATTTTTGTCTTTACACATTGTGTAAAAAGTGTATAATTTTATTGCAGTGAAACCTTTAACATTTCATCAAGGTAAATATTACACCAATAAATATCAATAAATTAAAATAAATAAACAAATATAGAACAATATTAAGACATTCGTTCTTCTTCATCAGTCACCTCGCTTGTTTACAGCATCACAAGGTAACATCTGTCAAAATATAAATATTTTTTTATAAATAGATGGTCTTTTAAATAAATATTAATTGTTCCCAATCTCTATTAAACATGTCTTTGGAAAGTCTTCAGTTTCTTCTTCTGATTTGTGCCGTTATGAAAAGGATCTGTTGTAAACGGGCCCTGGTCTCGGCGCGGATTATTTCCCAGGCGCAGTCACTGAATCTCTGAAAAAGAGAAATATTCAGGAAAATACATTAGAGAATGAACAGATTTAAATTGGGTGAAATGAACTATCTGTCAGTAATCAAACAGTCAAATATCAATTGTCCCACCTTCTGTTTGAGAAACTTTTCCAGTTTCCTGAAGTATTTGTGAATGGCGGCGTTTCTCCTGGGCCTGGACTCTGAGCCCGGTTTCTTGACACATTCCTCCAGCTCTTCGAGCTGCCGATCCAGGAGAAGCCGGAAGTTTTCCACCTTGTCCTGGGGCCATGTGACTGAGTCCAGGTTCATGCTGTAGATCTTGATGAAGTGGCGCAGTGTCTGATGGACAATCTGGATCCTGTCCTGGGTCTGAGCAAAATACACACAAGGACATTAGAGGGGGTCTGTTCCTATTTAACCGGCCTGATATTGGGCAAACCTAACAGCCCATCACCGCAGCTCAGCTATTTCCCATTTTAATGATGGTGTAAATGTGTAAAGTGTCTGAATTTAAAACCACAGCCGAGAGATGTTTTTTCTTTTTTTTAAATTTAAGCTACGGCACATGGATTGATGTTGGCAATATTACTGGGTTAATACATAACTGGTTCCTACCACATTCCGCTGTGGGCTAATTTAACCCCTTTATTTTAGCAGACTAATTCCTTCTGTCAAATAGACAGAAGAATGTCAAACCATTTAGACCGGTTATGGACAAGGACAAGGAACAATGAAACGTGAAAACACACAACTGCAGGAGAACTAATTTCAGTGAGTTGAAAGGGGATCTGGCCCAGGTGGATTGGATTCAAAGATTGGCAGGTGAAACAGTAAATGATCAATCGGGGCCTTCAAAGAGGAGATAGTTTGGATACAGACTCGACACATTCCCATTTGGGGGAAAGGAAGGGCATCCAAAGCTAGAGGTCCCTGGATGGCTAAAGATATAGAGATAAAACTTAAACAAAAAAAGGAGGCTTATTATAACTACCAGTATGATAATAAAGTGGAGAACCAAGCTGAATACAGAGTACAGGGGAGGACTGAAAAAGGAAAAAAAGGGGGCAAAGAGAGTATATTGGAACAGATTAATGGGTAACATAAAAGTCTTTCATAAGCAAATAAATAGTAAAAGGGTAGTTAATAGAATGGTGGAACTGATCAGGGACCAAAAAAGGAGATCTTGTGGTGGCAGAGGGAATGGCTGATGGACTGAACGAGTACTTTGCATCTTTCTTCAAAAAAGAAGGGGATGCTGCCAATATCAAAGTAAAGGAGGAAGGAGTAGAGAAATTGGATAGGATAAAAATAGATTAAAAGGAGGTACTTAAAAGATAAGCAGCTTTTAAAATAGAGAAGTCACCCGGTCCAGATGGGATGCATTCTAGGTTGCTGAGGGAAGTAATGGTGGAGATAACGGAGGCTCCAGCCACAATCTTCCAATCCTCCTTAGATATGGGAGCAATGCCAGAGGACTGGAGGATTGCAAATGTTACAAAAAAGGGGGAGAGGGATAAACCCGGCAACAACAGGCCAGTCAGCCTAACGATGGTGATGGGGCAACTTTTAGAGACAATAAAATTAGACAAAATTAATTGTCACTTGGAAAAAAATGGGTTAATAAATGACAGGCAGCATGGATTTATTAAAGGCAAATCGTGTTTAAGTAACCTGATTGAGTTCTTTGATGAAGTAAGAGAGAGTTGATGAAGGTCGTGTCGTTGATGTTGTGTATATGGACTTTAAAAAGGCATTTGATAAAGTATCACATAGTCAACTTGTTAACAAAACTGAAGCTCATGGGATTAAGGGGGTAGTTGCAGCATGAATGTAAAATTGGCTAAGGTACAGAAAGAAGAGAGCAGTGGTGAACGGTTGTTTTTCCGACTGGATGGAAGTGTAAAGTGGTGTTCCCCAGGAGTCAGTGTTAGGACCGCTGCTCTTATTGATATATTTTAATGTCCTGGACTTGCGTATATAGTGCACAATTTCAAAGTGTACAGATGACATGAAACTCAAAACTGTAGGAAACAGTGAGGAGGATAGTAACAGACTTCAGGACAACATAGACAAACTGGTGAAATGGGCAGACACATGGCAGATGAAATTTAACACAGAGAAGTGTGAAGTGATGCAGTTTGGTAGGATGATTGAGGAGAGGCAATATAAATTAAATGGTACAATTTTGAAGGGGGACGGGAACAGAGAGGCCTGGGGGTGTACATACTCAAATCTTTGAGATGGCAGGACAAGTTGAGAAGACTGTTAAAAAAGTTTAAAGGATCCTTAGCTTTAAAAACAGATGCTTAGAGTACAAAAGCAAGGACAATGTGCTTTACCTTTATAAATCAATGTTTCAGCCCCAGCTGTAATATTGTGTCCAATTCTGGGCACCACTCTTTAGGAAGGATGCCAAAACCTTAGAGATGGTGCAGCAGAGATTGACTAGAATGGTACCAGGGATGAAGGACTTCAGGTATGTAGAGGATCGGGAGTTGTTCTCTTGAGCAGAGATGGTTAAGGGAAGTTTTAATAGAGGTGTTGAAAGGGTTTTGATAGAGTAAATAAGGAGAAACTGTTTCCAGTGGCAGATGGGTCAGTAACTAAAGGGCACAGATTAAAGGCAATTGGCAAATGAACCAGATGCGAGATGATAAGAAATGTTTTTATGCAGCGAGTTGTTATGATCTGGAATGCACTGCCTGAAAGGGTGGTGGAAGCAGATTCAATGATAGCTTTCAAAAGGGAACTGTATCAATTGAAGGGGCATTTTTTTCAGGGCTGTGGGGAATGGGCAGGAGAGTGGGACTAATTGGATTGCTCTTTCAAAGACCTGACACAGGCACGATGGGCAAAATGGCCTCCTTCTGTGCTGGATCATTCTATGAATCTATGATTTAACCTGCCCGTGATGATGCATACCACATAGCCAATCATCGCAGTTCAGGAGTGAGATGATAAGACGGAGTGAGATGAATACAGGGAGTCAGATAGTTAAAGGAAATTGAATTATTAGGAGTGAGATGGTTGGATGGATTGAGGAGGTTTGAGGGTGTGAGAAAATTAGAGGGAGTGAGATAGAGAGAGTGAGCTGGAGCGAGTGAATATTTCTGCCATTTTCACATCAATGGGCGGCCAACACGGGGTTTGAATTTCCTGATTAAAGTTCTGATGAGATTGTTGATCTTACTCATAGTTTCCATCAAACTCTTGCTTGAATAATATAAAATAATATCCAGTGTTCGCTCACCTGTAACCCCCCTGAAAGTTTCACCAGGTTCAAGGACTTGGTTTTCAGCGAGAGCCTCTCTTTAACACACTGACGGGGAAAGGCACCGCCCTGAAACAGAAGATCATCACCGTCACAGACAGCCCAGAGAGAGAAATACAGGAGAAACAGTGACTTTTAATTGAATAAAGTTATAAAACGCCAAACTATTTCTCCTGATATGAGTTTTTACAACAAACCGGCCTTATGTGTTTCGAATCCGGCTCTGGGTGTTGTTTAAACACATCATTTCATTCAGTTTCTTGAGATTCTGTGTGTTTCGAACTTGCGGTAACTGCAGCCTCTCGCAGACCAGACTCAAGGTCCAGGACAAGACCCACACAATGCAACATCTCCAAATACTCGCCAAAACCATGCTCAAACGACCCAGGGTAAAGAGCCGATCTGAAGGATCAGAAACTGAGCGACCGCCGGAGCTGCCGAGTCCTGTGGGTGTCCCCCTCTCCCCTCAGTGTCTCTTCTGTTCTCCGCCGCCCCCCCCCCCCCCCCGCCGAGTCTGATTCACCCTCCCGCAATATAATTACCCCTCTCAGTGTTTCATTTCCTTTCTACCCTCGGGGTCTGATTGCTCCCTTCCCTCAACATCAGATTCTCCCTTTCCAGACAATATTGGATTCCCTCTACCCTCAGTCTCTGATTCCCCCCTGTATATCAGGATGTCCCCCCCCCCCACCACCAGGGCCTGATTTCCCCTCTCCTCTGTATCTGATTCTCCCACTCTCCACTTGGTCTCATCTCCACCATCCCTCCGTTTCTGTTTCCCACTCAAACCATCATTCCCCTCTTCCCTTAATATCTGATTCCCCTCAATCTCGATTTCTCCCACCCCTCAATATCTGATTCCCTCTCTTTCCTCAATTCATGACTCCCCCTCTCCTTAGATCTGATTCCCTCCTTAATATCAGGGTACCCCACTCCTCACTGTTCGGTTTTCGTTCTCTCCTCAGATCTGATTCCCTCCTTCACTTAGAATCTGATTCAACTCCCCCAGGGTCTGATTCAATCTCCCCCCTCAATATAAGATTACCCCCCCCCCCCTTCAGTCTTTCATTTCCTTTCTCCACTCCATATCTTATCTGTTCTACCTGTAGAATCTGACTCAACCTCCCCTCAATATAAGATTACCCACCTCATCAGTTTTTCAGTTCCCTTCTCCCCTCATGGTCTGATTCCACGTCTTCCATCAGGATCACGTTCCCTCTCCACTCAGCCCCTGATTCCCATCTCTTCTTTACCCGATTCTCCCTGTCGCCTCAAGGTCTAATTCCTCTGTTCCAACCAGGGGTCTAATTACCCCTCCAGGTTTCAGGGACCTTTTGCTGTAGGACACTATCAATGAGTGTACCGAGTGTAACAGTAGAGTCACTCTAACCATAAAGACGTCAAATTCATACTGAAGACTCGGTTGATATTAATTGGACAAAGTTACAAAACCCCAAACTATTTCACGTGATATGATTTTTCATAACAAACAGATCCTGTGTAGTTCGGTTCCGACTTTTGATGCTGTTTAAACTCACCATTTCATTCAGTTTCCTCAGAGTCTCTCTGTTGAGAACTTGCTGTAACTGCAGCCTCTCACAGCCCAGACTCAGGGTCCCGGAAAACAAAACCCACACAATCCAAAATCTCCAAACACTCGCCAAATCCATATTCAACTGACCCATGGGTAAAACGCCGATTTGAAAGATGAGAAACTGAGCGGATCGCGGTTCAGCTCCGAAAACGGTTCTGAATGAAACTCTGGAAGTCGAAATGTCGCCGCTTGTGATCCCGGAGCGGTTGCCTGAGCTGCCGAGTCCTGTGGGTGTGCGGCTGGATACTGCTGGGAGCTCTCACTGCCATGCTGTCGGCTTTAAGAGGGGAGACTGGGAATGTTTGGATTACATTCGAAAAGTGAAATCTGGCCGCAGGAGAGCAATAATTTGTGCGGTTCCTTTCTGAGGTAAGGAATCTAAAAGCTGGAGATTCGTGAACCAGCGACTGGAAATTCCCCCATCGAAGATCACAACCAGCGCTCGGTCCCAGCTCAATGTTGTCTGGATTCGAATCAAGGGGGCACTGAAGTGGTGTCGGGGGCAGAGTCTGTATTGGGGGAGTGCGGACATGTATTGGGGGCTGTATTTTATAATCCGGGTTATAGTGACACCGACAGCGGTGATCCCGGTGCCGCGGCTTTTAGTGCTGACATTCGGCTCCATGGAGAGCGATTCCCTTTTAAATCCACTCTCTCCCCGGTGTGCTCACATCGTGCTTTTACTGTTCACACTTCGCGGGCTGGACATTGCAGAGAGCCCGGCTCACAGTGCAGGGTCACGGTCTGATGCTGTCTGTCCGATTCCCCTGTCGGAGATTCTGCTCTTTAAGTAGAAAAAGTTCCTCATTTCTCGGTTGTTTTTTGGAGGTTTCTTGAGATTTTCTTCTCCAAGAATATTTAATCTGCTCGGACTCTGAATCAGAAGGAAGAACCGACTCCTTTTCTTTCATCGTTTCTTTCTTTTCTCTCTCCCGGGAAAGTGTCCGTGTCAGTTTGTCTGTGAAAATGAGCCTTGTGTCAATTTCACCGAAAGCGAAAGTGCCTCAGGGAAAGTGACGAGTCTCGTCATTTCCGAAATTGAGGAGTGTTTGTAAACAGAACGGATCACCCTGAGAGCGAGTGAGGGGGATCTGGGAAAAGGTTTGGGATATCCGGGATACCCCGGTTACTGGGGGAACATCACAAAATCACTCTCAGCTGTAACTACAAACAAAAACTTCTCCATGAGTGAATCTGGGACCGAATCTCACCAGCACCACCTGTGGACAGCGGCAGTGAGTGATTTGGGCTTGAATTAAACAATCACATGACAGCAACTTAAAGAGATACTGTTTTGGTGAAAGCCTTTCCATCAAGTCGTTTAGTTTTTGATTGACCTCCCAAGGCTGGGGATCAGTGGTTATAGGGAGAGCTAAGATTAAAACTGAAATTTTAAAATTGCGAATAATATTAGGCTAATGTTGTAATAATTATTAAAAGTTCCGAAGGGAGGCGAAAAGGGGATCAGGAAGTTTAAAAGGGAGTCTGAAAAGCACTGGTGGGCAATATACTGGGAAATAGCAAGGAATCTTATGTGCATATCTATCCATAATATAATGATACACTTACATTCGTGCACACTTCCTTTTGCATCACTTGGCTTCCCGATGTCACGTTTGTGTCACATAAGAACATAAGAAGATAAGAAATAGGAGCAGGAGTAGGCCATACGGCCCCTCGACTCTATTCTACCATTCAATTAGATGATGACTGATCTTCAACCTCATCTCCACTTTCCTGCCCGATCCCCATATCCCTTGATTCCCCTGGAGTCCAAAAATCTATCGATCTCAGGCTTGAGAAAGTCACACTTTTTGTGTTAACTTTGTTCCATTGTAAATTGCTATGCCGACATTTATTATGGCTCTTGCCGAGGTGAACTTGACAGTCTGATTGCATAAACTGAGCACTGGCTCAGATAGTTCAAATGAATTGAGGTAGGGATATTGATGGGAGTGAGTGGGTGGTAGGTGTGGAACGAGTAGTGGGAAGATGAAATGGTAAGGGATGCAAAGGAGGCGAATGTGGGGACAAACCTGGCCTTTGAACTCGCCATGTGAATCACTACGGGAAATCGCCTAATATTTTGGCCACAAACCTCACTTCCTGTTGTCACAAATTTTGGTGAAGTTTATTGTCAGCATTTCCCATTGTAAATTGCGATGTCCACATTTGCAATTCAAGTTTGATATTTCAACTGTCATGATGTAGTTGCAGCCTCTGACCATGAGGGTGATATTTTCGTATCTTCACATTCTCCCATTGGAGGGAATAGTGTGCAGTTGTGGAAGGATTCACAGGTTGACGAACAGTCTGACAGGCCGCACTGGTACATTCTTTCCATGTCCGTAACCACCTTTATACCAGATGATAATGTCATTGATCCTATACAACGGGAAGGCTTTTTGGGCTCCCACAACCCATACAAAGGGGGAGTACCCACAACCACCGGACACCAGTAGCTGGCTGGATGACAGCGTAGAATTCACAGCCGGAACTCCGGTCTCCACTCACTGGGACTATCTGGAGCTGAGTTTGAGCTCTTCACCTTCTGACTCAGAGGTGGGAATACTAAAACTAAGGTAAAGGTTCACTCCAGGTAATGAGGTGATTCTGTGGAATGAGTTTCTGAAGTCTCCCCAGTTTGCATATCAAAAATGTATATTGATCAACTGACTGTGGGTAAAGCCTGATGAAATGTGTTAATAAAAAGTGTAATGATAGTCTGTGCAGGGCCGGGAGCACATATAGATAAATGAGGACATGTTTACTTGAGTGTGAATAAATGGCAAAGATCCCTCATCAGTATTATTAATTTGAAAATGGAACCTGAGGAGGATGTAGAATGGAAGTATTGAGATAAATATACAAAAGAAAGTGTAAAGAGAGTAAAAATGGGGCACGGGGAAGGGAGTTTGAAACTTTAATGTGGCTGAAAGATGAAAGGATTGGAGGGTGGCAAGAAATAATAGGCCTTTTAATCTTAACTCAGCGACAGGCAAATTCATAGAGTCCATAATCTGGGATGAAATTAGTGAACACTTGAAAAGATGTGGGCCCATTAAGGGCAGTAAAGGACAGGTTGTGTTTGGATAATTTAATTAACTTTTTCAACAAAGCCACATATATAAAGAAAGGAATGTATTCAGTGTTATGGTTATGGATTTTCAAAAGCTGCAGGATAAGATGCCACATAAGAGACTTTCATTCTCACTCTCCAATCATTCCCCTCCCCACTCATTGCCTGATGTCCTTTCCACTCATTATCTGATTTCCCCTTCTATACTCTGCGTATGATCCACCAAGCCTCCTCCCTTCTCAGTATCTCAGAATGTCTCTTTCCATTTAATGTCTCCAATTATAAGAATGGATATGTAATGGGCTATGGATAGGAAGCAGAGAGTTGTGGTGAATGGTTGTTTTTCAGAATGGAGTGAAATATACAATAGTTCCAAGAGGTCAGTATTAGGACCACTGCTCTTTATCATTTTATTAATGACCTGGATTGGGTATATAGAGCACAATTTCAAAGTTTGCAGATGACACAAAACTGAAAAATGTATATACAGTGAGGAGGATAATAACAGACATCAGGAGGACATTCTGGCACCATAACGCAGGAAGGATGTCAATGCCTTGGAGAGGGTGCAGAAGAGAGTTACTAGAATGGTATCAGAGATGTGGGACTTCAGTTACATGGAGAAGCTGGAGAAGCTGGGATTGTTCTCCTTAGAGCAGAGAAGATTAAGGGAAGATTTAATAGGGATGTTCAAAATCATGAACGGCTTTGATAGAGTAAATAAGGAGAAACTGTTTCCAGTGGCACGAAGGTTGGTAACCAGAGGACACAGATTTAAAGTAATGGGCAAAAGAACCAGAGGCAAGATGAGGAGAATTTTTTTTATGCAGTAAATTGTTATGATCTGGAATGCACTGCCTGAAAGGGTGATGGATACAGATTCAATAATAACTTTCAAAAGGGAATTGGATAAATACTTGAAGAAAGTAGGCCTCATTGGATCGCTCATTCAAAATGCCAGCACAGGCACGATGGGCCGAATGGCCACCTTCTGTGCTCTATCATTCTATGATTCTATCTTTCAATTACCCCTTTCCTGCTCCACACCTCAGCCCTGATCCCCTCTCATTCAGGTGAAGAATAAGGAGTTGAGTAGCAGAAGAGTAAAACTGTGGTACTGTCTAGGAGTTCAAAAATCTGGTCCATTGGGTTCAAAAAAGGATCACAGGCTTAGACTGGAGAGGAACAATCAGACAGTGAAGGGAGAGTAATATAGCAGAGAGAAAGTTACAGTAATAGGCAGCAGGTAGGAGAATCCAGAGCATTTATAGTATGAGAATCTGACAAACACAAATAGGAAATGAATATCAGTCCATTAAAGTGTAATATTGAAAACAATTTATTTACACCCTCATTTTCATTCAGTATAAAAAGTTTCCAGTTCAGAAAAATATTGTCTATTCCCCAACTCTTAATATCAATAAATTAACATTTATTTTTGAACACACTTTACACAGGGGTGATGGGAAACAAGATTTGGTGCGAGTTAGGATACGGGCAGCAGAGCTTTGATTGAGCTCAAGTTTATGGAGGGTGGAAGATGGGAGGCTGACCAGGAGAGCATTGGAATAGTCAAGTCTAGAGGTAACAAAGATATGGATGAGGGTTTCAGCAGCAGATGAGCTGAGGCGGGACGGAGTCGGGTGATGTTACGGAGGTGGAAGGAGGCAGTCAGGGACCATCAGTCTGGAGCCCAAACCTTGAAATCTCAACTACACTGTGGAATCTAGTGACCGAGCTGGGTATTGGCAGGGCAACCCAGTGCAGAGAGTTGTCACTGGAAGATCAGCAACTGGAATAAGGAGCCTCACAAAGCTGAATGGCAATGAAATAGTTTTGCTTTGGAGTAGGGTTTGAAACAACAACTTTCTGACTCAGAGCGTTACTGCTGAGCGAAGCTAACAACATCTTAAAATTAATTATACCTTTCATATACATAAAATATAATATTTTATATATTCAGGGCCTTTAAAATGACTTAGCATTGTTCTAAGTCAGTATTAATTGTGTCATTGGAAAATCTTCAAGTTTACTCTTCTCATTTTTGACTTTACACATTGTGTACAAACTGTATCATTTTATTGTATGACGACATCATGACAATTAATATGACTGAAGTCAGATGAGATGAAGAGCAAAAGTGATGTCAGCCGGGAGGGCAAGTACAGAGAGCTGACACTGGAAAACCAGCCAGTGAATAAGGTGCCCTACAGTGCTACAGTGCAAACCTAAAATGAAACATTTCATTGTAGCAGCTGCCAGTTCAAAAACGAAGGAACAGAAACAGGATTTTCTCAGTCTCCCCCCAGTGAAACATTTACATTTCATCACAGGAACATATCACAACAATAAATATCAATAAATTAAAATAAATAATTGAAAATAGAAAAATATCAAGACATTCCTTGTTCTCCATAAGAAACCTGGCTGCAAATCGCCTCATTACAGCACTACAATATAATGTCTGTTAAAATATAATTATTTTTTACAAATAGAAAGACTTTGAAATAAATATTAATTGTTCCCAGTCTCTATTGTCTTTCCAAAGTCTTCACTTCCTTCTTCTGATTTGTGCCGTTATGAAAAGGATCTGTTGTAAACTGGCCCTCGTCTCGGCGCGGATTATTTCCCAGGCGCAGACACTGAATCTCTGAAAAAGAGAAATATTCAGGGAAATACATTAGAGAATGAACAGATTTAAATTGGGTGAAATGAACTAACTGTCAGTAATCAAGGAGTCAAATATCAATTGTCCCACCTTCTGTTTGAGAAATGTTTCCAGATTCCTGAAGTATCTGTGAATGGCGGCGTTTCTCCTCGGCCTGGACTCTGAGCCTGGTTTCTTGACACATTCTTCCAGCTCTTCGAGCTGCCGATCCAGGAGAAGCCAGAAGTTTTCCACCTTGTCCTGGGGCCATGTGACTGAGTCCAGGTTCATGCTGTAGATCTGGCTGATGTGATGCAGTGTTTGATGGACAATCTGGATCCTGTCCTGGGTCTGAGCAAAATACACACAATGACATTAGAGGAGGCCTGAATCCATTTAGGGTTAGAGTAGATATGGAAAAGGACAAGGAACAGTCAAATGTGAAAATACTCAACTGGAGGAGGACTAATTTCACTGAGTTGAAAGGGGATCAGACCCAGGTGGATTGGATTCACAGATAGGCAGGTAAAACAGTAAATGAACAATGGGGGCCTTCAAAGAGGAGAAGATTTAGGTACAGACCAGACACATTCCCATGAGGGGGAAAGGAAGGGCATCAGTCAAGAACCAAGCTGAATACAAAAAATACAGAGGAGAACTGAAAAAGGAAATAAGAGGGGCAAAGATATTGTATGAGAATAGATTAGCAGTTCACATAAAAGGGAACACAAATGTCTTTTATAAGCATATAAATAGTAAAAGGTTAGTCAAAGGATAGGTGTGACTGATTAGGGGCCTTCTTGTGGAGGCAGAGGGCATGGCTGATGGACTAAATGACCACTTTGCATCTGTCTTCACTAAAGAAGAGGATGCTGCCAATGTTACAGTAAAGGAGGATGTAGTAGAAAAATTGGATAGGATAAAAATAGATAAAGAGGAGGCACTTAAAATGTTGGCATTGCTCAAAGTAGAAAATTCACCCATGCCGGATTGAATGCATCCCAGGTTGCTGAGGGATGTAATGGATGGAGATAATGGAAGCTCCAGCCAGAATCTTCCAATCTTCCTTACATGTGGGAGGGGTGCCAGAGGACTGGAGGATTGCAAATGTTACACCCTCGTCAAAAAAAGGGGCGAGGCATAAACCAGGGAACTACAGGCCAGTCAGTCTAATGTTGGAGGTGGGGAAATGCTTCAAGACAATGATCAGAGACAAAATGAATTGTTACTTGGAAAAATATTGGTTAATAAATGACAGCCAACATGGATTTCAATGGAGAGAGTTAATGAAGGTGGTATGGTTAATGTCGTGTCTATGGGCTTTTAAAAGGCATTTAATAAAATACCACATAATAGACTTGTTAGCAAAATTGAAGCCCATGGAATTAAAGGGGCAGTGGTGGCATTAATACAAAATTGGCTATGTGACAGAAAGCAGAGAGCAGCGTTGAGCGGTTGTTTTTCAGACTGGATGGAAGTGTGCAATAGTGTCCCTCAGGGGTCAGTATTAAGACCACTGCTCTATTTGATATCTATTAATGACCTGGATTTGGGTATACAGGGCATAATTTCAAAGTTTGCAGATGACGTGAAAATAGGAAATGTGGTAAAGAGTGAGGTGGATAGTAACAGACTTAGGACATAGACAGACTGGTGAAATGAGCAAACACATGGCAGACAAAATTTAACACAAAGAAGTGTGAAGTGATGCATTTTGGTAGGAAGAATGAGGATAGACAATATAAACTAAATGGTACCATTTTAGAGTGGGTGCAGGAACAGAGAATCCCAGGGTTGTGCATTCACAAATCTTTGAAGGTGGCAGGACAAGTTGAAATGGCTGTTTCAAAAGTATACAGGCTCCTTGGCTTTATGAACAGAGGCAAAGAGTACAAAAGCAAGGATAATGTGCTATATCTTTATTAATCACTGGTTAGGCCCCAGCTGTAATATTGTATCCAATTCTGTGCACCAATCTTTAGGAAAGATGCAAAGATCTTAAGAGAGGATGCAGAAAAGAGTTACCAGAATGGTACAAGGAATGAGGGACTCCAGTTACATGGAGAGATTAGAAAAGCTGGGATTGTTCTTACAGCGGAGAAGGTTAAGGGGAGATTTAATAGGGGTGTTCAAAATCATGAAGGGTTTTGATAAATTGTTTCCAGTGGCAGGAGGGTCAGTAATCAGGGACACAGATTTAAGGTAATTGGCAAAAGAACCAGAGGCGAGATGAGGAGAATTTTTTTTACACAGCGAGTTGTAATGATCTGGTATACACTGCCTGAAAGGGTGATGGAAGCAGATTCAATAATAACTTTCAAAAGGGAATTGGATAAATACTTGAAGGGGAAAAATTTACCTGGCTATGGGGAAAGGGCAGAGGGGTGGGACTAATTGGATAGCTCTTTCAAAGAGCCAGCACTGCACGATGGGCTAAATGGCCTCCTTCTGTGCTGGACCATTCTCGGATTCCATGAATTGACCTCTCCAGGATGGGGCAAGCCTCACAGCCAATCACCGCAGCTCAAGAGTGAGCTGGTTAGAGGGAGTGAGATGATTTCAGGGAGTCAGATAAAGGGCGTGAAACGATTCGAAGGAGTGAGATGTGTAAGAGGAAGTGAAATTGAGGGAAACAGATGGTGACAGGCTGCATGATGATTAGAGGGGTTTAGATAGTTAGAAGGATTGAGATGGTTAGAGGGTGTGCGATAGTTAGAGTGTTATAGATAGAGTGAGTAAGTTAGAAGGAGTGTGATAGAGAGAGTGAGAGAGAGAGAGATAGTGCCTGAGATAGTGTGAGTGAGATAGAGAAAATTAGATTGGATGGTTATGATAGAGTGAGTGAGATAGTGAGCGTGAGATAGAGGGACTGAGAAAGTGAGAGTGCGATAGAGCGAGTGAATAGTTCTGCCATTTTCACATCAATGGGCGGCCAATACTGGATTTAAATTTCCTGATTAAAGTTCTGATCAGATTGTTCATATTTCTTATACTTTCTATAAAACTCCTGTTTGAATAAAATAAAATCCAGTGTTCACTCACCTGTAACCCCTTCGAAAGTTTCATCAGGTTCAAGGGCTTGGTTTTCAGCGAGAGCCTCTCTTCAACACACACTCGGGGAAAGGGACCGCCCTGAAACAGAAGATCATCACCGTTACAGACAGCCCAGAGAGAGAAATACAGGAGAATCAGTGTCTATTAATTGAATAAAGTTACAAAATCCCAAACTATTTCTCCTGATACAACTTTTCACAACAGACCTTGTGGGGTTCGGATCCGGCTCTGGATGATGGTTAAACTCACCATTTCATTCAGTTTGCTCAGAGTCTCTATGTTGAGAACTTGCTGTAACTGCAGCCTCTCACAGCCCAGACTCAGGGTCCCGGACAAGACCCACACAATCCAAAATCTCCAAACACTCGCCAAATCCATGTTCAACCGACCCATGGGTAAAACGCCGATTTGAAGGATGAGAAACTGAGCGGATCGCGGTTCAGCTCCGAAAACGGTTCTTGTCACTGAATGAAACTCTGGAAGGCGAAAGGCAGCCGCTTGTGATTCCAGAGAGACCGCCGGAGCTGCCGAGTCCTGTGGGTGTGTGGCTGGATGCTGGGAGCTCTCACTGCCATTCTGGCAATGTGTGGCATTAGATTCGAAAAGTGAAATCGGGCTGCAGGAGTTTCTGAGGTGAGGAACCCAAAAGCTGGAGATTCCTCAACCAGCGACTGGAAAATCCCCGATGGAAGATCACAACCAGCGCCTCGTTCCAGCTCAATGTTCCATCGATTTGTACCAATATTTTCAACATGGATTTTGGAAAACGCTATTGTTTCCTCAGAATTGTAAGAATTCGCATCACGGGGGCACTAAAGGGGCAGTTGTTTCGATTGATGGACTGTCTCCATTTCCCCTTTCCCCCAGACATCACATTCCCCCTCCACCGTCAGTATCCGATTTCCAGCTCCCTCAGTTTCTGATTCCACTTCTTCACTTCAGTTTATCATTCCCCCTCTTCTCAGTACCTGGTTCCCATTCTCCCCTCAGATCTGATTTGTCCCTCCACTCAGAGTCTGATTCCATCTCCTCCTAGGGTCTGATTCCCTCTCTCCCCTCAGTATCTCCTCTGGTCTCCCCTCAGAGTCACCCTCCCCTCAAGATAATTATCATAAGAACATAAGAACATAAGAAATTGGAGCAGGAGTAGGCCAATCGGCCCCTCGAGCCTGCTCCGCCATTCAATAAGATCATGGCTGATCTGATCCCAACCACAAATCTAAAGAACACAAGAAGTCGGAGCAGGACCCGGCCACATAGCCCCTGGGCCCTCTCCGCCACCCACAGGGCATTGACCGATCCGAACTCAGCTTCATGTCCAATTTCCTGCCCGCTCCCCATAACCCCTAATTCCCTTTACTTCTAGGAAACTCTATTTCTGTTTTAAATTTATCGAATGATGTAGCTTCCACAGCTTCCTGGGGCAGCAAATTCCACAGACCTACCACCCTCTGAGTGAAGAAGTTTCTCCTCATCTCAGTTTTGAAAGAGCAGCCCCTTATTCTAAGATTATGCCCCCTAGTTCTAGTTTCACCCATCTTTGGGAACATCCTTACTGCATCCACCCGATCAAGACCCTTCACAATCTTATATGTTTCAATAAGATCGCCTCTCATTCTTCTGAACTCCAATGAGTAGAGTCCCAATCTACTCAACCTCTCCTCATATGTCCGCCCCCTCATCCCCGGGATTAACCGAGTGAACCTTCTTTGTACTGCCTCGAGAGCAAGTATGTCTTTTCTTAAGTATGGAGACCAAAACTGTATGCAGTATTCCAGGTGCGGTCTCACCAATACCTTATATAACTGCAGCAATACCTCCTTGTTTTTATATTCTATCCCCCTAGCAATAAAAGCCAACATTCCGTTGGCTTTCTTGATCACCTGCTGCACCTGCATACCAACTTTTTGATTTTCTTGCACTAGGACCCCCAGATCCCTTTGTACTGCAGTACTTTCCAGTCTCTCGCCATTAAGAAAATAACTTGCTCTCTGATTTTTCCTGCCAAAGTGCATAACCTCACATTTTCCAATATTATATTGCATCTGCCAAATCTCCGCCCACTCACCCAGCCTGTCTATATCCCCTTGCAGGTTTTTTATGTCCTCCTCACTCTCTACTTTCCCTCCCATCTTTGTATCATCTGCAAATTTTGATATGTTGCACTCGGTCCCCTCCTCCAAATCGTTAATATAGATTGTAAAGAGTTGGGGACCCAGCACCGACCCCTGTGGAACACCACTGGTTACTGGTTGCCAGTCCGAAAATGAACCATTTATCCCAACTCTCTGCTTCCTGTTCGATAACCAATCCTCCACCCATGCCAGAATATTACCCCCAATCCCGTGATTTTTTATCTTAAGTAATAATCTTTTATGTGGCACCTTGTCGAATGCCTTCTGGAAGTCTAAATACACTATGTCCACTGGTTCCCCTTTATCCACCCTATACGTTATATCCTCGAAGAACTCAAGCAAATTTGTCAGACATGACTTCCCCTTCATAAAGCCATGCTGACTTTGTCCTATTAAATTATGCTTATCTAAATGTTCCGTTACTGTCTCCTTAATAATAGACTCCAAAATTTTACCCACCACAGATGTCAGGCTAACTGGCCTATAATTTCCAGCCTTCTGCCTACTACCCTTTTTAAATAACGGTGTTACATTAGCAGTTTTCCAATCTGCCGGGACCTCTCCTGAGTCCAGGGAATTTTGGAAAACTATCACCAAAGCATCCACAATCCCTACTGCCACTTCCCTCAAGACCCTAGGATGGAAGCCATCAGGTCCAGGGGATTTATCCGCCTTGAGTCCCATTATTTTACTGAGTACCATCTCCTGAGTGATTTTAATCGTATTTAGCTCCTCCCCCCCGAGAGTCCCCTGTTTGTCCAGTGTTGGGATATTCTTAGTGTCCTCTACTGTAAAGACTGAAACAAAATATTTGTTCAGCATTTTTGCCATCTCCATGTTTCCCACCATTAATTTCCCGGTCTCATCCTCTAAGGGACCTATGTTTGCCTTAGCCACCCTTTTTCTTTTTATATAACTATAGAAACTCTTGCTATCTGTTTTTATATTTTTTGCTAATTTCTTTTCATAATCTAACTTCCCTTTCTTAATCAATCCTTTAGTTACTTTTTGCTGTCTTTTGAAGAATTCCCAATCTTCTATCCTCCCACTAAGTTTGGCTACCTTATATGTCCTTGTTTTTAGTCGGATACTATCCTTGATTTCTTTACTTAGCCACGGATGGCTGTCATTTCTTTTACACCCTTTTTTCCTCAGTGGAATATATTTATTTTGAAAGTTGTAAAATAACTCCCTAAATGAACACCACTGCTCATGTACCGTCTTACCCTTTAATCTATTTTCCCAGTCCACTTTAATCAATTCCGCTCTCATACCATCATAGTCTCCTTTATTCAAGCTCAGTACGCTTGTTTGAGAATCAACCTTCTCACCCTCTAATTGGATATGGAATTCAACCATGTTGTGGTCGCTCGTTCCAAGGGGATCCTTAACTAGGACATTATTAATTAATCCTGACTCATTACACAGGACCAGGTCCAAGGTTGCCTGCCCCCTTGTAGGATCAGTTACATACTGCTCAAGAAATCCATCCCTGATGCACTCAATGAACTCGTCCTCAAGGCTGCTCTGCCCAATTTGATTTGTCCAGTTAATATGATAATTAAAATCCCCCATAATTATGGCTGTTCCCTTATTACATGCCCCGACTATCTCCTGATTAATACTTCTTCCAGCAGAGTTGCAACTATTAGGAGGCCTATATACTACGCCCACTAATGTTTTTTTTCCCTTATTATTCCTTATCTCCACCCAAACTGTTTCATTATCTTGATGCTTTGTCCCAATATCATTTCTCTGTATTACAGTGATTCCTTCCTTTATTAACATAGCCACCCCACCTCCCCTTCCTTCCTGCCTGTCCTTCCTGATTGTTAAATACCCTGGCATATTTAATTCCCAGTCGTTGTCACCCTGCAGCCATGTTTCTGTAATGGCCACAAGATCATACCCATACGTAGTTATTTGTGCCGTTAACTCGTCCATTTTATTACGAATGCTACGTGCATTCAGATAAAGAACTTTCAAATCTGTTTTGTGACGCTTAGTTCCTGCTTTTTCCTTTTTTAACACTTTACCTATTACTCCATACCTTCTGTCCCTTCCTGTTACGCTTTCCTCTCTCTCCCTGCTCAGGTTCCCAACCCCCTGCCACTTTAGTTTAAACCCTCCCCAACAGCACTAGCAAACACTCCTCCTAGGACAGCGGTCCCGGCCCTGCCCAGGTGCAGACCATCCGGTTTGTACTGGTCCCACCTCCCCCAGAACCGTTTCCAGTGTCCCAGGAATTTGAATCCCTCCCCCTTGCACCATTCCTCTAGCCACGTATTCATTTGAAATATCCTCCTATTTCTACTCTGACTAGCACGTGGCACTGGCAGCAATCCTGAGATTACTACCTTTGAGGTCCTATTTTTTAATTTACCTCCTAACTCCCTATATTCTGCTTTTAGGACCTCATCCCCTTTTTTACCTATATCGTTGGTGCCTATGTGCACCACGACAGCTGGCTGTTCGCCCTCCCCCTCCAAAATGTTCTGTAGCCGCTCCGAGACATCCTTGATCCTTGCACCAGGGAGGCAACACACCATCCTGGAGTCTCGGTTGCGGCCGCAGAAACGCCTGTCTATTCCCCTTACAATTGAGTCCCCTATCACTATAGCTCTGCCACTCTTTTTCCTCCCAGCCTGTGCAGCAGAGCTACCCGTGGTGCCAGGAAGTTGGCTGCTGCTGCCTTCCCCTGATAAGTCATCCCCCCCAACAGCATCCAAAGTGGCATATCTGTTTGAGAGGGGGATGGCCACAGGGGACCCCTGCACTACCTGCCTGCATCTCTTACTCTTCCTGGTGGTCACCCATTCACTTCCTGCCTGTATACCCTTTACCTGCGGTGTGACCAACTCGCTAAACGTGCTATCCACGAGTTTCTCTGCATCGCGGATGCTCCACAGTGAGTCCACCCGCAGCTCCAGCTCCGAGATACGATCGGTCAGTAGCTGCAGGTGGACACACTTCCCGCACACATGGTCGGCAGGGACACTGGTAGTGTCCATGACTTCCCACATCTTGCAGGAGGAGCATATCACGGGTGCGAGGTCTGCTGCCATGACTTGCCTTAGCTTAGTTACCCCTTTTAAATTACGTTGAAATTAGAAAATGTTAACTATACTAGGGACCTAGGTTCACTAAAAAAAAACAAAAAAAAAAACACTATCTGCTATAAAACCTGCAGATCTTCCCTTTCTTATTACTTTACTTACAGTAAAATGGTAGAAATACTCACCTGAACCTACTCACCAATCAGCTGCCTCCCCTGTGCCGCGTCACTTTCTGACTGGTGACGGCACCCCGAACTCTGCCGCTGGTCTCAGAGTCTCGGTCTCAGAGTAAGCTCTGGTCTCGCTCTCTCCGCGCTGTTTATATCCCCGCTCTGGTCTCGCTCTCTCCCGCCGCTCACCGACTGGACTCTCGCTCTCTCCGCGCTGTTTATATCTCCGCTCTGGTCTCGCTCTTTACCGCCGCTCACCGACTGGACTCTCGCTCTCTCCGCGCTGTTTTTATCCCCGCTCTGGTCTCGCTCTCTCCCGCCGCTCACCGCTCTCAGGTCCACTACCGCTCTGCAGGAAAAGCAAGGCAAAGCAGCACCTCCTTCCCCCACTTTACCAAACTCCCACACGTACCGAACTCTCAGCACACTGTGTTGTCCTCACACCGTGCTGTCCGCACTGACAGGCCCCTGTATTTCTACAGTTGAGACTCAGATGAGTCAGGCCTGCCCCACCTTCAGGTACCAATTGAATCTAGCTAACCAATTAACTTGCTACAGCAGCTCTCTGCTGAAGCCAGACAGAAACTTAGAAATTTAAACTTTTAAATTGACCTTAAACAGTTGAAGCAATATGCACTAGATTTAAAGAGATTAACCCTTAAAGAGATTAACCCTTCAACTCCCACACGTACCGAACTCTCAGCACACTATGTTGTCCTCACACCGTGCTGTCCGCACTGACAGGCCCCTGTATTTCTACAGTTGAGACTCAGATGAGTCAGGCCTGCCCCACCTTCAGGTACCAATTGAATCGAGCTAACCAATTAACTTGCTACAGCAGCTCTCTGCTGAAGCCAGACAGAAACTTAGAAATTGACCTTAAACAGTTGAAGCAATATGCACTAGATTTAAAGAGATTAACCCTTAAAGAGATTAACCCTTCAACTCCCACACGTACCGAACTCTCAGCACACTATGTTGTCCTCACTCTCAGTGTTTTGTTTTTTTTTCTCCCCTCGGGTTCTGATTCGCCCACTTCCTCACTGTCAGATTCTCCCTATCGCCACAATATTGCTCTCCCTCTCCCCTCAGACTCTAAACCATTCCTCAATATCAGGGTGCCCCTCTCCTCAGGCCCTGATTCCCCCTCCCTTCCATATCTGATTCTCTCTCTTTCCGCAGGGTCTCATTTCCCCTTCCTTCCAATTATGATTCCCCCTCAGGACCTCATTTCCCCTCTTTCCATAGTGTCTGATTCCCCCTCCCCTCAATGCCTGATTCCCAAACTTTCCTCAGTTTATTATTCCTTATCTCCTCTGTGCCTTGTTTACATTCTCTCCTCAGATCTGATTCCACCTTCACTCAGAGTCTGATCCTGTCGGCGGATTTCTCCGTTACTGTTGCAACGATGGGTTGTTAATCCATCAACAATAACTTCCACTTGATTTGAGCCCAAGTGGTTATAAAAAGCAAGTTTAATAGATTGACTAACAACAGAGATGCACTACAGCTGTCTTCAACATTACATTCAACAGTTATAATACAACAGTCTACAGATAACATTAAATGAATAGCAAGCAATACAACCTGATGGAGTACCAACCGTACACTCTTGAGAGCTCTAACTTTTGGGAGGGAGCTTGCCTTATCTTTATACTGTTCAGCTGGATTGTTCTATATGTAAGCACCACTGGTCTTATCTCCTGTTTGTAAACCATCCTACTGTGTTGACTCTCCAAAAACTACCAAGGATTGTTTAATGTCTTAGTGTTTATGTAGCCTTTCACCATTATCAGGTCTTAGTATGGTGAAAAGTCTTCGAACTTAAACGTTAACTCTGTCTGTTTCTTTCTCCACAGATGCTGCTTGACTTGCTGAGCTTCTCCACAATTTTCTGCTTTTATCTTATTATGTTTATACTAAGTTAGGACACCCTGTCTCGTGAATCTTACTGTTTTTCACTATTCAGTACCTCAGCACACTTTCAATGACCTCTTGGGTTTCTGTAAGTTATTTTCCTCAGAGATTGGACCTTTTCTGTCCTATTTTCTATGCTTGTTTTAAACCATATTCTGACACATCCCAACTCACTACCACCAGCCCAGGGTCTCATTCTCTCTCTCCCCTCAGTATATGATCTGTTATCCCCTGAGGGATTGGTTCACTCTCCCCTCAATACAAGATTAACCCTCTCATCAGTGTTTAAATTCCCTTCTCCCCACAGTACCTGATTAACCCTCTTCCCTCAGTTTTATGATGCCTCTTAACCTCAGTTTCTTCTTCCCCTCTCCACTCAGTGTCTGATTACAATTCCCCCACAAATCTGATTCTCCCTTGACTCAGAGTTTGATCCCACATCGTGCTAGGGTCCGATTCCGTCTCTCCCCTCAGACTCTGTTTCCTTTCTCCCGTCTGATGCCCCCCTCTCCTCTGTATCTGATTCCCCTTGTCCCCTTAGTGTCTAATTCCCCCGTTTCATCCGGGGGCTAATTAACCTTCTTGGTTTCAGGAGACTTGTGCTGTTGGACACGATTAGGGAGAGAAACCAAGCCCAACAGAAGAGAGTCACTCTAACAATTTATACGGTCAAATGAACACTGACCAACCAGTGACCATTAATTGGATAAGAAACATACACCTCCATGGTATTTCTTCTGATATAACTTTTCATAACAAACACACCCTGTGTGGTTCGGATCCGGCTCTGGATGCTGTTTAAACTCACCATTTCATTCAGTTTCCTCAGAGTCTCTCTGTTGAGAACTTGCTGTAACTGCAGCCTCTCACAGCCCAGACTCAGGGTCCAGGGAAACAAGACCAAAACAATCCAAAATCTCCAAACACTCGCCAAATCCATGTTCAACCGACCCATGGGTAAAACGCCGATTTGAAGGATGAGAAACTGAGCGGATCGCGGTTCAGCTCCGAAAACGGTTCTGAATGAAACTCTGGAAGTCGAAATGTCGCCGCTTGTGATCCCGGAGCGGTTGCCTGAGCTGCCGAGTCCTGTGGGTGTGCGGCTGGATACTGCTGGGAGCTCTCACTGCCATGCTGTCGGCTTTAAGAGGGGAGACTGGGAATGTTTGGATTACATTCGAAAAGTGAAATCTGGCCGCAGGAGAGCAATAATTTGTGCGGTTCCTTTCTGAGGTGAGGAATCTAAAAGCTGGAGATTCGTGAACCAGCGACTGGAAAATCCCCCATCGAAGATCACAACCAGCGCTCGGTCCCAGCTCAATGTTGTCTGGATTCGAATCAAGGGGGCACTGAAGTGGTGTCGGGGGCAGAGTCTGTATTGGGGGAGTGCGGACATGTATTGGGGGCTGTATTTTATAATCCGGGTTATAGTGACACCGACAGCGGTGATCCCGGTGCCGCGGCTTTTAGTGCTGACATTCGGCTCCATGGAGAGCGATTCCCTTTTAAATCCACTCTCTCCCCGGTGTGCTCACATCGTGCTTTTACTGTTCACACTTCGCGGGCTGGACATTGCAGAGAGCCCGGCTCACAGTGCAGGGTCACGGTCTGATGCTGTCTGTCCGATTCCCCTGTCGGAGATTCTGATCTTTAAGTCGAAAAAGTTCCTCATTTCTCGGTTGTTTTTTGGAGGTTTCTTGAGATTTTGTTCTCCAAGAATATTTAATCTGCTCGGACTCTGAATCCGAAGGAAGAACCGACTCCTTTTCTTTCATCGTTTCTTTCTTTTCTCTCTCCCGGGAAAGTGTCCGTGTCAGTTTGTCTGTGAAAATGAGCCTTGTGTCAATTTCACCGAAAGCGAAAGTGCCTCAGGGAAAGTGACGAGTCTCGTCATTTCCGAAATTGAGGAGTGTTTGTAAACAGAACGGATCACCCTGAGAGGGAGTGAGGGGGAGCTGGGAAAAGGTTTGGGATATCCGGGATACCCCGGTTACTCGGGAACATCACAAAATCACTCTCAGCTGTAACTACAAACAAAAACTTCTCCATGAGTGAATCTGGGACCGAATCTCACCAGCACCACCTGTGGACAGCGGCAGTGAGTGATTTGGGCTTGAATTGAACAATCATATTACAGCAATTTAAAGAGATACTGTAGCAGCATCTTCTTCTTTGGTAAAGACAGATGCAAATTATTCATTTCAAATTCAAGGGTTAAGTTACGAGGAGAGATTACACAAATTGGGGTTGTTTTCTCTAGAGTTTCGAAAGTTAAGGGGTGATCTGATCGAAGTTTATAAGATATTAAGGGGAACGGATCGGGTGGATCGAGAGAAACTATTTCCGCTGGTTGGGGATTCTAGGAGTAGAGGGCACAGTCTAAAAATTAGAGCCAGGCCTTTCAGGAGCGAGATTAGAAAACATTTTTACACACAAAGTGTGGTAGAAGTTTGGAACTCTCTTCTGCAAACGGCAAATGATACTAGCTCAATTGCTAAATTTAAATGTGAGATAAATAGCTTTTTGGCAACCAAAGGTATTAAGGGATATGGGCCAAAGGCAGGTATATGGAGTTAGATCACAGATCAGCCATGATCTTATCAAATGGCGGAGCAGGCACGAGGGGCTGAATGGCCTACTCCTGTTCCGATGTTCCTACAAGGGTACGGTAGCATCGTGGTTATGTTACCGGACTAGTAATCCAGAGTCCTGGACTAGTAATCCAGAGTCCTGGACTAATAATCCAGAGTCATGAATTCAAATCCTGCCACATCAGCTGGGGAATTTAAATTCAATTAATTAAATTCAATTAATGAAATAAAATCTGGAATTCAATCCTAGTATCAGTAATTGGTGGCCATGAAAACTACCAGATTGTCGTAAAAACCCATCTGGTTCACTAATGTCCTTTAGGGAAGGAAGCCTGCCGCCCTTACCTGGTCTGGCCTTTATGTGACTCCAGACCCACAGCAATGTGGTTGATTCTTAATTGCCCTCTGAAATGGCCGAGCCCAAGCCACTCAGTTATAAAACCTCGCTTTAAAAAAAGTCACAATAAGAATAAAACCGGATGGACCACTGGACATGACAAAGGCAAACCAAGCCTAGATCGACCCTGCAAATTCCTCCTCACTAACATGTGGGGACTTGTGCCAAAATTGGGAGAACTGTCCCACAGATGAGTCAGGCAACATTCTGACAAAGCCATACTCACAGAATCATACCTTTCAGCCAATGTCCCAGACTCTTCCATCACCATCCCTGGGTACGTCCTGTCCCACCAGCAGGACAGACTGATCAGAAGGTGGTGGTGCAGTGAGAAACAGTCAGGAGGGAGTGGCCCTGGGAGTCCTCAACATTGACTCAGGACCTCATGGCATCAGGTCAAATATGGGCAAGGAAACCTCCTGCTCATTACCACCTACCGCCCTCCCTCAGCTGATGAATCAGTCCTCCTCCATGTTGAGAAGCACTGAGGGCAGCGAGGGCACAGACTCTACTCTGGGTGGGGGACTTCAATGTCCATCGCCAAGAGTGGCTCGGTAGCACCACTACTGACTTGAGCTGGCCGAGTCCTGAAGGACATAGCTGCCAGACTGGGCCTTCTGCAGGTGGTGAATGAACTAACACGAGGGAAAAACTTACTTGACCTCATCCTCACCAATCTACCTGTCGTAAATGCATCTGTCCATGACAGTATTGGTAGGAGTGACCACCGCACAGTCCTCGTGGAGACGAAGTCCCGACTTCGCACTGAGGACACCATCCAACGTGTTGTGTGGTACTACCACCATGCTAAATGGGATAGATTCAGAACAGATCCAGCAGCTCAAAACTAGGCATCCATGAAGCGCTGTGGGCCAGCAGCAGAATTGTATTCCAGCACAATCTGTAACCTCATGGCCCGGCATATTCCTCACTCTACCATTACCAACAAGCCAGGGGAACAACCCTGGTTCAATGAGAAGTGTAGAAGAGCAGGCCAGGAGTAGGAGCAGCACCAGGCGTACCTAAAAATGAGGTGCCAACCTGGTGAAGCTACAACTCAGGACTACATGCATGCTAAACAGTGGAAGCAACATGCTATAGACAGAGCTAAGCAATTCCACAACCAACGGATCAGATCAAAGCTCTGCAGTCCTGCCACATCCAGTCGTGAATGGTGGTGGACAATTAAACAACTAACGGGAGGAGGAGGCTCTGCAAACATCCCCATCTGCAATGATGGTGGAGTCCAGCACGTGAGTGCAAAGGACAAGTCTGAAGCATTTGCAACCATCTTCAGCCAAAAGTTCCGCGTGGATGATCCACCTCGGCCTCCTCCTGATATTCCCACCATCATAGAAGCCAGTCTTCAGCCAATTCGATTCACTCCACGTGATATCAAGAAACGGCTGAGTGCACTGGATACAGCAAAGGCTATGGGCCCCGACAACATCCCAGCTGTCGTGCTGAAGACTTGTGCTCCAGAACTAGTCGTGCCTCCAGCCAAGCTGTTCCAGTACAGCTACAACACTGGCATCTCCCCGACAATGTGGAAAATTGCCCAGGTATGTCCTGTCCACAAAAAGCAGGACAAATCCAATCCAGCCAATTACCGCCCCATCAGTCTACTCTCAATCATCAGCATAGTGATGGAAGGTGTCGTCGACAGTGCTATCAAGCAGCACTTACTCACCAATAACCTGCTCACCGATGCTCAGTTTGGGTTCCGCCAGGACCACTCGGCTCCAGACCTCATTACAGCCTTGGTCCAAACATGGACAAAAGAGCTGAATTCCAGAGGTGAGGTGAGAGTGACTGCCCTTGACATCAAGGCAGCATTTGACCAAGTGTGGCACCAAGGAGCCCTAGTAAAATTGAAGTCAATGGGAATCAGGGGGAAAACTCTCCAGTGGCTGGAGTCATACCTAGCACAAAGGAAGATGGTAGTGGTTGTTGGAGGCCAATCATCTCAGCCCCAAGGCATTGCTGCAGGAGTTCCTCAGGGCAGTGTAATGGGCCCAACCATCTTCAGCTGCTTCATCAATGACCTTCCCTCCATCATAAGGTCAGAAATGGGGATCTTCGCTGATGATTGCACAATGTTCAGTTCCATTCGCAACCCCTCAGATAATGAAGCAGTCCGAGCCCGCATGCAGCAAGACCTGGACAACATCCAGGCTTGGGCTCATAAGTGGCAAGTAACATTCGCGCCAGTCAAGTGCCAGGCAATGACCATCTCTAATAAGAGAGAATCTAACCACCTCCCCTTGACATTCAACGGCATTACCATCGCTGAATCCCCCACCAGCAACATCCTGGGGGTCACCATTGACCAGAAACTTAACTGGACCAGCCATATAAATACTGTGGCTACAAGAGCAGGTAAGAGGCTGGGTATTCTGCGGCGAATGACTCACCTCCTGACTCCCCAAAGCCTTTCCACCATCTACAAGGCACAAGTCAGGAGTGTGATGGAATACTCTCCACTTGCCTGGATGAGTGCAGCTCCAACAATACTCAAGAAGCTCGACACCATCCAGGACAAAGCAGCCCGCTTGATTGGCACCCCATCCACCAACCTAAACATTCACTCCCTTCACCACCGGTGCACTGTGGCTGCAGTGTGTACCATCCACAGGATGCACTGCAGCAACTCACCAAGGCTTCTTCGGCAGCACCTCCCAAACCCGCGACCTCTACCACCTAGAAAGACAAGAGCAGCAGGCACATGGGAACAACACCACCTACACGTTCCCCTCCAAGTCACACACCATCCCGACTTGGAAATATATCACCGTTCCTTCATCGTCGCTGGGTCAAAATCCTGGAACTCCCTTCCTAACAGCACTGTGGGAGAACCTTCACCACACGGACTGCAGCAGTTCAAGAAGGCGGCTCACCACCACCTTCTCAAGGGCAATTAGGGATGGGCAATAAATGCCAGCTTCGCCAGCGATGCCCACATCCCATGAACGAATAAAAAAAAAACAAGCCATGCCCTCTGCCTCCATGCATAGATCTCATTTTTGGTCCCTAATTGGCCCCACCCCTCCTCTTACTACCCATTCACTATTTATATGCCTATAGAAGACTTTTGGATTCCCTTTTATGTTTGCCGCCACTCTATTTTCATGCACTCTCTTTGCCCCTCTTATTTCCTTTTTCACTTCTCCTCTGTACTTTCTATATTCAGCCTGGTTCTCACCTGTATTATCAACCTGACATCTGTCGTTTTCTGCTTCATCTTACTTTCTATCTCTTTTGTCATCCAGGGAGCTCTGACTTTGGTTGCCCTACCTTTCCCCCTCATGGGAATGTATGTAGACTGTACTGGAACCATTTCCTCTTTAAATTCCGCCCATTGTTCGATTACAGTTTTGCTTGCCAAACATTGATTCCAATTTACCTGGGCCCGATCCATTCTCAACCCACTGAAATTGGCCCTCCTCTGGTTAAGTATTTTCACTCTAGATTGCTCCTTCTCCTTTTCCATAACTAATCTAAACCTTATGATACTATGATCACGGTTCCCTAAAAGTTCCCCCACTGACACTTGCTCCACTTGACCCACTTCATTCCCCAGAACTAGATCCAGCAATGCTTCCTTCCTCATTGGGCCGGAAACGTACTGATCAAGAAAGTTCTCCTGAACACACTTCAGAAATTCCTCCTCCTCTTTGCCATTTATACTATTACTATCCCAGTCTATATTAGTTGAAGTCCCCCATCATCACTACTCTGCAGTTCTTGCACCTCTCTATAATTTGCAGGCAAATTTCCTCCTCTATATTCTTCCCACTAGTTGGCGACCTATAGAATGCACCCAGTAATGTAATGGCGCCTCTATGGTTTCTTATCTCTAACCAAATAGATTCTATCCTTGACCCCTCAAGGACTTCCTTTCTCTCCAGCACTACAATATTCTCCTTCATCAATATTACCACCAACAACCCCCACCCCCATTTTCTTTTTTTCCTTCACTATCATTCCTGAACACCTTGTCTCCAGGAATATTTGGCACCCAATCCTGCCCTTTTTTGAGCCAGGCCTCCGTTATCGCCGCTACGTCATATTCCCATATGGCTATTTGCACCTGCAGCTCACAGACCTTATTTACCACACATTGTGCGTTTATACACATGCACTCTAAACCTCTCTTAGACCTCTCGTTTTGTCTTTTAGTCCGATCCCACCTAATACTCTACTATTTCTTACTCTAGTGCTGTCTGTTGCTCCCAATCCTTTGTGCACCTTGTTTCTCCTTTCTAATGCTTCATCCAAATTTATCACCTCCTCTAAACCTAATTCCCACTCTTATTATATTCTCAAGTTCCCACTCGGTTCATGATTCACTCTGTTTGTAATGCCTGCTCTGTGCTTCAGCACGTCCGCCACCAGAGACAGTTTCTCCATATTTATTTTATCAAAACCCTTCATGATTCTGAACATCTATATTAAATCTCCCCGTAACCTTCTCTGCTCTAAGGAGAACAACCTCAGCTTCTCTAGTCTCTCCATGAAACTGAAGTCCTGCATCCCTGATAAAATTCTAATCAATCACCACTGCACCCTCTCTAAGGCCTTGACATTCTTCTTAAAGTATGGTGCCCAGAAATGGATACAATTCACCAACTGAGGCCTAACCAGTGATTTATAAAGGTTCAGCATAACTTCCTTGCTTTCATGTCATTCATAAAATTGGAGGCATTAAGCGGAAAGGGACATTCCGACATACCTAGAGGGGAGGGGATTTGGAGGATCTGTCAACGACTATAGAAGGGGAAATCAGACAATGAGTGGAAGGGACATCAGGCAATGAGTGGGGAGGGGAATCAGTGGAGAGTGGGAATGAAAGTCTCTTGTGTGGCATTTTATCTTACACATTTTGAAAATCTATAACTATAACCCTGACTACATTCCTTTATTTATATATGTGACTTCCTTGAAAAAGTTAATTGAATTATCGAAACACAACCTGTCAATTACAGATTCATGATGACTGCCCCTAATGGGCCCATGTCTCTTCAAGTGTTCATAAATTTCCTCCCAGATTATGGACTCCATAAATTGCCCTGTAGCTGGGTTAACACTAAAGGGGCCCATTATTTATTGCCACCCTCCAATCATTTCATATTTCAGATGCATTAAAGTTTTATCCTTCCTTTCCCTGTGCCCCCATTTTACTCTCTTTACACTTTCTTTTGTATATTTATCTCAATACTTCCATTCTACATCCTCCTCAGGTTCCATTTTCAAATTAATAAACTGATGAGGGATCTTTGCCATTTATTTACACTCAAGTGCAACATTTCCTCATTTATCTATATGTGCTCCCAGCCCTTCACAGACAATCCTTACACTTTTTATTAGCAAATTTCACCAGGCTTTCCCCACAGTCAGTTGATCGATATACACATTTGATATGCAAGATGGGGAGACTTCAGAAACTCATTCCACAGAATTATCTCATTACCTGGAGTGAACCTTTGCCTTAGTTTTAGTATTCCCACCTCTGAGTCAGAAGGTGGAGAGCTCAAACCCAGCTCCAGATAGTCCCAGTGAGTGGAGACCGGAGCTTGGGCTCTGAATTCTACGCTGTCATCCAGCCAGCTACTGTTGTCCGGTGGATGTGGGGGCTCCCTATTTGTATGGGTTATGGGAGCCCATAAAGGCTTCCCATTGTACAGGACCAATCACCTTATCAGCTGGTATAGAGATGGTTACGGACATGGAAAGAATGTACCAGTGCAGCCTGTCAGACTGTTCGTCAACCTGTGAATCCTTCCACTACTGCACACTATTCCCTCCAAGGGAAGAACGTGAAGATACGAAAATATCACCCTCATGGCCAGAGGCTGCAACTACATCTTGACAGTTGAAATATCAAACTTGAATTGCAAATGTGGACATCGCAATTTACAATGGGAAATGTTGACAAAATTTTACCAAAATTTTTGTCAACGGGAAGTGAGGTTTGTGGCCAAAATAGTATTCGATCTCCAGTAGTGATTCACATGGGGAGTTCAATGGTCGGTTTTGCCCCCACATTCACCTCCTTTGCATTGCTTACCATTTCATCTTCCCACTACTCGCTCTACACCTACCACCCACTCACTCCCATCAATATCCCTACTTCTTTTCATTTGAACTATCTGAGCCAGTCGCCAGTTTATGCAATCAGACTGTCAAGTTCACACCAGCCAGAGACATTATAAATGTCGGCATAGCAATTTATAATGGAACAAAGTTAACACAAAAATTGTGACACAGACGTGACATCAGGAAATCAAGTGATGCAGAAGGAAATGTGCACCAATGTAAGTGTATTAATATATTATATATAGATGTTGTTGACTGGATGTCACCAGTTACGGTTATTGGCTTAGTACAAAGAGGAGAGGAGTCAATTCTCTCTTAATTCTCAATTCGCTTTATTAACGTTGTTAGATCATGTACATATAGCTTATACGTCTGGTTAGATATAGGCATGCAGTTTACAGCAGGTTATACAGTTTTATACCCAAACTAGGATTTAAACGCACACCCACTATGTTTCTCTGACACTCCCTGGGTGGTCACAGAATAGAAAGGATATTATATTACCCGGAAAGGAGAGCTGACGCTGGCCAGGCGTTCCGTTCTCTCTCTCTTGACGTCATCTCCATGTCCCTGACATAAGGTCTTCCACTTCCGCGATGGTTAGTCTCCGGAGTCTCGCACACTGGCACCAAGCCTGCAATGCTTCATTCTTATTCCCAAGTCTTATCTCTTCGAGTGGTGTTGTCTTTCTCCCGTTGGCTTAGATTTGCTCGAGTGGTCGGTGTCATCCCCTGATTGGCTCTGTTCCAAGGGGTTAGGTAGCATCACCTCATTACTCCTTTTCTAAATAAGGACTGGTGTCTCATCACAGCCCCTTTGTCCCTTAGAAGCGTAGCTAATTCAAACTGGTTCCAGCCAGCTCAGACCAGTGACTGAACTCCAGGTCACTGCAGTTCAAAAGTTACTTTTGCCTGAGTGTTAGCAATTCGGAATAAACTCAGTAGTTTTTTGCAGCCCCTGGCCAACAATGTGCAGATAAGATTCCTTGCTATTTCTCAGTATATTGCCCACCGGTGCGTTTCAGACTCCCTTTTAAACTTCCTGATCCCCTTTTCGCCTCCCTTCTGAACTATTAATAATTATTAAAGCATTAGCCTATTTTATAGGTATTTTTAAAATTTCAGTTTTACTCTTAGCTCTCCCGATAACCATTGATCCCCAGCCTTGGAAGGGCAATTAAAAATGTCAAAACTAAACGATGTGATGAAAAGGTTTTCACCAAAACAGTATCTCTTTAAGTTGCTGGAATATGATTGTTTAATTCAAGCCCAAATCACTCACTGCCGCTGTCCACAGGTGCTGCTGGTGAGATTCGGTCCCAGATTCACTCATGGAGAAGTTTTTGTTTGTAGTTACAGCTGAGAGTGATTTTGTGATGTTTCCCCAGTAACCGGGGTATCCCGGATATCCCAAACCTTTTCCCAGATCCCCCTCACTCGCTCTCAGGGTGATCCGTTCTGTTTACAAACACTCCTCAATTTCGGAAATGACGAGACTCGTCACTTTCGCTTTCGGTGAAATTGACACAAGGCTCATTTTCACAGACAAACTGACACGGACACTTTCCCGGGAGAGAGAAAAGAAAGAAACGATGAAAGAAAAGGAGTCGGTTCTTCCTTCGGATTCAGAGTCCGAGCAGATTAAATATTCTTGGAGAAGAAAATCTCAAGAAACCTCCAAAAAACAACCGAGAAATGAGGAACTTTTTCTACTTAAAGAGCAGAATATCCGACAGGGGAATCGGACAGACAGCATCAAACCGTGACCCTGCACTGTGAGCCGGGCTCTCTGCAATGTCCAGCCCGCGAAGTGTGAACAGTAAAAGCACGATGTGAGCACACCGGGGAGAGAGTGGATTTAAAAGGGAATCGCTCTCCATGGAGCCGAATGTCAGCACTAAAAGCCGCGGCACCGGGATCACCGCTGTCGGTGTCACTATAACCCGGATTATAAAATACAGCCCCCAATACATGTCCGCACTCCCCCAATACAGACTCTGCCCCCGACACCACTTCAGTGCCCCCTTGATTCGAATCCAGACAACATTGAGCTGGGACCGAGCGCTGGTTGTGATCTTCGATGGGGGATCTTCCAGTCGCTGGTTCACGAATCTCCAGCTTTTGGATTCCTCACCTCAGAAAGGAACCGCACAAATTATTGCTCTCCTGCAGCTCCTCCCAAAACGCCTGCGGCCAGATTTCACATTTCGAATGTAATGCCAAACATTGCCAGTCTCTCCTCTTAAAGCCGACAGCATGGCAGTGAGAGCTCACAGCAGTATCCAGCCGCACACCCACAGGACTCGGCAGCTCCGGGATCACAAGCGGCGACATTTCGACTTCCAGAGTTTCATTCAGAACCGTTTTCGGAGCTGAACCGCGATCCGCTCAGTTTCTCATCCTTCAAATCGGCGTTTTACCAATGGGTCGGTTGAATATGGATTTGGCGAGTGTTTGGAGATTTTGGATTGTGTGGGTCTTGTTTTCCGGGACCCTGAGTCTGGGCTGTGAGAGGCTGCAGTTACAGCAAGTTCTCAACAGAGAGACTCTGAGGAAACTGAATGAAATGGTGAGTTTAAACAGCAACGAAAGCCGGATCCGAACCACACAGGATCTGTTTGTTATGAAAAATCATATCAGGAGAAATACCATGGAGATGTATGTTTCTTATCAAATTAACGGTCACTGGTTGGTCAGTGTTCATTTGACCGTATAAATTGTTAGAGTGACTCTCTTCTTTTAGGCGTGGTTTCTCTCCCTAATCGTGTCCAACAGCACAAGTCTCCTGAAACCAAGAAGGTTAATTAGCCCCCGGATGAAATGGGGGAATTAGACACTAAGGAGACAAGGGGAATCAGATACAGAGGAGAGGGGTGTATCAGACGGGAGAAAGGAAACAGAGTCTGAGGGGAGAGACGTAATCGGATCCTAGCGCGATGTGGGATCAAACTCTGAGTCAAGGGAGAATCAGATTTGAGGGGGAATTGTAATCAGACACTGAGTGGAGAGGGGAAGAAGAAACTGAGGTTAAGAGGCATCATAAAACTGAGGGAAGAGGGTTAATCAGGTACTGCGGGGAGAAGAGAACTTAAACACTGATGAGAGGGTTAATCTTGTATTGAGGGGAGAGTGAACCAGTCCCTCAGGGGATAACAGATCATATACTGAGGGGAGAGAGAGAATGAGACCCTGGGCTGGTGGTAGTGAGTTGGGATGTGTAAGAATATGGTTTAAAACAAGCATAGAAAATAGGACAGAAAAGGTCCAATCTCTGAGGAAAGTAACTTACAGAAACCCAAGAGGTCGTTGAAAGTGTGCTGAGGTACTGAATAGTGAAAAACAGTAAGATTCACGAGACAGGGTGTCCTAACTTAGTATAAATATAATAAGATAAAAGCAGAAAATGCTGGAGAAGCTCAGCAAGTCAGGCAGCATCTGTGGAGAAAGAAACAGACAGAGTTAACGTTTAAGTTCGAAGACTTTTCACCATACTAAGACCTGATAATGGTGAAAGGCTACATAAACACTAAGACATTAAACAATCCTTGGTAGTTTTTGGAGAGTCAACACAGTAGGATGGTTTACAAACAGGAGATAAGACCAGTGGTGCTTACATATAGAACAATGCAGCTGAACAGTAGAAAGATAGGGCAAGCTCCCTCCCAAAAGTTCGAGCTCTCACGAGGGTACAGTTGATAGTCCATCAGGTTGCATTGACTGCTTGTCATTTAATGTAATCTGTAGACTGTTGTATTATAACTATAATACTGTTGAATGTAATGTTGAAGACAGCTGTAGTGCATCTCTGTTGTTAGTCAATCTATTAAACTTGCTTTTTATAACCACTTGGGCTCAAATCATGTGGAAGTTATTGTTGATGGATTAACAACCCATCGTTGCAACAGTAACGGAGAAATCCGCCGACAGGATCAGACTCTGAGTGAAGGTGGAATCAGATCTGAGGGGAGAATGTAAACAAGGCACAGAGGAGATAAGGAATAATAACTGAGGAAAGTTTGGGAATCAGACATTGAGGGGAGGGGGAATCAGACACTATGGAAAGAGGGGAAATGAGGTCCTGAGGGGGAATCATAATTGGAAGGAAGGGGAAATGAGACCCTGCGGAAAGAGGAAGAATCAAATATGGAAGGGAGGGGGAATCAGGGCCTGAGGTGAGGGGTATTCAGGAGTGATTTAGAGTCTGAGGGGAGAGGGAAAGCAATATTGTGGGGAAAGGGAGAATCTGACAGTGAGGGAAGAGAGTGAATCAGAACCCGAGGGGAGAAAGGAAACGAAACACTGAGAGTGGTAATTATATTGAGGGGAGGGTGACTCTGAGGGGAGAACAAAGGAGATACTGAGGGGAAAGAGGGAATCAGACCCTGGGGGGAGATGGACTCAGACTCTGAGTGAAGGGGCAAATCAGACCTGAGCGGAGAATTGGAACTAGGTACTGAGAAGAGGGGGAATGATAAACTGAAGTGAAGAAGTGGAATCAGAAACTGAGGGAGCTGGAAATCGGATACTGACGGTGGAGGGGGAATGTGATGTATGGGGTAAAGGGGAAATGGAGACAGTCCATCAATCTGAACAACTGCCCCTTTAGTGCCCCCGTGATGCGAATTCTTACAATTCTGAGGAAACAATAGGGTTTTTCAAAATCCATGTTGAAAATATTGGTACAAATCGATGGAACATTGAGCTGGAACGAGGCGCTGGTTGTGATCTTCCATCGGGGATTTTCCAGTCGCTGGTTGAGGAATCTCCAACTTTTAGATTCCTCACCTCAGAAACTCCTGCAGCCCGATTTCACTTTTCCAATCTAATGCCACATTGCCAGTGTCTCCTCTTAAATTTCACAGCATAGCAGTGAAAGCTCCCAGCAGCATCCAGCCGCACACCCACAGCACTGGGCAGCTCCGGCGGTCTCTCTGGAATCACAAGCGGCCACATTCGCCTTCTAGAGTTTCATTCAGTGACAAGAACTGTTTCGGAGCTGAACCCGATCCGGTTTCTGACCCTTCAGATCGGCGCTTTCCCCTGGCTCGATTGAACATGGCTTTGGCGAGTGTTTGGAGATTTTGGATTGTGTGGGTCTTGTCCGGGACCCTGAGTCTGGGCTGTGAGAGGCTGCAGTTACAGCAAGTTCTCAACACGGAGACTCTGAGCAAACTGAATGAAATGGTGAGTTTAACCATCATCCAGAGCCGGATCCGAACCACACAGGGTTTGTTATGAAAAGTTATATCAGGAGAAATAGTGTCGGGTTTGGTAACTTTATTCAATTAAGAGACACTGATTCTCCTGTATTTCTCTCTGGGCTGTCTGTAACGGTGATGATCTTCTGTTTCAGGGCGGTCCCTTTCCCCGAGTGTGTGTTGAAGAGAGGCTCTTGCTGAAAACCAAGCCCCTGAACCTGATGAAACTTTCGAAGGGGTTACAGGTGAGTGAACACTGGATTTTATTTTATTCAAACTGGAGTTTTATAGAAAGTATAAGAAAGATCAACAACCTGATCAGAACTTTAATCAGGAAATTTAAATCCAGAATTGGCCGCCCATTGATGTGAAAATGGCAGAACTATTCACTCGCTCTATCGCACTCTCTCGAACTATCTCAGTCCCTCTATCTCACGCTCACTATCTCACTCACTCAATCGCAACCTCCCAATCTCATTCTCTCTATCTCACTCACACTATCTCAAGCACTATCTCTCTCTCTCTCTATCACACCCCCTGTAACTTACTCACTATATATATCACTCTCACTATCGCACAACCTCTAAATATCTCACTTCCTCTCACTATCTAAACCCCTCTAATCATCATGCAGTCTGTCACCACCTGCCTACCTCTATTTCACTCCCTCTTAACCATTTCACTCCTTCGAATCGTTTCACGCCTTTTATCTGACTCCTGAATTCATCTCAACCCTCGAACCAGCTCACTCTTGAGCTGTGGTGATTGGCTGTGAGTTTTGCCCCATCCCGGATAGGTCAATTCATAGAATCCTAGAATGGTCCAGCACAGAAGGAGGCCATTGGGCCCATCGTGCATTGCTGGCTCTTTGAAAGAGCTATCCAATTAGTCCTACCCTTTTCCCCGTCAAGTATTTATCCAATTCCCTTTTGAAAGTTATTATTGAAGCTGCTTCCATCACCCTTTCAGGCAGCGCATTCCAGATCATTACAACTCGCTGTGTAAAAAAAATTCTCCTCATCTCGCCTTTGGTTCTTTTGCCAATCAGCTTAAATCTGTGTTCCTGAGAGTGAACCTCTTGCCACTGGAAACAATTTATCAAATCCCTTCATGATTTTGAACAACCCTATTAAATCTCCCCTTAACCTTCTCTGCTGTAAGGAGAACAATCCCAGCTTCTCTAATCTCTCCATGTAACTGGAGTCCCTCATTCCTTGTACCATTCTGGTAACTTTCCTCTGCACCCTCTCTAAGGTCTTTGCATCTTTCCGAAAGAGTGGTGCACATAATTGGATACAATATTACAGCTGGGGCCTAACCAGTGATTAATAAAGATATAGCACATTATCCTTGCTTTTGTACTCTTTGCCTCTGTTCATAAAGCCAAGGAGCCTGTAACAGCCTTCTCAACTTGTCCCGCCACCTTCAAAGATTTGTGGATGCACAACCCTGGGATTCTCTGTTCCAGCATCCACTTTAAAATGGTACCATTTAGTTTATATTGTCTATCCTCATTCTTCCTACCAAAATGCATCACTTCACACTTCTTTGTGTTAAATATTGTCTGCCATGTGTCTGCTCATTTCATCAGTCTGTCTATGTTCTAGGTCTGTTAATACCCACCTCACTCTTGACTACATTTCCTAGTTTCATATCATCTGCAAACTTTGAAATTATGCCCTGTATACCCAAATTCAGGTCATTAATAGATATCAAATAGAGCAGTGGTCTTAATACTGACCCCTAAGTGATACCACTGCACACTTCCATCCAGTCTGAAAAACAACCACTCAACGCTACTCTCTGCTTTCTGTCACATAGCCAATTTCGTATCCATGCCACCACTGCCCCTTTAATTCCATGGGCTTCAATTTTGCTAACAAATCTATTATGTGGTATTTTATTGAAGGCCTTTTTAAAGCCCATGGACACGACATTAACCGTACCACCTTCATTAACTCTCTCCGTTACTTTGTTAAACAACTCAATCAATTTAGTCAAACATGGTTTGCCTTTAACAAATCCATGTTGGCTGTCATTTATTAACCAATATTTTTCCAAGTAACAATTCATTTTGTCTCTGATCGTTGTCTTGAAACGTTTCCCCACCTCCAACATTAGACTGACTGGCCTGTAGTTCCCTGGTTTATGCCTCGCCCCTTTTTTTGACGAGGGTGTAACATTTGCAATCCTCCAGTCCTCTGGCACCCCTCCCACATGTAAGGAAGATTGGAAGATTCTGGCTAGAGCTTCCATTATCTCCATCCTTTACATCCCTCAGCAACCTGGGATGCATTCAATCCGGCATGGGTGACTTTTCTACTTTGAGCACTGCCAACATTTTAAGTGCCTCCTCTTTATCTATTTTTATCCTATTCAATTTCTCTACTACATCCTCGTTTACTGTGACATTGACAGCGTCCTCTTCTTTAGTGAGGACAGATGCAAAGTGGTCATTTAGTCCATCACCCATGCACTCTGCCTCCACAAGAAGGCCCCTAATCAGTCACACCTATCCTTTGACTAACCTTTTACTATTTATATGCTTATAAAAAACATTTGTGTTCCCTTTTATGTTACCTGCTAATCTATTCTCCTACAATGTCTTTGCCCCTCTTATTTCCTTTTTCATTTCTCCTCCGTACTTTTTGTATTCAGCTTGGTTCTTGACTGATGGTTTGGATGCCCTTCCTTCACCCTCATGGGAATGTGTCTAGTCTGTACCCAAATGATCTCCTCTTTGAAGGCCCCCGTTGTTTATTTACTTTTTTACCTGCTAATCTGTGAATCGAATCCACCTGGGACTGATCCCCTTTCAACTCAGTGAAATTAGTCCTCCTCCAGTTGAGTATTTTCACGTTTGATTGTTCCTTGTCCTTTTCCATATCTACTCTAATCCTAAATGGATTCAGGCCTCCTCTAATGTCATTGTGTGTATTTTGCTCAGACCCAGGACAGGATCCAGATTGTCCATCAAACACTGCATCACATCAACCAGATCTACAGTATGAACCTGGACTCAGTCACATGGCCCCAGGACAAGGTGGAAAACTTTCAGCTTCTCTTGGATCGGCAGCTCGAAGAGCTAGAGGAATGTGTCAAGAAACCGGTCTCAGAGTCCAGGCCGAGGAGAAACGATTCTATTCACAACTACTTCAGGAATCTGGAAACATTTCTCAAACAGAAGGTGGGACAATTGACTGTGTGATTATTGACAGTTCATTTCACCCAATTTAAATCTGTTCATTCTCTAATGTATTTCCCTGAATATTTCTCTTTTTTAGAGATTCAGTGTCTGCGCCTGGGAAATAATCCGCGCCGAGACCAGGGCCCGTTTACAACAGATCCTTTTCATAATGGCACAAATCAGAAGAAGGAAGTGAAGACTTTGCAAAGACAATAGAGAATGGGAACAATTAATATTTATTTAAAAGTCTTTCTATTTATAAAAAATATTTATATTTCAACAGACATTATATTGTAGTGCTGTAATGAGGCGATTTGCAGCCAAGTTTCTGATGGAGAACAAGGAATGTCTTGATATTTTTCTATTTTCAATTATTTATTTTAATTTATTGATATTTATTGTTGTGATATGTTCCTGTGATGAATGTTAAATGTTTCACTGGGGGGAGATTGAGAAAATCCCGTTTCTGTTCCTTCGTTTATGGACTGGCAGCTGCTACAATGAAAATTTTCATTTTAGGTTCGCACTATAGGGCACCTTATTCACTGGCTGGTTTTCCAGTGTCAGCTCTCTGTACTTGCCCTCCCGGCTGACACTACTTTTGCTCTTCATCTCATCTGACTTCAGTCATATTTATTGTCATGATGTCTTCATACAATAAAATGTAAGGAATCTTACAACACCAGGTTATAGTCCAACAATTTTATTTTAAAATCACAAGCTTACGGAGATTATCCCCTTCATCAGGTGAATGAGTGAAAGATTCTCAAATCGCATATCTTATATTAGGCTGGGACAGCATCACACCAATCAAAAGGTGTCGTTGTTGTTCAAACAGGCCAGTCACGGAGAACAGCACGTCCGAGTTCACTGGATATACATTGTGTCAATTACACAGACAGAAAGAAAGAGACCCAAATTGCAGTAAGAGAGAGAGAATATTAAAACACAAAACTTTTTTTCCCCCGTGGATAATCTCCGAAAGCTTGTGATTTTAAAATAAAATTGTTGGACTATAACCTGGTGTTGTAAGATTCCTTACATTTGTCCACCCCAGTCCATCATCGGCATCTCCACATCATGGCTACAATAAAATGATACAGTTTGTACACAATGTGTAAAGTCAAAAATAAGAAGAGTAATCTTGAAGATTTTCCAATGTCACATTTAATACTGACTTTAAATGCACTGAATATATAAAATATTATATTTTATGTATATGAAAGGTATTATTAATTTTACAATGTTGTTAGCTTGGCTCAGCAGTAACGCTCTGAGTCAGAAAGTTGTTGTTTCAAGCCCTACTCCAAAGCAAAACTATTTCATTGCCATTCAGCTTTGTGAGGCTCCTTATTCCAGTTGCTGATCTTCCAGTGATAACTCTCTGCTCTCGGTTGCCCTGCCAATACCCAGCTCGGTTACTGGGTTTCAGAGTGTAGTTGGGATTTCAAGGGTTGGGCTCCAGACCGATGGTCCCTGACTGCCTCCTTCCACCTCCATAACATCACTCGACTCCACCCCGCCTCAGCTCATCTGCTGCCGAAACCCTCATCCATATCTTTGTTACCTCTAGACTTGACAGTGCTCTCCTGGTCAGCCTCCCATCTTCCACCCTCCATAAACTTGAGCTCAATCAAAACTCTGCTGCCCGTATCCTAACTCGCACCAAACCTTGTTTACCCATCACCCCTGTGTAAACTGTGTTCAAAAATAAATGTTAATTTATTGATATTAAGAGTTGGGGAATAGACAATATTTTTCTGAACTGGAAACTTTTTATACTGAATGAAAATGAGGGTGTAAATAAATTGTTTTCAATATTATAATTTAATGGATGATATTCATTTCCTATTTGTGTTTGTCAGATTCTCATACTATAAATGCTCTGGATTCTCCTACCTGCTGCCTGTTACTTTAACTCTTTCTCTGCTATATTACTCTCCCTTCACTGTCTGATTGTCCCTATCCAGTCTAAGCCTGTGATCCTTTTTTGAACCCAATGGACCAGATTTTTGAACTCCAAGACAGTAACACAGTTTTACTCTTCTGCTACTCAACTCCTTATTCTTCACCTGAATGAGAGAGGATCAGGGCTGAGGTGTGGAGCAGGAAAGGGTAATTCAAAGATAGAATCATAGAATGATATAGCTCTGAAGGAGGCTATTCGGCCCATCGTGCCTGTGCCGGCGCTTTGAATGAGCGATCCAATTAGGCCTACTTTCTTTAAGTATTTATCCAATTCCATTTTGAAAGTTATTATTGAATCTGTATCCATCACCCTTTCAGGCAGTGCATTCCAGATCATAACAATTTACTGCATAAAAAAAATTCTCCTCATCTTGCCTCTGGTTCTTTTGCCCATTATCTTATATCTGTGTCCTCTGGTTACCAACCTTCCTGCCACTGGAAACAGTTTCTCCTTATTTAATCTATCAAAACCGTTCATGATTTTGAACATCCCTATTAAATCTTCCCTTAATCTTCTCTGCTCTAACAAGAACAATCCCAGCTTCTCCAGCTTCTCCACGTAACTGAAGTCCCGTATCCCTGATACCATTCTAGTAACTCTCTTCTGCACCCTCTCTAAGGCCTTGACATCCTTCCTGTGTTATGTTGCCAGAATGTCCTCCTGATGTCTGTTATTATCCTCCTCACTGTATATACATTTTTGAGTTTCGTGTCATCTGCAAACTTTGAAATTGTGCTCTATATACCCAGGTCCAGGTCATTAATAAAATGATAAAGAGCAATGGTCCTAATACTGACCTCTTGGAACTATTGTATATTTCACCCCATTCTGAAAAACAACCATTCACCACTATTCTCTGCTTCATATCCATAGCCCATTACATATCCATTCTTATAATTGGAGACATTAAATGGAAAGAGACATTCTGAGATACTGAGAGGGGAGGAAGCTTGGTGGATCATACGCAGAGTATAGAAGAGGAAATCAGATAATGAGCGGAAAGGACATCAGGCAATGAGTGGGGAGGGGAATGATTGGAGAGTGGGAATGAAAGTCTCTTATGTGGCATCTTATCCTGCAGCTTCTGAAAATCCATAACCATAACACTGAATACATTCCTTTCTTTATATGTGTGGCTTTGTTGAAAAAGTTAATTAAATTATCCAAACACAACCTGTCCTTTACTGCCCTTAATGGGCCCACATCTTTTCAAGTGTTCACTAATTTCATCCCAGATTATGAACTCAATATATTGGCCTGTCGCTGAGTTAAGATTAAAAGGCCTATTATTTCTTGCCACCCTCCAATCCTTTCATCTTTCAGCCACGTTAAAGTTTCAAACTCCCTTCCCCGTGCCCCATTTTTACTCTCTTTACACTTTCTTTTATATATTTATCTCAATACTTCCATTCTACATCCTCATTTTCAAATGAATAATACTGATGAGGGATCTTTGCCATTTATTCACACTCAAGTGTAACATGTCCTCATTTATCTATATGTGCTCCCGGCCCTGCACAGACTATCATTACACTTTTTATTAACAAATTTCACCAGGCTTTACCCACAGTCAGTTGATCAATATACATTTTTGATATGCAAGATTGGGAGACTTCAGAAACTCATTCCACAGAATCACCTCATTACCTGGAGTGAACCTTTACCTTAGTTTTAGTATTCCCAGAAGGTGAAGAGCTCAAACTCAGCTCCAGATAGTCCCAGTGAGTGGAGACCGGAGTTCCGGCTGTGAATTCTACGCTGTCATCCAGCCAGCTACTGGTGTCCGGTGGGTGTGGGTACTCCCCCTTTGTATGGGTTGTGGGAGCCCAAAAAGCCTTCCCGTTGTATAGGATCAATGACATTATCAGCTGGTATAAAGGTGGTTACGGACATGGAAAGAATGTACCAGTGCGGCCTGTCAGACTGTGAATCCTTCCACGACTGCACACTATTCCCTCCAATGGGAGAATGTGAATCATAGAAGTTACAACATGGAAACAGGCCCTTCGGCCCAACATGTCCATGTCGCCCAGTTTATACCACTAAGCTAGTCCCAATTGCCTGCACTTGGCCCATATCCCTCTATATCCATCTTACCCATGTAACTGTCCAAATGCTTTTTAAAAGACAAAATTGTACCCGCCTCTACTACTGCCTCTGGCAGCTCGTTCCAGACACTCACCACCCTTTGAGTGAAAAAATTGCCCCTCTGGACCCTTTTGTATCTCTCCCCTCTCACCTTAAATCTATGCCCCCTCGTTATAGACTCCCCTACCTTTGGGAAAAGATTTTGACTATCTACCTTATCTATGCCCCTCATTATTTTATAGACTTCTATAAGATCACCCATTAACCTCCTACTCTCCAGGGAAAAAAGTCCCAGTCTGTCTAACCTCTCCCTGTAAGTCAAACCATCAAGTCCTGGTAGCATCCTAGTAAATCTTTTCTGCACTCTTTCTAGTTTAATAATATCCTTTCTATAATAGGGTGACCAGAACTGTACACAGTACTCCAAGTGTGGCCTCACCAATGCCCTGTACAACTTTAACAAGACATCCCAAATCCTGCATTCAATGTTCTGACCAATGAAACCAAGCATGCCGAATGCCTTCTTCACCACCCTATCCACCTGTGACTCCACTTTCAAGGAGCTATGAATCTGTACTCCTAGATCTCTTTGTTCTATAACTCTCCCCAACGCCCTACCATTAACGGAGTAGGTCCTGGCCCGATTCGATCTACCAAAATGCATCACCTCACATTTATCTAAATTAAACTCCATCTGCCATTCATCGGCCCACTGGCCCAATTGATCAAGATCCCGTTGCAATCCCAGATAACCTTCTTCACTGTCCACAATGCCACCAATCTTGGTGTCATCTGCAAACTGACTAACCATGCCTCCTAAATTCTCATCCAAATCATTAATATAAATAACAAATAACAGTGGACCCAGCACCGATCCCTGAGGCACACCGCTGGAAACAGGCATCCAGTTTGAAAAACAACCCTCTACAACCACCCTCTGTCTTCAGTCGTCCAGCCAATTTTGTATCCAATTGGCTACGAAAATATCACCCTCATGGCCAGAGGCTGCAACTACATCATGACAGTTGAAATATTAAACTTGAATTGCAAATGTGGACATCGCAATTTACAATGGGAAATGTTGACAATAAACTTCACCAAAATTTGTGACAACAGGAAGTAAGAGTTGTGGCCAAAATATTAGTCGATCTCCCATAGTGATTCACATGGGGAGTTCAATGGGCAGGTTTGCCCCCATATTCGTCCCCTTTGGATCCCTTACCATTTCATCTTCCCACCACTCCCTCCTCTACCTCCTACCAACTCACTCCCAACAATATTTTCATTTGAACTATCTGAGCCAGTGGCCAGATTATGAAATTAGACTGTAAAGTTCAGATCGGCAAGAGATATAAATACCGGCATAGCAGTTTAGAATGGAACAAAGTTAACACAAAAGGTTTGACACAAATGTGACATCACGAAGTCAAGTTATTTAGCAGGAAGTGTGCACAAATGTAAATGTATTCATACATTATAGAAAATGTGCTCATAAGAGTCCTTGCTATTTCCTTGTGTGTTGCCCACCAGTGTTTTTCATACTCCCTCCTAAACTTCCTGATACCCCTTTCGCCTCCCTTCTGAACTATTAATAATTCTTACAGCATTAGCCTAATATTATAGACTTTATAAAATTTTGGTTTTACCTAAAGCTCTCTCCATAACCATTCACCCCAGGATTGGATGGGCAATTAAAATTGCAACACAGTAACTCCTCAATGTGATTGTTTAATTCAAGCCCAAATCACTCACTGCCGCTGTCCACAGGTGGTGCTGGTGGGATTCGGTCCCAGATTCACTCATGGAGAAGTTTTTGTTTGTAGTTACAGCTGAGAGTGATTTTGTGATGTTTCCCCAGTAACCGGGGTATCCCGGATATCCCAAACCTTTTCCCAGCTCCCCCTCACTCCCTCTCAGGGTGATCCGTTCTGTTTACAAACACTCCTCAATTTCGGAAATGACGAGACTCGTCACTTTCCCTGAGGCACTTTCGCTTTCGGTGAAATTGACACAAGGCTCATTTTCACAGACAAACTGACACGGACACTTTCCCGGGAGAGAGAAAAGAAAGAAACGATGAAAGAAAAGGAGTCGGTTCTTCCTTCGGATTCAGAGTCCGAGCAGATCAAATATTCTTGGAGAACAAAATCTCAAGAAACCTCCAAAAAAACAACCGAGAAATGAGGAACTTTTTATACTTAAAGAGCAGAATCTCCGACAGGGGAATCGGACAGACAGCATCAGACCGTGACCCTGCACTGTGAGCCGGGCTCTCTGCAATGTCCAGCCCGCGAAGTGTGAACAGTAAAAGCACGATGTGAGCACACCGGGGAGAGAGTGGATTTAAAAGGGAATCGCTCTCCATGGAGCCGAATGTCAGCACTAAAAGCCGCGGCACCGGGATCACCGCTGTCGGTGTCACTATAACCCGGATTATAAAATACAGCCCCCAATACATGTCCGCACTCCCCCAATACAGACTCTGCCCCCGACACCACTTCAGTGCTGCCTTGATTCGAATCCAGACAACATTGAGCTGGGACCGAGCGCTGGTTGTGATCTTCGATGGGGGATTTTCCAGTCGCTGGTTCACGAATCTCCAGCTTTTAGATTCCTCACCTCAGAAAGGAACCGCACAAATTATTGCTCTCCTGCGGCCAGATTTCACTTTTCGAATGTAATCCAAACATTCCCAGTCTCTCCTCTTAAAGCCGACAGCATGGCAGTGAGAGCTCCCAGCAGTATCCAGCCACACACCCACAGGACTCGGCAGCTCAGGCAACCGCTCCGGGATCACAAGCGGCGACATTTCGACTTCCAGAGTTTCATTCAGAACCGTTTTCGGAGCTGAACCGCGATCCGCTCAGTTTCTCATCCTTCAAATCGGCGTTTTACCCATGGGTCGGTTGAACATGGATTTGGCGAGTGTTTGGAGATTTTGGATTGTGTGGGTCTTGTTTTCCGGGACCCTGAGTCTGGGCTGTGAGAGGCTGCAGTTACAGCAAGTTCTCAACAGAGAGACTCTGAGCAAACTGAATGAAATGGTGAGTTTAAACAGCATCAAAAGTCGGAACCGAACTATACAGGGTCTGTTTGTTATGAAAAGTTATATCAGGAGAAATAGTTTGGGGTTTTGTAACTTTGTCCAATTAATATCAACTGAGTCTTCAGTATGAATTTGACGTCTTTATGGTTAGAGTGACTCTACTGTTACACTCGGTACACTCATTGATAGTGTCCTACAGCAAGAGTTCCCTGAAACCTGGAGGGGTAATTAGACCCCTGGTTGGAACAGAGGAATTAGACCTTGAGGCGACAGGGAGAATCGGGTAAAGAAGAGATGGGAATCAGGGGCTGAGTGGAGAGGGAACGTGATCCTGATGGAAGACGTGGAATCAGACCATGAGGGGAGAAGGGAACTGAAAAACTGATGAACTGGGCAATCTTATATTGAGGGGAGGTTGAGTCAGATTCTATAGGTTGACTCTTTTGAGTGGAGAAAGGAAGTGAATGACTGAAGGGGGGGGGGGGGTAATCTTATATTGAGGGGGGAGATTGAATCAGACCCCGGGGGAGTTGAATCAGATTCTAAGTGAAGGAGGGAATCAGTTCTGAGGAGAGAACGAAAACCGAACAGTGAGGAGTGGGGTACCCTGATATTAAGGAGGGAATCAGATCTGAGGAGAGAATGGGAACTAGATACTGAGGAGACGGGAAGTCATGAATTGAGGAAAGAGAGGGAATCAGATATTGAGGGGTGGGAGAAATCGAGATTGAGGGGAATCAGATATTAAGGGAAGAGGGGAATGATGGTTTGAGTGGGAAACAGAAACGGAGGGATGGTGGAGATGAGACCAAATGGAGAGTGGGAGAATCAGATACAGAGGAGAGGGGAAATCAGGCCCTGGGTGGGGGGGGGGGGGTGGCACACCCTGATATAGAGAGGGGAGAATCAGAGACTGAGGGTAGAGGGAAACCAATATTGTCTGGAAAGGGAGAATCTGATGTTGAGGGAAGGGAGCAATCAGACCCCGAGGGTAGAAAGGAAATGAAACACTGAAACACTGAGAGGGGTAATTATATTGCGGGAGGGTGAATCAGACTCGGCGGGGGTGGGGGTGGGAGAACAGAAGAGACACTGAGGGGAGAGGGGGACACCCACAGGACTCGGCAGCTCCGGCGGTCGCTCAGTTTCTGATCCTTCAGATCGGCTCTTTACCCTGGGTCGTTTGAGCATGGTTTTGGCGAGTATTTGGAGATGTTGCATTGTGTGGGTCTTGTCCTGGACCTTGAGTCTGGTCTGCGAGAGGCTGCAGTTACCGCAAGTTCGAAACACACAGAATCTCAAGAAACTGAATGAAATGATGTGTTTAAACAGCATGCAGAGCCGGATTCGAAACACACAAGGCCGGTTTGTTGTAAAAACTCATATCAGGAGAAATAGTTTGGCGTTTTATAACTTTATTCAATTAAAAGTCACTGATTCTCCTGTATTTCTCTCTGGGCTGTCTGTGACGGTGATGATCTTCTGTTTCAGGGCGGTCCCTTTCCCCGTCAGTGTGTTAAAGAGAGGCTCTCGCTGAAAACCAAGTCCTTGAACCTGGTGAAACTTTCAGGGGGTTTACAGGTGAGCGAACACTGGATATTATTTTATATTATTCAAGCAAGAGTTTGCTAGAAACTATGAGTAAGATCAACAATCTCATCAGAACTTTAATCAGGAAATTCAAACCCCGTGTTGGCCGCCCATTGATGTGAAAATGGCAGAAATATTCACTCGCTCCAGCTCACTCTCTCTATCTCACTCCCTCTAATTATCTTACTCCGTCTAACCTCCTCAATCCATCCAACCATCTCACTCCTAATAATTCCATTTCCTTTAACTATCTGACTCCCTGTATTCATCTCACTCCGTCTTATCATCTCACTCCTAAACTGCGATGATTGGCTATGTGGTATGCATCATCACGGGCAGGTTAAATCATAGATTCATAGAATGATCCAGCACAGAAGGAGGCCATTTTGCCCATCGTGCCTGTGTCAGGTCTTTGAAAGAGCAATCCAATTAGTCCCACTCTCCTGCCCATTCCCCACAGCCCTGAAAAATATGCCCCTTCAATTGATACAGTTCCATTTTGAAAGTTATCATTGAATCTGCTTCCACCACCCTTTCAGGCAGTGCATTCCAGATCATAACAACTCGCTGCATAAAAACATTTCTTATCATCTCGCATCTGGTTCATTTGCCAATTGCCTTTAATCTGTGCCCTTTAGTTACTGACCCATCTGCCACTGGAAAAGTTTCTCCTTATTTACTCTATCAAAACCCTTTCAACACCTCTATTAAAACTTACCTTAACCATCTCTGCTCAAGAGAACAACTCCCGATCTTCTAGTCACTCTACATACCTGAAGTCCCTCATCCCTGGTACCATTCTAGTCAATCTCTGCTGCACCATCTCTAAGGTTTTGGCATCCTTCCGAAAGAGTGGTGCCCAGAATTGGACACAATATTACAGCTGGGGCTGAAACATTGATTTATAAAGGTAAAACACATTGTCCTTGCTTTTGTACTCTATGCATCTGTTTTTAAAGCTCAGGATCCTGTAAACTTTTTTAACAGTCTTCTCAACTTGTCCTGCCATCTCAAAGATTTGAGTACGTAAACCCCCAGGCCTCTCTGTTCCCGTCCCCCTTCAAAATTGTAACATTTAATTTATATTGCCTCTCCTCATTCATCCTACCAAACTGCATCACTTCACACTTCTCTGTGTTAAATTTCATCTGCCATGTGTCTGCCCATTTCACCAGTTTGTCTATGTTGTCCTGAAGTCTGTTACTATCCTCCTCACTGTTTCCTACAGTCTTGAGTTTCATGTCATCTGTACACTTTGAAGTTATGCACTATATACGCAAGTCCAGGACATTAAAATATATCAATAAGAGCAGCGGTCCTAACACTGACTCCTGGGGAACACCACTTTACACTTCCATCCAGTCTGAAAAACAACCGTTCACCACTGCTCTCTTCTTTCTGTACCTTAGCCAATTTTACATTCATGCTGCAACTACCCCCTTAATCCCATGAGCTTCAGTTTTGTTAACAAGTCGACTATGTGATACTTTATCAAATGCCTTTTTAAAGTCCATATACACATCAACCACACGACCCTCATCAACTCTCTCTTACTTCATCAAAGAACTCAATCAGGTTACTTAAACACAATTTGCCTTTAATAAATCCATGCTGCCTGTCATTTATTAACCCATTTTTTTCCAAGTGACAATTAATTTTGTCTAATTTTATTGTCTCTAAAAGTTGCCCCATCACCATTGTTAGGCTGACTGGCCTGTTGTTGCCGGGTTTATCCCTCTCCCCCTTTTTTGTTACATTTGCAATCCTCCAGTCCTCTGGCATTGCTCCCATATCTAAGGAGGATTGGAAGATTGTGGCTGGAGCCTCCGTTATCTCCAACCTTACTTCCCTCAGCAACCTAGAATGCATCCCATCTGGACCGGGTGACTTCTCTATTTTAAAAGCTGCTAACCTTTTAAGTACCTCCTTTTAATCTATTTTTATCCTATCCAATTTCTCTACTCCTTCCTCCTTTACTTTGATATTGGCAGCACCCCCTTCTTTTTTGAAGAAAGATGCAAAGAACTCGTTCAGTCCATCAGCCATTCCCTCTGCCACCACAAGATCTCCTTTTTTGGTCCCTGATCAGTTCCACCATTCTATTAACTACCCTTTTACTATTTATTTGCTTATGAAAGACTTTTATGTTACCCATTAATCTGTTCCAATATACTCTCTTTGCCCCCTTTTTTTCCTTTTTCAGTCCTCCCCTGTACTCTGTATTCAGCTTGGTTCTCCACTTTATTATCATACTGGTAGTTATAATAAGCCTCCTTTTTTTGTTTAAGTTTTATCTCCATATCTTTAGCCATCCAGGGACCTCAAGCTTTGGATGCCCTTCCTTTCCCCCAAATGGGAATGTGTCGAGTCTGTATCCAAACTATCTCCTCTTTGAAGGCCCCGATTGATCATTTACTGTTTTACCTGCCAATCTTTAAATCCAATCCACCTGGGCCAGATCCCCTTTCAACTCACTGAAATTAGTTCTCCTGCAGTTGAGTATTTTCATGTTTCATTGTTCCGTGTCCTTGTCCATAACCGCTCTAAAGGGGTTAAATTAGCCCACAGCGGAATGTGGTAGGAACCAGTTATGTATTAACCCAGTAATATTGCCAACATCAATCCATGTGCCGTAGCTTAAATTTTTGAAAAAGAAAAAACATCTCTCGGCTGTGGTTTTAAATTCAGACACTTTACACATTTACACCATCATTAAAATGGGAAATAGCTGAGCTGCGGTGATGGGCTGTTAGGTTTGCCCAATATCGGGCCGGTTAAATAGGAACAGACCCCCTCTAATGTCCTTGTGTGTATTTTGCTCAGACCCAGGACAGGATCCAGATTGTCCATCAGACACTGCGTCACTTCATCAAGATCTACAGCATGAACCTGGACTCAGTCACATGGCCCCAGGACAAGGTGGAAAACTTCCGGCTTCTCCTGGATCGGCAGCTCGAAGAGCTGGAGGAATGTGTCAAGAAACCGGGCTCAGAGTCCAGGCCCAGGAGAAACGCCGCCATTCACAAATACTTCAGGAAACTGAGAAAATTTCTCAAACAGAAGGTGGGACAATTGATATTTGACTGTTTGGTTACTGACAGATAGTTCATTTCACCCAATTTAAATCTGTTCATTCTCTAATGTATTTTCCTGAATATTTCTCTTTTTCAGAGATTCAGTGTCTGCGCCTGGGAAATAATCCGCGCTGAGACCAGGGCCCGTTTACAACAGATCCTTTTCATAACGGCACAAATCAGAAGAAGAAACTGAAGACTTTCCAAAGACATGTTTAATAGAGACTGGCAACAATTAATATTTATTTAAAAGACCATCTATTTATTAAAAAAAATTATATTTTAAAAGATGTTACCTTGTGTTGCTGTAAACAAGCGATTTGCAGCTAGGTGACTGATGAAGAAGAAGGAATGTCTTGATATTTTTCTATATTTGTTTATTTATTTTAATTTATTGATATTTATTGGTGTAATATTTATCTTGATGAAATGTTAAAGGTTTGACTACAATAAAATTATACACTTTTTACACAATGTGTAAAGACAAAAATGAGAAGAGTAAACATGAAGATTTTCCAATGACTTGTTTAATTCAGACTAAGAATGATGATACTTTATGTTAAAGGCACTGAATTTCTAAAATATATTTTATGTACATGAAAAGTATTATTAATTTTACAATGTTGTCAATTTAGCTCAGCGGTAACACTCTGAGTCATAAGGTTGTTAGTTCCAGCCCCATTCCATAGGGAAACTGTTCCATTGCCATTCAGCTTTGTGAGGCTCCTTATTCCAGTTGCTGATCTTCCAGTGACAACTCTCTGCACTGGATTGCCCTGCCAATACCCAGCTCGGTCACTGGATTACAGAGTGAAGTCAGGATTTCAAAGGTTGGGCTCCAGACTGATGCCCCCTGACCTTAACCCTGACCCGCTCTGACCTTTTAGTTTCTGCTCTCCCAGCGGCCAGCACTTCAACTCGTCTCAGGGTCATCTTAATTTATTGATATTTATCATCGTGATCTCTTCAACTAATGAAATGTTAAAGTTTTATACAATGCGTAATGTGAGTTCAAAAAGAAATATTAATTTATTGATATTTATTAAGAGTTGGGGAATAGACAATGTTTTTCTAAACTGAAAACTTTTTATACTGAATGAAAACGTGTGTGAAAATAAATTGTTTTAATGATAACACTTTTACTGGAGTGATATTCATTTCCCATTTGTATCTGTCAGTTTCTCATTATAAATGCTCTGGATTCTCCTCCCTGCTGCCTGTTACCGTGACTCCCTCTCCTCTGTATTATCTTCTCTCCACTGTCTGATTGTTCCTCCCCGATCAAAGCATGTCAACCCCATTTGAACCCAATTTACCATAAGGACATAAGAAATTAGAACATAAGAAATAGAAGCTGGAGTAGACCATACAGCCCCTCGAGCATGCTCCGCCATTCAGCATGGCTGATCTTTGACATCAACTCCATTTTCCCGCCCGATCCACATATCACTTTACTCCCTTGAGTCCAAAAATCTATCTATCTCAGCCGTGAATATACACATCCTCTGCCCTCTGGGTTAGAGAATTCCAAAGATTCACAACCTTCCAAGTGAAGAAATTCCTCCTCATCTCAGTCCTAAATGCCCGACCCCTTCACCTGCAACTATGCCCCGTCCTTCTAGACTCTCCAGCCAGGGGAAATAACCTCTCAGCACCTACCCTGTCAAGCCCCCTCAGAATCTTATGTGCTTCAATGAGAGCACCTCTCATTCTTCTAAAATCCAGAGAGTACAGCCAGCCAACCTGAAAATGACCCATTTATACCTACTCTCTGTTTTCTGTCTCTTCATCAATCATCCATGCTTACTAATATATTACCCCCAACCCTATGAACCCTTATCTTGCGTAACAACCTTTTAGGTGGCACCTTATCGAATGCCTTTTGAAAATACAAATATATTACATCCACTGGTTCCACTCTATCTCCTAGATACTACCACAGTTTTTCTTTTCAGCTATTCAACCCAATATTCCCTATTCTCCCTCTAAATGAGAGATGATCGAGCCTGAGGTGTTGAGCAGGAAAGGGGGAATTGATTCATAGAAGCATACAATCATAGAATCATACAGTACAATAGAGGCCATTCAGCCCATCATGCCTCTGCCAGCCCTTTGGTAGTGATATCCAATTAGTCCCATGCTCCAGCCCTTTCCCCATAGCCCTGAAAATGTTATTACCTTAAATCTGGGAGCTCTGATTACCGACTCTTAGAATCATATAGAATGGTTACAGCACAGAAGGATGCCATTCGGCCCATCGAACCAGTGCTGGCTCTTTGTAAGAGCAATCCAGTTAGTCACATTCCCCCACTCTTTCCCCATAGCCCTGCAAATTTTTCCCTTCAAGTATTTATACAATTCCTTTTTGAAAGCTATGATTGAATCCACTTCCACCACCCTTTTCGGCAGCGCATTCCAGATCATAACAACTCGCTGCATAAAAATAGCTTTCCTCATGTCACCTTTGGTTCTTTTGCCAATCACCTGAATCTGTATCCTTTGGTTCTCGACCCTTCTGCCAATCGGAACTGTTTCTTTTTATTTACTTTATCTAAACCCTTCATGATTTTGAATGTTTCAATCAAATATCTGCTCCAAGGGGAACAACTGCAGCTTCTCCAGTCTATCCAGGTAACTGAAGTCACTCCTCTCTGGAACCATTCTGGTAAATCTTTCTGCACCCTCTCTAAGGCCTTCACATCCTTCCCAAAGTGCGGTGGCCAGAATTGGACACAATACTCCAGTTGTGGCTGAAACAGTGTTTCATAAATGTTCAACATAACATCCTTGCATTTGTACTCTATGACTCTATTTTTAAAGTTCAGGATCCCACTTGCCTTTTAAACCACTTTCTCAAGCTGTCCTGCCACCTTCAAAGATTTCTGCACATATACCTCCAGGTCTCTATATTCTTGCTCCTCTTTTAGAATTGTACCGTTTAGTTTATTTTGCCTCTCCTCATCTTTCTTGCCAAAATGCATCACTTTGCACTTCTCTGCACTAAATTTCTTCTGCCATGTCTTCGCCCATTCCACCAGTCTGTCTATGTCCTTTTGAATTCTATTATTATCCTCCTCCCTATTTCCCACACTACCAAGTTTTGTGCCATCTGCAAATTTTGAAATTGGGCCCTGTACACCTAAGTCCAAGTCATTAATATATATCAAAAAAGCAGTGGACATAATACCGACCCCAGGGGAACACCACTGTATACCTTCCGCCAGTCCAAAAAACAACAGTTCACCACTACTCTCTGTGTCCTGTCACTTGGCCAATTTTGTATACATGCTGATGCTGCTCCTTTTATTCCATGGGCTTCAGTTTTGCTGACAAGCCTATTATGTGGCACTTTATCAAGTGCCTTTTGAAAGTCCATATACACAACATCAATCGCATTGCCCTCGTCAACCCTCACCAGCCTTTCTAGTAGCTCCTCTTTATCAATTTTTAGCCCATCCAGTATCGCAACTACCTCCTCTCCTACTGTGACTTTGGCAGCATCTGCTTCCTTGGTAAAGACAAATGCAAGGTTCTCATTTAGAACGTGGCCATGCCCTCTGCCTCCATGTGTAGATCTCATTTTTGGTCCCTAATTGACTCCATCCCTCATCTTATTACCCGTTTACTATTTATATGCCTATAGAAGATTTTGAATTCCCTTTTATGTTAGCCGCTAATCTGTTCTCATACTCTCTCTTTGCCCCTCTTATTTCCTTTTTCACTTCTCCTCTGTACTTTCTATATTCCACCTGGTTCTCTCTTGTATTATCAACCTGACATCTGTCATACTGTCTATTTCTGTTTCATCTTACTCTACCTCTTCTGTCACGCAGGGAGCGCTGGCTTTGATTTCCCTACCTTTCCCCCTCGTGGGAATGTACCAAGACTGTACCCGAACCATCTCCTCTTTAAAAGTCGCCCATTGTTCAATTACAGTTTTGCCTGCCAATCTTTGATTCCAATTTATCCGTCCAGATCCGTTCTCAACCCACAGAAATTGGCCCTCCTCCAGTTAAGTATTTTTAATCCAGATTGCTCCTTCTCCTTTTCCAAAACTAATCTAAACCTTATGATCATTGTTCCTTAGATGATCCCCCACTAAAATTTACTCTACTCGACCCACTTCATTCCCTAGAACTAGATCCAGCAATGCCTCCTTCCTCGTTGGCCAGAAATATACTGATCAAGAAAGTTCTTCTAAACACACTTAAGAAATTCCATCCCCTCTTTGCCATTTAAACTATTACTATCCCACACTATATTAGGATGTTTGAAGTCCCCATTGTCACTACTCTATAGTTCTTCCACCTCTCTGTAATTTCCCTGCAAATTTCCTCCTCTATATCATTCACACTAGTTGGCGGCCTAAAGAATACACCCAGTAGTGTAATGGCACCTCTATTGTTTATATCTCTAACCAAATAGATTCTGTCCTTGACCCCCTCAAGGACATCCTTTTTCTCCAGCACTGCAATATTCTCCTTAATCATACTGCCACCAATCCCCCACCCCACCTCCTTTTCTTACTTCAGATCTTTCCTGAACACCGTGTATCCAGGAATATTTAATACCCAATCCTGCCCTTTTTTGAGCCAGGTCTCCATTATCGCCACTACATCATATTCCCATGTGACTATTTGCACCTGCAGCTCACCAACCTTATTTACCAGGCTTCGTGCCTTCACACACACACACACACTCTCAACCTATCTTAGACCTTCTCATCTTATCTCTTATACCGATCCCACCTAACACTGTACTATTTCTTACTCTAGTTCTATCTGTCACTCACAATCCTTTGTGCACTTTGTTTCTCCTTTCTAATGCTTCTTGCTGGTGACCATCACCTTGCAAAATTAGTTTAAACCCTCCCCCACAGCACTGGTGACCCACCCCATGTGGACATTGGTCCCAGGTCTATTGAGGTGCAATCTGTTCATCTTGAACAGTTCCCTCCTGCCCCAGAACTGGTCCTGATGCCCCAAGAATCTGAAGCCCTCCCTCTTGCACCATATCTCTAGTCATGCATAAACTTGCCTTATCTTCCTCTTTCTGTATTCACTGGCGCATGGCACTGGGAGTAATCCAGAGATTACTACCTTTGAGGTCCTGCTTTTTAACTTCCTCCCTCGATCCTGAAACTCTGACCGCAGGACCTCATCCCCTTTCTTTCCTTTGTTGTTGGAACCCACACACGGACCACGACTTCTGGCTGTTTCTATTCCCCCCACAGAATCTTCTGCACCCTCTCCATGATGTCCTTCCTGGTACCAGGGAGGCAACACAACATGTGGGACTCAAGTCGGCGATCACAGAAACGACCGTCTGTCCCATTGACTATCGAATCCCCGATGACTACTGCAGTTCTACACTTCACTCTGCCCCACTGTGCAATCCTTTGCCCCATGGTGCCACGCTCAGGACTGCACTCCTTTGAGGTGTAGTCACCCTCACTGGTATTCAATCCTGAATTGAATACCAGTGAGAGTGCCACACACCCAGAAGATTCTTGCACTGCCTGCCTCTTCCTATCAGTTCGGTCGGCCACCCACTTGCTATCCTGAACTCTCTGTACCTGCAGAGTGACCACCTGCTGCAATGTACGATCCATGAAACCTTCAGCCTTCCTTATGCTCTGCAGTGACTCCAGCTGCCTCTCAATCTCAGAAACCCTCAGCTTAAGCTCGAGAAACTAGAGGCATTTCCTGCACGTGTGGCCCTCAAGGATACATGAAGCATCCTGAAACTCCAACACGGCACAGGGATTGCAGGCAATGAGTCTCAACTGTCAGTCCATTATATTTAGAAAGCTTCATTTTGCAAACTCCCTTTGGATACTTGCTTATTGTTAATTTACTTATTGTTACTTATCCCAATTAACCTACCCTTAATCCGTGGTCACTCAGAGCTCCTCCTCTCTGTTCACTGTGACGTCACTGTGATGTCACTCCCTCTGTTCTTCATGAATGGGAAAGGGTTCCTCCCCTGGTGCTCAGCACCGCTTCTCACAACTCTGCTCCGCTCCTGCTTTTGTACTGATACCTGGGGCCTCCCATGGTGCTCAGCACGTCTTCTTCTGACTGAGTTATTCATCTATTTGGAGATAATGGGGGGAAAATTGGATAAGGGCCGTTTTTGGGTGCAAGTAGTGCGATGCGCTATTACCCCACCCCCAATGACCCCTGAGCAGGCAGGACATAAGTTTCTGCCGGCCGGAGGACTCACCTGCAATCAACGTTCCATTCCGGGCCTTGGACCTGCAATCAATGCAATTTGCATTTTCCACCACTGGGGCGAGCTCAATCTCTGAAAGGGAGGATGTTTCTTCGAAATCTCTGAAAGTAGTTGGTATCTGTTATTTGCTGAAAATAACAGTCTGCTGTCTGCATGGAGTCTGAACAGAGTTCAGAGGTCGCACACATAAAATACAGGTGCAGGTCCCATCCTTATGTTTACACACTGTAAGTTATGTTAAAACATTGAATAAAAGTTGGGCACAACTAAATCCAACATCCTAAGATCTGCACTTCGGACCTCACCAATCTGCCAATCTGAGTTGGTACCAGGCCTGCAAGAATGCGTGCACCAAGGTTCTCTGCTGATGCACTAGAGACCTTGGTGCAAGGGGTGGACAGAAGGAGGGACATCCTATACAAGTGGGGGAGGGGGGGTGCAAGAAGCACTCCAGACATATATCCAAAGGCAGTGGGAGACAGTGGGGGACGAATTTAATACCAGGCACAAAACATCATGAACATGGATGCAGTGCAGGAAGAAGTTCAATGCTTTGACATGAGTGGTCAAGGTGAGTGAGGCCAACTGTCTAGTGGCATCCCCTACGAACTGCACCACGCACTACACCCCTCATCACCCACATACCTACAAACTCTTTCCATCTCTACTCAATACTTCCAATCAGATGCTTCCTCTCACCCTTAAACATTACCACTGTCGCAAGCCGCCCACCCACAACTCACAGGCCACACACACTGGTAGCTATTCAACCATGACAGGCACATCAACCAGACATCCCGCTTTCTTGTAGGAGAAGGTAGCGCATACCAGGAGGCAGCAAGTGGGAGTGGCATTTAGCCCCTCAAGCCTGTTCCACCATTCAATGAGATCATGGTGGACCTGTGACCTAACTCCATGTACCTGCCTTAGCCTCATATACCTTCATACCCTTGGTTCACAAAAATCTATCAATATCAGCTTTAACATTCACAAGTGAGCTGGCATCAACTGCCGTTTGCAGAAGAGCGATCCAAACATCTCCCACCCTTTGCGTGTAGAAGCATTTCCTAACTTCACTCCTGCACACTCAGGCTCTAAATGTTAGGCTATGTCCCCGGATCCTAGTATTCAAGGCTAGGAGACCTCCAAAAACAGTTACAAATGTCTCGGCAGCAAGAAGCAATAATCCAGCCACTAACCTGTAAATCCTGCATAGTCCCTTTAAATAGCAATCGAGGGGGGTCCTCCAGGCTTCAGCACGTCTGCCATTGGAAACAGTTTCTCCACATTTATTCCATAAGAACCGTTCATGATTCTGAACATCTATATTATTCTTCTCTTAACCTTCTCTGCTCTAAGGACAACAACCCCAGCTTCTCTAGTCTCTCCATGTAACTGATGTCCCTCATCCCTGATACCATTCTAGTCAATCACCACTGCACCCTCTCTAAGACCTTGACGTTCTTCTTAAGTATGGTGCCCAGAATTGGACATAATTCTCCAACTGAGGCCTAACCAGTGATTTATAAAGGTTCAGCATAACTTTCTTACTTTCATATCCATTCTAAAATTGAAGGCATTAAGTAGAAAAGGAAATTCCGAGATACCTAGTGGGGAGGGGATTTGGAGGATCAGTCAGGGACGATAGAAGGGAAAATGAGACAATGAGTGGAAGGGACATCAGGCAATGAGTGGGGAGGGGAATCAGTGGAAAGTGGGAATGAAAATCACTTGTGTGACATTTTATCCTACACATTTTGAAAATCTATAACTATAACTCTGACTACATTTCTTTATTTATATCTGTGACTTCCTTGAAAAAGTTAAATAATTATCCAAACACAACCTGTCCATTACAGATTCATGATGACTGCCCCGAATGACCCCATGTCTTTTCAAGTATTCATAAATTTCTTCCCAGATTGTGGACTCCATAAATTGGCCTATAGCTGAGTTAAGAAGAAAGGGACTTACTATTTCATGCCACCCTCCAATCCTTTCATCTTTCAGCCACATTAACGTTTCATCCTCCGTGTGTGTTGCCCACCAGTGCTTTTCAGACTCCCTTTTACACTTCCTGATCCCCTTTTCGCCTCCCTTCTGAACTTTAAATAATTATTAAAACATTAGCCTATTTTATAGGCAATTACTACATTTCAGTTTTACTCTTAGCTCTCCCGATAACCATTGATCCCCAGCCTTAGAAGGTCAATCAAAAACTAAACGATTTGATGAAAAGGTTTTCACCAAAACAGTATCTCTTTAAGTTGCTGTCATGTGATTGTTTAATTCAAGCCCAAATCACTCACTGCCGCTGTCCACAGGTGGTGCTGGTGAGATTCGGTCCCAGATTCACTCATGGAGAAGTTTTTGTTTGTAGTTACAGCTGAGAGTGATTTTGTGATATTCCCGAGTAACCGGGGTATCCCGGATATCCCAAACCTTTTCCCAGCTCCTCCTCACTCCCTCTCAGGGTGATCCGTTCTGTTTACAAACACTCCTCAATTTCGGAAATGACGAGACTCGTCACTTTCCCTGAGGCACTTTCGCTTTCGGTGAAATTGACACAAGGCTCATTTTCACACACAAACTGACACGGACACTTTCCCGGGAGAGAGAAAAGAAAGAAACGATGAAAGAAAAGGAGTCGGTTCTTCCTTCGGATTCAGAGTCCGAGCAGATTAAATATTCTTGGAGAACAAAATCTCAAGAAACCTCCAAAAAAACAACCGAGAAATGAGGAACTTTTTCTACTGAAAGAGCAGAATCTCCGACAGGGGAATCGGACAGACAGCATCAAACCGTGACCCTGCACTGTGAGCCGGGCTCTCTGCAATGTCCAGCCCGCGAAGTGTGAACGGTAAAAGCACGATGTGAGCACACCGGGGAGAGAGTGGATTTAAAAGGGAATCGCTCTCCATGGAGCCGAATGTCAGCACTAAAAGCCGCGGCACCGGGATCACCGCTGTCGGTGTCACTATAACCCGGATTATAAAATACAGCCCCCAATACATGTCCGCACTCCCCCAATACAGACTCTGCCCCCGACACCACTTCAGTGCTCCCTTGATTCGAATCCAGACAACATTGAGCTGGGACCGAGCGCTGGTTGTGATCTTCGATGGGGGATTTTCCAGTCGCTGGTTCACGAATCTCCAGCTTTTGGATTCCTCACCTCAGAAAGGAACCGCACAAATTATTGCTCTCCTGCGGCCAGATTTCACTTTTCGAATGTAATCCAAACATTCCCAGTCTCTCCTCTTAAAGCCGACAGCATGGCAGTGAGAGCTCCCAGCAGTATCCAGCCGCACACCCACAGGACTCGGCAGTTCAGGCAACCGCTCCGGGATCACAAGCGGCGACATTTCGACTTCCAGAGTTTCATTCAGAACCGTTTTCGGAGCTGAACCGCGATCCGCTCAGTTTCTCATCCTTCAAATCGGCGTTTTACCCATGGGTCGGTTGAACATGGATTTGGCGAGTGTTTGGAGATTTTGGATTGTGTGGGTCTTGTTTTCCGGGACCCTGAGTCTGGGCTGTGAGAGGCTGCAGTTACAGCAAGTTCTCAACAGAGAGACTCTGGGGAAACTGAATGAAATGGTGAGTTTAAACAGCATCAAAAGTCGGAACCGAACTATACAGGGTCTGTTTGTTATGAAAAGTTATATCAGGAGAAATAGTTTGGGGTTTTGTAACTTTGTCCAATTAATATCAACTGAGTCTTCTGTATGAATTTGACGTCTTTATGGTTAGAGTGACTCTACTGTTACACTCGGTACACTCATTGATAGTGTCCTACAGCAAGAGTTCCCTGAAACCTGGAGGGGTAATTAGACCCCTGGTTGGAACAGAGGAATTAGACCTTGAGGCGACAGGGAGAATCGGGTAAAGAAGAGATGGGAATCAGGGGCTGAGTGGAGAGGGAACGTGATCCTGATGGAAGACGTGGAATCAGACCATGAGGGGAGAAGGGAACTGAAAAACTGATGAGGTGGGTAATCTTATATTGAGGGGAGTTTGAGTCAGATTCTATAGGTAGAACAGATAAGATATGGAGTGGAGAAAGGAAGTGAATGACTGAAGGGGGGGGTAATCTTATATTGAGGGGAGGTTGAGTCAGATTCTATCGGTAGAACAGATAAGATATGGAGTGGAGAAAGGAAGTGAATGACTGAAGGGGGGGGGGGGTAATCTTATATTGAGGGGGGAGATTGAATCAGACCCCGGGGGAGTTGAATCAGATTCTAAGTGAAGGAGGGAATCAGATCTGAGGAGAACGAAAACCGAACAGTGAGGAGTGGGGTACCCTGATATTAAGGAGGGAATCAGATCTGAGGAGAGAATGGGAACTAGATACTGAGGAGACGGGAAGTCATGAATTGAGGAAAGAGAGGGAATCAGATATTGAGGGGTGGGAGAAATCGAGATTGAGGGGAATCAGATATTAAGGGAAGAGGGGAATGATGGTTTGAGTGGGAAACAGAAACGGAGGGATGGTGGAGATGAGACCAAATGGAGAGTGGGAGAATCAGATACAGAGGAGAGGGGAAATCAGGCCCTGGGTGGGGGGGGGGGGGGACATCCTGATATAGAGAGGGGAGAATCAGAGACTGAGGGTAGAGGGAAACCAATATTGTCTGGAAAGGGAGAATCTGATGTTGAGGGAAGGGAGCAATCAGACCCCGAGGGTAGAAAGGAAATGAAACACTGAAACACTGAGAGGGGTAATTATATTGCGGGAGGGAGAATCAGACTCGGCGGGGGTGGGGGTGGGAGAACAGAAGAGACACTGAGGGGAGAGGGGGACACCCACAGGACTCGGCAGCTCCGGCGGTCGCTCAGTTTCTGATCCTTCAGATCGGCTCTTTACCCTGGGTCGTTTGAGCATGGTTTTGGCGAGTATTTGGAGATGTTGCATTGTGTGGGTCTTGTCCTGGACCTTGAGTCTGGTCTGCGAGAGGCTGCAGTTACCGCAAGTTCGAAACACACAGAATCTCAACAAACTGAATGAAATGATGTGTTTAAACAGCATGCAGAGCCGGATTCGAAACACACAAGGCCGGTTTGTTGTAAAAACTCATATCAGGAGAAATAGTTTGGCGTTTTATAACTTTATTCAATTAAAAGTCACTGATTCTCCTGTATTTCTCTCTCTGGGCTGTCTGTGACGGTGATGATCTTCTGTTTCAGGGCGGTCCCTTTCCCCGTCAGTGTGTTAACGAGAGGCTCTCGCTGAAAACCAAGTCCTTGAACCTGGTGAAACTTTCAGGGGGTTTACAGGTGAGCGAACACTGGATATTATTTTATATTATTCAAGCAAGAGTTTGATGGAAACTATGAGTAAGATCAACAACCTCATCAGAACCTTAATCAGGAAATTCAAACCCCGTGTTGGCCGCCCATTGATGTGAAAATGGCAGAAATATTCACTCGCTCCAGCTCACTCTCTCTATCTCACTCCCTCGAATTATCTTACTCCGTCTAACCTCCTCAATCCATCCAACCATCTCACTCCTAATAATTCCATTTCCTTTAACTATCTGACTCCCTGTATTCATCTCACTCCGTCTTATCATCTCACTCCTAAACTGCGATGATTGGCTATGTGGTATGCATCATCACGGGCAGGTTAAATCATAGATTCATAGAATGATCCAGCACAGAAGGAGGCCATTTTGCCCATCGTGCCTGTGTCAGGTCTTTGAAAGAGCAATCCAATTAGTCCCATTCTCCTGCCCATTCCCCACAGCCCTGAAAAATATGCCCCTTCAATTGATACAGTTCCCTTTTGAAAGCTATCATTGAATCTGCTTCCACCACCCTTTCAGGCAGTGCATTCCAGATCATAACAACTCGCTGCATAAAAACATTTCTTATCATCTCGCATCTGGTTCATTTGCCAATTGCCTTTAATCTGTGCCCTTTAGTTACTGACCCATCTGCCACTGGAAACAGTTTCTCCTTATTTACTCTATCAAAACCCTTTCAACACCTCTATTAAAACTTATCTTAACCATCTCTGCTCAAGAGAACAACTCCCGATCTTCTAGTCACTCTACATACCTGAAGTCCCTCATCCCTGGTACCATTCTAGTCAATCTCTGCTGCACCATCTCTAAGGTTTTGGCATCCTTCCTAAAGAGTGGTACCCAGAATTGGACACAATATTACAGCTGGGGCTGAAACATTGATTTATAAAGGTAAAACACATTGTCCTTGCTTTTGTACTCTATGCATCTGTTTTTAAAGCTCAGGATCCTGTAAACTTTTTTAACAGTCTTCTCAACTTGTCCTGCCATCTCAAAGATTTGAGTACGTAAACCCCCAGGCCTCTCTGTTCCCGTCCCCCTTCAAAATTGTAACATTTAATTTATATTGCCTCTCCTCATTCATCCTACCAAACTGCATCACTTCACACTTCTCTGTGTTAAATTTCATCTGCCATGTGTCTGCCCATTTCACCAGTTTGTCTATGTTGTCCTGAAGTCTGTTACTATCCTCCTCACTGTTTCCTACAGTCTTGAGTTTCATGTCATCTGTACACTTTGAAATTGTGCACTATATACGCAAGTCCAGGACATTAAAATATATCAATAAGAGCAGCGGTCCTAACACTGACTCCTGGGGAACACCACTTTACACTTCCATCCAGTCTGAAAAACAACCGTTCACCACTGTTCTCTTCTTACTGTACCTTAGCCAATTTTACATTCATGCTGCAACTACCCCCTTAATCCCATGAGCTTCAGTTTTGTTAACAAGTCGACTATGTGATACTTTATCAAATGCCTTTTTAAAGTCCATATACACAACATCAACCACACGACCCTCATCAACTCTCTCTTACTTCATCAAAGAACTCAATCAGGTTACTTAAACACAATTTGCCTTTAATAAATCCATGCTGCCTGTCATTTATTAACCGATTTTTTTCCAAGTGACAATTAATTTTGTCTAATTTTATTGTCTCTAAAAGTTGCCCCTACACCATTGATAGGCTGACTGGCCTGTTGTTGCCGGGTTTATCCCTCTCCCCCTTTTTTGTAACATTTGCAATCCTCCAGTCCTCTGGCATTGCTCCCATATCTAAGGAGGATTGGAAGATTGTGGCTGGAGCCTCCGTTATCTCCAACCTTACTTCCCTCAGCAACCTAGAATGCGTCCCATCTGGACCGGGTGACTTCTCTATTTTAAAAGCTGCTTATCTTTTAAGTACCTCCTTTTAATCTATTTTTATCCTATCCAATTTCTCTACTCCTTCCTCCTTTACTTTGATATTGGCAGCATCCCCTTCTTTTTTGAAGAAAGATGCAAAGTACTCGTTCAGTCCATCAGCCATTCCCTCTGCCACCACAAGATCTCCTTTTTTGGTCCCTGATCAGTTCCACCATTCTATTAACTACCCTTTTACTATTTATTTGCTTATGAAAGACTTTTATGTTACCCGTTAATCTGTTCCAATATACTCTCTTTGCCCCCTTTTTTTCCTTTTTCAGTCCTCCCCTGTACTCTGTATTCAGCTTGGTTCTCCACTTTATTATCATACTGGTAGTTATAATAAGCCTCCTTTTTTTGTTTAAGTTTTATCTCCATATCTTTAGCCATCCAGGGACCTCAAGCTTTGGATGCCCTTCCTTTCCCCCAAATGGGAATGTGTCGAGTCTGTATCCAAACTATCTCCTCTTTGAAGGCCCCTATTGATCATTTACTGTTTTACCTGCCAATCTTTAAATCCAATCCACCTGGGCCAGATCCCCTTTCAACTCACTGAAATTAGTTCTCCTGCAGTTGAGTATTTTCATGTTTCATTGTTCCGTGTCCTTGTCCATAACCGCTCTAAAGGGGTTAAATTAGCCCACAGCGGAATGTGGTAGGAACCAGTTATGTATTAACCCAGTAATATTGCCAACATCAATCCATGTGCCGTAGCTTAAATTTTTGAAAAAGAAAAAACATCTCTCGGCTGTGGTTTTAAATTCAGACACTTTACACATTTACACCATCATTAAAATGGGAAATAGCTGAGCTGCGGTGATGGGCTGTTAGGTTTGCCCAATATCGGGCCGGTGAAATAGGAACAGACCCCCTCTAATGTCCTTGTGTGTATTTTGCTCAGAACCAGGACAGGATCCAGATTGTCCATCAGACACTGCGTCACTTCATCAAGATCTACAGCATGAACCTGGACTCAGTCACATGGCCCCAGGACAAGGTGGAAAACTTCCGGCTTCTCCTGGATCGGCAGCTCGAAGAGCTGGAGGAATGTGTCAAGAAACCGGGCTCAGAGTCCAGGCCCAGGAGAAACGCCGCCATTCACAAATACTTCAGGAAACTGAGAAAATTTCTCAAACAGAAGGTGGGACAATTGATATTTGACTGTTTGGTTACTGACAGATAGTTCATTTCACCCAATTTAAATCTGTTCATTCTCTAATGTATTTTCCTGAATATTTCTCTTTTTCAGAGATTCAGTGTCTGCGCCTGGGAAATAATCCGCGCTGAGACCAGGGCCCGTTTACAACAGATCCTTTTCATAACGGCACAAATCAGAAGAAGAAACTGAAGACTTTCCAAAGACATGTTTAATAGAGACTGGCAACAATTAATATTTATTTAAAAGACCATCTATTTATTTAAAAAAATTATATTTTAAAAGATGTTACCTTGTGTTGCTGTAAACAAGCGATTTGCAGCTAGGTGACTGATGAAGAAGAAGGAATGTCTTGATATTTTTCTATATTTGTTTATTTATTTTAATTTATTGATATTTATTGGTGTAATATTTATCTTGATGAAATGTTAAAGGTTTGACTACAATAAAATTATACACTTTTTACACAATGTGTAAAGACAAAAATGAGAAGAGTAAACATGAAGATTTTCCAATGACTTGTTTAATTCAGACTAAGAATGATGATACTTTATGTTAAAGGCACTGAATTTCTAAAATATATTTTATGTAATGAAAAGTATTATTAATTTTACAATGTTGTCAACTTAGCTCAGCGGTAACACTCTGAGTCAGAAGGTTGTTGGTTCCAGCCCCATTCCATAGGGAAACTGTTCCATTGCCATTCAGCTTTGTGAGGCTCCTTATTCCAGTTGCTGATCTTCCAGTGACAACTCTCTGCACTGGATTGCCCTGCCAATACCCAGCTCGGTCACTGGATTACAGAGTGAAGTCAGGATTTCAAAGGTTGGGCTCCAGACTGATGCCCCCTGACCTTAACCCTGACCCGCTCTGACCTTTTAGTTTCTGCTCTCCCAGCGGCCAGCACTTCAACTCGTCTCAGGGTCATCTTAATTTATTGATATTTATCATCGTGATCTCTTCAACTAATGAAATGTTAAAGTTTTATACAATGCGTAATGTGAGTTCAAAAAGAAATATTAATTTATTGATATTTATTAAGAGTTGGGGAATAGACAATGTTTTTCTAAACTGAAAACTTTTTATACTGAATGAAAACGTGTGTGAAAATAAATTGTTTTAATGATAACACTTTTACTGGAGTGATATTCATTTCCCATTTGTATCTGTCAGTTTCTCATTATAAATGCTCTGGATTCTCCTCCCTGCTGCCTGTTACCGTGACTCCCTCTCCTCTGTATTATCTTCTCTCCACTGTCTGATTGTTCCTCCCCGATCAAAGCATGTCAACCCCATTTGAACCCAATTTACCATAAGGACATAAGAAATTAGAACATAAGAAATAGAAGCTGGAGTAGACCATACAGCCCCTCGAGCATGCTCCGCCATTCAGTATGGCTGATCTTTGACATCAACTCCATTTTCCCGCCCGATCCACATATCACTTTACTCCCTTGAGTCCAAAAATCTATCTATCTCAGCCGTGAATATACACATCCTCTGCCCTCTGGGTTCGAGAATTCCAAAGATTCACAACCTTCCAAGTGAAGAAATTCCTCCTCATCTCAGTCCCAAATGCCCGACCCCTTCACCTGCAACGATGCCCCGTCCTTCTAGACTCTCCAGCAAGGGGAAAGAACCTCTCAGCACCTACCCTGTCAAGCCCCCTCAGAATCTTATGTGCTTCAATGAGAGCACCTCTCATTCTTCTAAAATCCAGAGATTACAGCCAGCCAACCTGAAAATGACCCATTTATACCTACTCTCTGTTTTCTGTCCGTTCATCAATCATCCATGCTTACTAATATATTACCCCCAACCCCATGAACCCTTATCTTGCGTAACAACCTTTTAGGTGGCACCTTATCGAATGCCTTTTGAAAATACAAATATATTACATCCACTGGTTCCACTCTATCTCCTAGATACTACCACAGTTTTTCTTTTCAGCTATTCAACCCAATATTCCCTATTCTCCCTCTAAATGAGAGATGATCGAGCCTGAGGTGTTGAGCAGGAAAGGGGGAATTGATTCATAGAAGCATACAATCATAGAATCATACAGTACAATAGAGGCAATTCAGCCCACCATACCTGTGCCAGCCCTTTGGTAGAGATACCCAATTAGTCCCATGCTCCAGCCCTTTCCCCATAGCCCTGAAAATGTTATTACCTTAAATCTGGGACCTCTGATTACCGACTCTTAGAATCATATAGAATGGTTACAGCACAGAAGGATGCCATTCGGCCCATCGAACCAGTGCTGGCTCTTTGTAAGAGCAATCCAGTTGGTCACATTCCCCCACTCTTTCCCCTTAGCCCTGCAAATTTTTCCCTTCAAGTATTTATACAATTCCTTTTTGAAAGCTATGATTGAATCCACTTCCACCACCCTTTTCAGCAGCGCATTCCAGATCATAACAACTCGCTGCATAAAAATAGCTTTCCTCATGTCACCTTTGATTCTTTTGCCAATCACCTGAATCTGTATCCTTTGGTTCTCGACCCTTCTGCCAATCGGAACTGTTTCTTTTTATTTACATCATCTAAACCCTTCATGATTTTGAATGTTTCAATCAAATATCTGCTCCAAGGGGAACAACTACAGCTTCTCCAGTCTATCCAGGTAACTGAAGTCACTCCTCTCTGGAACCATTCTGGTAAATCTTTCTGCACGCTCTCTAAGGCCTTCACATCCTTCCTAAAGTGCGGTGGCCAGAATTGGACACAATACTCCAGTTGTGGCTGAAACAGTGTTTCATAAATGTTCAACATAACTTCCTTGCATTTGTACTCTATGACTCTATTTATAAAGTTCAGGATCCCACTTGCCTTTTAAACCACTTTCTCAAGCTGTCCTGCCACCTTCAAAGATTTCTGCACATATACCTCCAGGTCTCTATATTCTTGCTCCTCTTTTAGAATTGTACCGTTTAGTTTATTTTGCCTCTCCTCATCTTTCTTGCCAAAATGCATCACTTTGCACTTCTCTGCACTAAATTTCTTCTGCCATGTCTTCGCCCATTCCACCAGTCTGTCTCTGTCCTTTTGAATTCTATTATTATCCTCCTCCCTATTTCCCACACTACCAAGTTTTGTGCCATCTGCAAATTTTGAAATTGGGCCCTGTACACCTAAGTCCAAGTCATTAATATATATCAAAAAAGCAGTGGACATAATACCGACCCCAGGGGAACACCACTGTATACCTTCCGCCAGTCCAAAAAACAACAGTTCACCACTACTCTCTGTGTCCTGTCACTTGGCCAATTTCATATACATGCTGCTGCTGCTCCTTTTATTCCATGGGCTTCAGTTTTGCTGACAAGCCTATTATGTGGCACTTTATCAAGTGCCTTTTGAAAGTCCATATACACAACATCAATCGCATTGCCCTCGTCAACCCTCACCAGCCTTTCTAGTAGCTCCTCTTTATCAATTTTTAGCCCATCCAGTATCGCAACTACCTCCTCTCCTACTGTGACTTTGGCAGCATCTGCTTCCTTGGTAAAGACAAATGCAAGGATCTCATTTAGAACGTGGCCATGCCCTCTGCCTCCATGTGTAGATCTCATTTTTGGTCCCTAATTGACTCCATCCCTCATCTTATTACCCGTTTACTATTTATATGCCTATAGAAGATTTTGAATTCCCTTTTATGTTAGCCGCTAGTCTGTTCTCATACTCTCTCTTTGCCCCTCTTATTTCCTTTTTCACTTCTCCTCTGTACTTTCTATATTCCACCTGGTTCTCTCTTGTATTATCAACCTGACATCTGTCATACTGTCTATTTCTGTTTCATCTTACTCTACCTCTTCTGTCACGCAGGGAGCTCTGGCTTTGGTTTCCCTACCTTTCCCCCTCGTGGGAATGTACCAAGACTGTACCCGAACCATCTCCTCTTTAAAAGTCGCCCATTGTTCAATTACAGTTTTGCCTGCCAATCTTTGATTCCAATTTATCCGTCCAGATCCGTTCTCAACCCACAGAAATTGGCCCTCCTCCAGTTAAGTATTTTTAATCCAGATTGCTCCTTCTCCTTTTCCAAAACTAATCTAAACCTTATGATCATTGTTCCCTAGATGATCCCCCACTAAAATTTACTCTACTCGACCCACTTCATTCCCTAGAACTAGATCCAGCAATGCCTCCTTCCTCATTGGCCAGAAATATACTGATCAAGAAAGTTCTTCTAAACACACTTAAGAAATTCCATCCCCTCTTTGCCATTTAAACTATTACTATCCCACACTATATTAGGATGTTTGAAGTCCCCCATTGTCACTACTCTATAGTTCTTCCACCTCTCTGTAATTTCCCTGCAAATTTCCTCCTCTATATCATTCACACTAGTTGGCGGCCTAAAGAATACACCCAGTAGTGTAATGGCACCTCTATTGTTTATATCTCTAACCAAATAGATTCTGTCCTTGACCCCCTCAAGGACATCCTTTTTCTCCAGCACTGCAATATTCTCCTTAATCATACTGCCACCAATCCCCCACCCCACCTCCTTTTCTTACTTCAGATCTTTCCTGAACACCGTGTATCCAGGAATATTTAATACCCAATCCTGCCCTTTTTTGAGCCAGGTCTCCATTATCGCCACTACATCATATTCCCATGTGACTATTTGCACCTGCAGCTCACCAACCTTATTTACCAGGCTTCGTGCCTTCACACACACACACACACTCTCAACCTATCTTAGACCTTCTCATCTTATCTCTTATACCGATCCCACCTAACACTGTACTATTTCTTACTCTAGTTCTATCTGTCTCTCATAATCCTTTGTGCACTTTCTTTCTCCTTTCTAATGCTTCTTGCTGGTGACCATCACCTTGCAAAATTAGTTTAAACCCTCCCCCACAGCACTGGTGACCCACCCCATGTGGACATTGGTCCCAGGTCTATTGAGGTGCAATCTGTTCATCTTGAACAGTTCCCTCCTGCCCCAGAACTGGTCCTGATGCCCCAAGAATCTGAAGCCCTCCCTCTTGCACCATATCTCTAGTCATGCATAAACTTGCCTTATCTTCCTCTTTCTGTATTCACTGACGCATGGCACTAGGAGTAATCCAGAGATTACTACCTTTGAGGTCCTGCTTTTTAACTTCCTCCCTCGATCCTGAAACTCTGACCGCAGGACCTCATCCCCTTTCTTTCCTTTGTTGTTGGAACCCACACACGGACCATGACTTCTGGCTGTTTCTATTCCCCCGACAGAATCTTCTGCACCCACTCCATGATGTCCTTCCTGGCACCAGGGAGGCAACACAACATGTGGGACTCAAGTCGGCGATCACAGAAACGACCGTCTGTCCCATTGACTATCGAATCCCCGATGACTACTGCAGTTCTACACTTCACTCTGCCCCACTGTGCAATCCTTTGCCCCATGGTGCCACGCTCAGGACTGCACTCCTTTGAGGTGTAGTCACCCTCACTGGTATTCAACGCTGAATTGAATACCAGTGAGAGTGCCACACACCCAGAAGATTCTTGCACTGCCTGCCTCTTCCTGTCAGTTCGGTCTGCCACCCACTTGCTATCCTGAACTCTCTGTACCTGCAGAGTGACCACCTGCTGCAATCTACGATCCATGAAACCTTCAGCCTTCCTTATGCTCTGCAGTGACTCCAGCTGCCCCTCAATCTCAGAAACCCTCAGCTTAAGCTCGAGAAACTAGAGGCATTTCCTGCACGTGTGGCCCTCAAGGATACATGAAGCATCCTGAAACTCCAACACGGCACAGGGATTGCAGGCAATGAGTCTCAACTGTCAGTCCATTATATTTAGAAAGCTTCATTTTGCAAACTCCCTTTGGATACTTGCTTATTGTTAATTTACTTATTGTTACTTATCCCAATTAACCTACCCTTAATCCGTGGTCACTCAGAGCTCCTCCTCTCTGTTCACTGTGACGTCACTGTGATGTCACTCCCTCTGTTCTTCATGAATGGGAAAGGGTTCCTCCCCTGGTGCTCAGCACCGCTTCTCACAACTCTGCTCCGCTCCTGCTTTTGTACTGATACCTGGGGCCTCCCATGGTGCTCAGCACGTCTTCTTCTGACTGAGTTATTCATCTATTTGGAGATAATGGGGGGAAAATTGGATAAGGGCCGTTTTTGGGTGCAAGTAGTGCGATGCGCTATTACCCCACCCCCAATGACCCCTGAGCAGGCAGGACATAAGTTTCTGCCGGCCGGAGGACTCACCTGCAATCAACGTTCCATTCCGGGCCTTGGACCTGCAATCAATGCAATTTGCATTTTCCACGACTGGGGCGAGCTCAATCTCTGAAAGGGAGGATGTTTCTTCGAAATCTCTGAAAGTAGTTGGTATCTGTTATTTGCTGAAAATAACAGTCTGCTGTCTGCATGGAGTCTGAACAGAGTTCAGAGGTCGCACACATAAAATACAGGTGCAGGTCCCATCCTTATGTTTACACACTGTAAGTTATGTTAAAACATTGAATAAAAGTTGGGCACAACTAAATCCAACATCCTAAGATCTGCACTTCGGACCTCACCAATCTGCCAATCTGAGTTGGTACCAGGCCTGCAAGAATGCGTGCACCAAGGTTCTCTGCTGATGCACTAGAGACCTTGGTGCAAGGGGTGGACAGAAGGAGGGACATCCTATACAAGTGGGGGAGGGGGGGTGCAAGAAGCACTCCAGACATATATCCAAAGGCAGTGGGAGACAGTGGGGGACGAATTTAATACCAGGCACAAAACATCATGAACATGGATGCAGTGCAGGAAGAAGTTCAATGCTTTGACATGAGTGGTCAAGGTGAGTGAGGCCAACTGTCTAGTGGCATCCCCTACGAACTGCACCACGCACTACACCCCTCATCACCCACATACCTACAAACTCTTTCCATCTCTACTCAATACTTCCAATCAGATGCTTCCTCTCACCCTTAAACATTACCACTGTCGCAAGCCGCCCACCCACAACTCACAGGCCACACACACTGGTAGCTATTCAACCATGACAGGCACATCAACCAGACATCCCGCTTTCTTGTAGGAGAAGGTAGCGCATACCAGGAGGCAGCAAGTGGGAGTGGCATTTAGCCCCTCAAGCCTGTTCCACCATTCAATGAGATCATGGTGGACCTGTGACCTAACTCCATGTACCTGCCTTAGCCTCATATACCTTCATACCCTTGGTTCACAAAAATCTATCAATATCAGCTTTAACATTCACAAGTGAGCTGGCATCAACTGCCGTTTGCAGAAGAGCGATCCAAACATCTCCCACCCTTTGCGTGTAGAAGCATTTCCTAACTTCACTCCTGCACACTCAGGCTCTAAATGTTAGGCTATGTCCCCGGATCCTAGTATTCAAGGCTAGGAGACCTCCAAAAACAGTTACAAATGTCTCGGCAGCAAGAAGCAATAATCCAGCCACTAACCTGTAAATCCTGCATAGTCCCTTTAAATAGCAATCGAGGGGGGTCCTCCAGGCTTCAGCACGTCTGCCATTGGAAACAGTTTCTCCACATTTATTCCATAAGAACCGTTCATGATTCTGAACATCTATATTATTCTTCTCTTAACCTTCTCTGCTCTAAGGACAACAACCCCAGCTTCTCTAGTCTCTCCATGTAACTGATGTCCCTCATCCCTGATACCATTCTAGTCAATCACCACTGCACCCTCTCTAAGACCTTGACGTTCTTCTTAAGTATGGTGCCCAGAATTGGACATAATTCTCCAACTGAGGCCTAACCAGTGATTTATAAAGGTTCAGCATAACTTTCTTACTTTCATATCCATTCTAAAATTGAAGGCATTAAGTAGAAAAGGAAATTCCGAGATACCTAGTGGGGAGGGGATTTGGAGGATCAGTCAGGGACGATAGAAGGGAAAATGAGACAATGAGTGGAAGGGACATCAGGCAATGAGTGGGGAGGGGAATCAGTGGAAAGTGGGAATGAAAATCACTTGTGTGACATTTTATCCTACACATTTTGAAAATCTATAACTATAACTCTGACTACATTTCTTTATTTATATCTGTGACTTCCTTGAAAAAGTTAAATAATTATCCAAACACAACCTGTCCATTACAGATTCATGATGACTGCCCCGAATGACCCCATGTCTTTTCAAGTATTCATAAATTTCTTCCCAGATTGTGGACTCCATAAATTGGCCTATAGCTGAGTTAAGAAGAAAGGGACTTACTATTTCATGCCACCCTCCAATCCTTTCATCTTTCAGCCACATTAACGTTTCATCCTCCGTGTGTGTTGCCCACCAGTGCTTTTCAGACTCCCTTTTACACTTCCTGATCCCCTTTTCGCCTCCCTTCTGAACTTTAAATAATTATTAAAACATTAGCCTATTTTATAGGCAATTACTACATTTCAGTTTTACTCTTAGCTCTCCCGATAACCATTGATCCCCAGCCTTAGAAGGTCAATCAAAAACTAAACGATTTGATGAAAAGGTTTTCACCAAAACAGTATCTCTTTAAGTTGCTGTCATGTGATTGTTTAATTCAAGCCCAAATCACTCACTGCCGCTGTCCACAGGTGGTGCTGGTGGGATTCGGTCCCAGATTCACTCATGGAGAAGTTTTTGTTTGTAGTTACAGCTGAGAGTGATTTTATGATATTCCCGAGTAACCGGGGTATCCCGGATATCCCAAACCTTTTCCCAGCTCCCCCTCACTCCCTCTCAGGGTGATCCGTTCTGTTTACAAACACTCCTCAATTTCGGAAATGACGAGACTCGTCACTTTCCCTGAGGCACTTTCGCTTTCGGTGAAATTGACACAAGGCTCATTTTCACAGACAAACTGACACGGACACTTTCCCGGGAGAGAGAAAAGAAAGAAACGATGAAAGAAAAGGAGTCGGTTCTTCCTTCGGATTCAGAGTCCGAGCAGATTAAATATTCTTGGAGAACAAAATCTCAAGAAACCTCCAAAAAACAACCGAGAAATGAGGAACTTTTTCTACTTAAAGAGCAGAATCTCCGACAGGGGAATCGGACAGACAGCATCAGACCGTGACCCTGCACTGTGAGCCGGGCTCTCTGCAATGTCCAGCCCGCGAAGTGTGAACAGTAAAAGCACGATGTGAGCACACCGGGGAGAGAGTGGATTTAAAAGGGAATCGCTCTCCATGGAGCCGAATGTCAGCACTAAAAGCCGCGGCACCGGGATCACCGCTGTCGGTGTCACTATAACCCGGATTATAAAATACAGCCCCCAATACATGTCCGCACTCCCCCAATACAGACTCTGCCCCCGACACCACTTCAGTGCTCCCTTGATTCGAATCCAGACAACATTGAGCTGGGACCGAGCGCTGGTTGTGATCTTCGATGGGGGATTTTCCAGTCGCTGGTTCACGAATCTCCAGCTTTTGGATTCCTCACCTCAGAAAGGAACCGCACAAATTATTGCTCTCCTGCGGCCAGATTTCACTTTTCGAATGTAATCCAAACATTCCCAGTCTCTCCTCTTAAAGCCGACAGCATGGCAGTGAGAGCTCACAGCAGTATCCAGCCAAACACCCACAGGACTCGGCAGCTCAGGCAACCGCTCCGGGATCACAAGCGGCGACATTTCGACTTCCAGAGTTTCATTCAGAACCGTTTTCGGAGCTGAACCGCGATCCGCTCAGTTTCTCATCCTTCAAATCGGCGTTTTACCCATGGGTCGGTTGAACATGGATTTGGCGAGTGTTTGGAGATTTTGGATTGTGTGGGTCTTGTTTTCCGGGACCCTGAGTCTGGGCTGTGAGAGGCTGCAGTTACAGCAAGTTCTCAACAGAGAGACTCTGGGGAAACTGAATGAAATGGTGAGTTTAAACAGCATCAAAAGTCGGAACCGAACTATACAGGGTCTGTTTGTTATGAAAAGTTATATCAGGAGAAATAGTTTGGGGTTTTGTAACTTTGTCCAATTAATATCAACTGAGTCTTCAGTATGAATTTGACGTCTTTATGGTTAGAGTGACTCTACTGTTACACTCGGTACACTCATTGATAGTGTCCTACAGCAAGAGTTCCCTGAAACCTGGAGGGGTAATTAGACCCCTGGTTGGAACAGAGGAATTAGACCTTGAGGCGACAGGGAGAATCGGGTAAAGAAGAGATGGGAATCAGGGGCTGAGTGGAGAGGGAACGTGATCCTGATGGAAGACGTGGAATCAGACCATGAGGGGAGAAGGGAACTGAAAAACTGATGAGGTGGGTAATCTTATATTGAGGGGAGTTTGAGTCAGATTCTATAGGTAGAACAGATAAGATATGGAGTGGAGAAAGGAAGTGAATGACTGAAGGGGGGGGTAATCTTATATTGAGGGGAGGTTGAGTCAGATTCTATCGGTAGAACAGATAAGATATGGAGTGGAGAAAGGAAGTGAATGACTGAAGGGGGGGGGGTAATCTTATATTGAGGGGGGAGATTGAATCAGACCCCGGGGGAGTTGAATCAGATTCTAAGTGAAGGAGGGAATCAGATCTGAGGAGAACGAAAACCGAACAGTGAGGAGTGGGGTACCCTGATATTAAGGAGGGAATCAGATCTGAGGAGAGAATGGGAACTAGATACTGAGGAGACGGGAAGTCATGAATTGAGGAAAGAGAGGGAATCAGATATTGAGGGGTGGGAGAAATCGAGATTGAGGGGAATCAGATATTAAGGGAAGAGGAGAATGATGGTTTGAGTGGGAAACAGAAATGGTGGAGATGAGACCAAATGGAGAGTGGGAGAATCAGATACAGAGGAGAGGGGAAATCAGGCCCTGGTGGCGGGGGGGGGGGGGGCATCCTGATATATAGAGGGGGGAATCAGAGACTGAGGGTAGAGGGAAACCAATATTGTCTGGAAAGGGAGAATCTGATGTTGAGGGAAGGGAGCAATCAGACCCCGAGGGTAGAAAGGAAATGAAACACTGAAACACTGAGAGGGGTAATTATATTGCGGGAGGGTGAATCAGACTCGGCGGGGGTGGGGGTGGGAGAACAGAAGAGACACTGAGGGGAGAGGGGGACACCCACAGTACTCGGCAGCTCCGGCGGTCGCTCAGTTTCTGATCCTTCAGATCGGCTCTTTACCCTGGGTCGTTTGAGCATGGTTTTGGCGAGTATTTGGAGATGTTGCATTGTGTGGGTCTTGTCCTGGACCTTGAGTCTGGTCTGCGAGAGGCTGCAGTTACCGCAAGTTCGAAACACACAGAATCTCAAGAAACTGAATGAAATGATGTGTTTAAACAACACCCAGAGCCGGATTCGAAACACATAAGGCCGGTTTGTTGTAAAAACTCATATCAGGAGAAATAGTTTGGCGTTTTATAACTTTATTCAATTAAAAGTCACTGATTCTCCTGTATTTCTCTCTCTGGGCTGTCTGTGACGGTGATGATCTTCTGTTTCAGGGCGGTCCCTTTCCCCGTCAGTGTGTGAACGAGAGGCTCTCGCTGAAAACCAAGTCCTTGAACCTGGTGAAACTTTCAGGGGGTTTACAGGTGAGCGAACACTGGATATTATTTTATATTATTCAAGCAAGAGTTTGCTGGAAACTATGAGTAAGATCAACAACCTCATCAGAACCTTAATCAGGAAATTCAAACCACGTGTTGGCCGCCCATTGATGTGAAAATGGCAGAAATATTCACTCGCTCCAGCTCACTCTCTCTATCTCACTCCCTCTAATTATCTTACTCCGTCTAACCTCCTCAATCCATCCAACCATCTCACTCCTAATAATTCCATTTCCTTTAACTATCTGACTCCCTGTATTCATCTCACTCCCTCTAACCATCTCACTCCTAAACTGCGATGATTGGCTATGTGGTATGCATCATCACGGGCAGGTTAAATCATAGATTCATAGAATGATCCAGCACAGAAGAAGGCCATTTTGCCCATCGTGCCTGTGTCAGGTCTTTGAAAGAGCAATCCAATTAGTCCCACTCTCCTGCCCATTCCCCACAGCCCTGAAAAAAATGCCCCTTCAATTGATACAGTTCCCTTTTGAAAGTTATCATTGAATCTGCTTCCACCACCCTTTCAGGCAGTGCATTCCAGATCATAACAACTCGCTTCATAAAAACATTTCTTATCATCTCGCATCTGGTTCATTTGCCAATTGCCTTTAATCTGTGCCCTTTAGTTACTGACCCATCTGCCACTGGAAACAGTTTCTCCTTATTTACTCTATCAAAACCCTTTCAACACCTCTATTAAAACTTACCTTAACCATCTCTGCTCAAGAGAACAACTCCCGATCTTCTAGTCACTCTACATACCTGAAGTCCCTCATCCCTGGTACCATTCTAGTCAATCTCTGCTGCACCATCTCTAAGGTTTTGGCATCCTTCCTAAAGAGTGGTGCCCAGAATTGGACACAATATTACAGCTGGGGCTGAAACATTGATTTATAAAGGTAAAACACATTGTCCTTGCTTTTGTACTCTATGCATCTGTTTTTAAAGCTAAGGATCCTGTAAACTTTTTTAACAGTCTTCTCAACTTGTCCTGCCATCTCAAAGATTTGAGTACGTAAACCCCCAGGCCTCTCTGTTCCCGTCCCCCTTCAAAATTGTAACATTTAATTTATATTGCCTCTCCTCATTCATCCTACCAAACTGCATCACTTCACACTTCTCTGTGTTAAATTTCATCTGCCATGTGTCTGCCCATTTCACCAGTTTGTCTATGTTGTCCTGAAGTCTGTTACTATCCTCCTCACTGTTTCCTACAGTCTTGAGTTTCATGTCATCTGTACACTTTGAAATTATGCACTATATACGCAAGTCCAGGACATTAAAATATATCAATAAGAGCAGCGGTCCTAACACTGACTCCTGGGGAACACCACTTTACACTTCCATCCAGTCGGAAAAACAACCGTTCACCACTGCTCTCTTCTTTCTGTACCTTAGCCAATTTTACATTCATGCTGCAACTACCCCCTTAATCCCATGAGCTTCAGTTTTGTTAACAAGTCGACTATGTGATACTTTATCAAATGCCTTTTTAAAGTCCATATACACAACATCAACCACACGACCCTCATCAACTCTCTCTTACTTCATCAAAGAACTCAATCAGGTTACTTAAACACAATTTGCCTTTAATAAATCCATGCTGCCTGTCATTTATTAACCGATTTTTTTCCAAGTGACAATTAATTTTGTCTAACTTTATTGTCTCTAAAAGTTGCCCCATCACCATTGTTAGGCTGACTGGCCTGTTGTTGCCGGGTTTATCCCTCTCCCCCTTTTTTGTAACATTTGCAATCCTCCAGTCCTCTGGCATTGCTCCCATATCTAAGGAGGATTGGAAGATTGTGGCTGGAGCCTCCGTTATCTCCAACCTTACTTCCCTCAGCAACCTAGAATGCATCCCATCTGGACCGGGTGACTTCTCTATTTTAAAAGCTGCTTATCTTTTAAGTACCTCCTTTTAATCTATTTTTATCCTATCCAATTTCTCTACTCCTTCCTCCTTTACTTTGATATTGGCAGCATCCCCTTCTTTTTTGAAGAACGATGCAAAGTACTCGTTCAGTCCATCAGCCATTCCCTCTGCCACCACAAGATCTCCTTTTTTGGTCCCTGATCAGTTCCACCATTCTATTAACTACCCTTTTACTATTTATTTGCTTATGAAAGACTTTTATGTTACCCATTAATCTGTTCCAATATACTCTCTTTGCCCCCCTTTTTTTCCTTTTTCAGTCCTCCCCTGTACTCTGTATTCAGCTTGGTTCTCCACTTTATTATCAGCCTGGTAGTTATAATAAGCCTCCTTTTTTTGTTTAAGTTTTATCTCCATATCTTTAGCCATCCAGGGACCTCAAGCTTTGGATGCCCTTCCTTTCCCCCAAATGGGAATGTGTCGAGTCTGTATCCAAACTATCTCCTCTTTGAAGGCTCCGATTGATCATTTACTGTTTTACCTGCCAATCTTTAAATCCAATCCACCTGGGCCAGATCCCCTTTCAACTCACTGAAATTAGTTCTCCTGCAGTTGAGTATTTTCATGTTTCATTGTTCCGTGTCCTTGTCCATAACCGCTCTAAATGGTTTGACATTCTTCTGTCTATTCGACAGAAGGATTAGTCTGCTAAAATAAAGGGGTTAAATTAGCCCACAGCGGAATGTGGTAGGAACCAGTTATGTATTAACCCAGTAATATTGCCAACATCAATCCATGTGCCGTAGCTTAAATTTTTGAAAAAGAAAAAACATCTCTAGGTTGTGGTTTTAAATTCAGACACTTTACACATTTACACCATCATTAAAATGGGAAATAGCTGAGCTGCGGTGATGGGCTGTTAGGTTTGCCCAATATCGGGCCGGTGAAATAGGAACAGACCCCCTCTAATGTCCTTGTGTGTATTTTGCTCAGACCCAGGACAGGATCCAGATTGTCCATCAGACACTGCGTCACTTCATCAAGATCTACAGCATGAACCTGGACTCGGTCACATGGCCCCAGGACAAGGTGGAAAACTTCCGGCTTCTCCTGGATCGGCAGCTCGAAGAGCTGGAGGAATGTGTCAAGAAACCGGGCTCAGAGTCCAGGCCCAGGAGAAACGCCGCCATTCACAGATACTTCAGGAAACTGAGAAAATTTCTCAAACAGAAGGTGGGACAATTGATATTTGACTGTTTGGTTACTGACAGATAGTTCATTTCACCCAATTTAAATCTGTTCATTCTCTAATGTATTTTCCTGAATATTTCTCTTTTTCAGAGATTCAGTGTCTGCGCCTGGGAAATAATCCGCGCTGAGACCAGGGCCCGTTTACAACAGATCCTTTTCATAACGGCACAAATCAGAAGAAGAAACTGAAGACTTTCCAAAGACATGTTTAATAGAGACTGGCAACAATTAATATTTATTTAAAAGACCATCTATTTATTAAAAAAAATTATATTTTAAAAGATGTTACCTTGTGTTGCTGTAAACAAGCGATTTGCAGCTAGGTGACTGATGAAGAAGAAGGAATGTTTTGATATTTTTCTATATTTGTTTATTTATTTTAATTTATTGATATTTATTGGTGTAATATTTATCTTGATGAAATGTTAAAGGTTTGACTACAATAAAATTATACACTTTTTACACAATGTGTAAAGACAAAAATGAGAAGAGTAAACATGAAGATTTTCCAATGACTTGTTTAATTCAGACTAAGAATGATGATACTTTATGTTAAAGGCACTGAATTTCTAAAATATATTTTATGTAATGAAAAGTATTATTAATTTTACAATGTTGTCAACTTAGCTCAGTGGTAACACTCTGAGTCAGAAGGTTGTTGGTTCCAGCCCCATTCCATAGGGAAACTGTTCCATTGCCATTCAGCTTTGTGAGGCTCCTTATTCCAGTTGCTGATCTTCCAGTGACAACTCTCTGCACTGGATTGCCCTGCCAATACCCAGCTCGGTCACTGGATTACAGAGTGAAGTCAGGATTTCAAAGGTTGGGCTCCAGACTGATGCCCCCTGACCTTAACCCTGACCCGCTCTGACCTTTTAGTTTCTGCTCTCCCAGCGGCCAGCACTTCAACTCATCTCAGGGTCATCTTAATTTATTGATATTTATCATCGTGATCTCTTCAACTAATGAAATGTTACAGTTTTATACAATGCGTAATGTGAGTTCAAAAAGAAATATTAATTTATTGATATTTATTAAGAGTTGGGGAATAGACAATGTTTTTCTAAACTGAAAACTTTTTATACTGAATGAAAACGTGTGTGAAAATAAATTGTTTTAATGATAACACTTTTACTGGAGTGATATTCATTTCCCATTTGTATCTGTCAGTTTCTCATTATAAATGCTCTGGATTCTCCTCCCTGCTGCCTGTTACCGTGACTCCCTCTCCTCTATTATCTTCTCTCCACTGTCTGATTGTTCCTCCCCGATCAAAGCATGTCAACCCCATTTGAACCCAATTTACCATAAGGACATAAGAAATTAGAACATAAGAAATAGAAGCTGGAGTAGACCATACAGCCCCTCGAGCATGCTCCGCCATTCAGTATGGCTGATCTTTGACATCAACTCCATTTTCCCGCCCGATCCACATATCACTTTACTCCCTTGAGTCCAAAAATCTATCTATCTCAGCCGTGAATATACACATCCTCTGCCCTCTGGGTTCGAGAATTCCAAAGATTCACAACCTTCCAAGTGAAGAAATTCCTCCTCATCTCAGTCCCAAATGCCCGACCCCTTCATCTGCAACTATGCCCCGTCCTTCTAGACTCTCCAGCAAGGGGAAAGAACCTCTCAGCACCTACCCTGTCAAGCCCCCTCAGAATCTTATGTGCTTCAATGAGAGCACCTCTCATTCTTCTAAAATCCAGAGATTACAGCCAGCCAACCTGAAAATGACCCATTTATACCTACTCTCTGTTTTCTGTCCGTTCATCAATCATCCATGCTTACTAATATATTACCCCCAACCCTATGAACCCTTATCTTACGTAACAACCTTTTAGGTGGCACCTTATCGAATGCCTTTTGAAAATACAAATATATTACATCCACTGATTCCACTCTATCTCCTAGATACTACCACAGTTTTTCTTTTCAGCTATTCAACCCAATATTCCCTATTCTCCCTCTAAATGAGAGATGATCGAGCCTGAGGTGTTGAGCAGGAAAGGGGGAATTGATTCATAGAAGCATACAATCATAGAATCATACAGTACAATAGAGGCAATTCAGCCCACCATGCCTGTGCCAGCCCTTTGGTAGAGATATCCAATTCGTCCCATGCTCCAGCCCTTTCCCCATCGCCCTGAAAATGTTATTACCTTAAATCTGGGACCTCTGATTACCGACTCTTAGAATCATATAGAATGGTTACAGCACAGAAGGATGCCATTCGGCCCATCGAACCAGTGCTGGCTCTTTGTAAGAGCAATCCAGTTGGTCACATTCCCCCACTCTTTCCCCATAGCCCTGCAAATTTTTCCCTTCAAGTATTTATACAATTCCTTTTTGAAAGCTATGATTGAATCCACTTCCACCACACTTTTCGGCAGCGCATTCCAGATCATAACAACTCGCTGCATAAAAATAGCTTTCCTCATGTCACCTTTGGTTCTTTTGCCAATCACCTGAATCTGTATCCTTTGATTCTCGACCCTTCTGCCAATCGGAACTGTTTCTTTTTATTTACTTTATCTAAACCCTTCATGATTTTGAATGTTTCAATCAAATATCTGCTCCAAGGGGAACAACTACAGCTTCTCCAGTCTATCCAGGTAACTGAAGTCACTCCTCTCTGAAACCATTCTAGTAAATCTTTCTGCACGCTCTCTAAGGCCTTCACATCCTTCCTAAAGTGCGGTGGCCAGAATTGGACACAATACTCCAGTTGTGGCTGAAACAGTGTTTCATAAATGTTCAACATAACTTCCTTGCATTTGTACTCTATGACTCTATTTTTAAAGTTCAGGATCCCACTTGCCTTTTAAACCACTTTCTCAAGCTGTCCTGCCACCTTCAAAGATTTCTGCACATATACCTCCAGGTCTCTATATTCTTGCTCCTCTTTTAGAATTGTACCGTTTAGTTTATTTTGCCTCTCCTCATCTTTCTTGCCAAAATGCATCACTTTGCACTTCTCTGCACTAAATTTCTTCTGCCATGTCTTCGCCCATTCCACCAGTCTGTCTATGTCCTTTTGAATTCTATTATTATCCTCCTCCCTATTTCCCACACTACCAAGTTTTGTGCCATCTGCAAATTTTGAAATTGGGCCCTGTACACCTAAGTCCAAGTCATTAATATATATCAAAAAAGCAGTGGACATAATACCGACCCCAGGGGAACACCACTGTATACCTTCCACCAGTCCAAAAAACAACAGTTCACCACTACTCTCTGTGTCCTGTCACTTGGCCAATTTCGTATACATGCTGCTGCTGCTCCTTTTATTCCATGGGCTTCAGTTTTGCTGACAAGCCTATTATGTGGCACTTTATCAAGTGCCTTTTGAAAGTCCATATACACAACATCAATCGCATTGCCCTCGTCAACCCTCACCAGCCTTTCTAGTAGCTCCTCTTTATCAATTTTTAGCCCATCCAGTATCGCAACTACCTCCTCTCCTACTGTGACTTTGGCAGCATCTGCTTCCTTGGTAAAGACAAATGCAAGGATCTCATTTAGAACGTGGCCATGCCCTCTGCCTCCATGTGTAGATCTCATTTTTGGTCCCTAATTGACTCCATCCCTCATCTTATTACCCGTTTACTATTTATATGCCTATAGAAGATTTTGAATTCCCTTTTATGTTAGCCGCTAGTCTGTTCTCATACTCTCTCTTTGCCCCTCTTATTTCCTTTTTCACTTCTCCTCTGTACTTTCTATATTCCACCTGGTTCTCTCTTGTATTATCAACCTGACATCTGTCATACTGTCTATTTCTGTTTCATCTTACTCTACCTCTTCTGTCACGCAGGGAGCTCTGGCTTTGGTTTCCCTACCTTTCCCCCTCGTGGGAATGTACCAAGACTGTACCCGAACCATCTCCTCTTTAAAAGTCGCCCATTGTTCGATTACAGTTTTGCCTGCCAATCTTTGATTCCAATTTATCCGTCCAGATCCGTTCTCAACCCACAGAAATTGGCCCTCCTCCAGTTAAGTATTTTTAATCCAGATTGCTCCTTCTCCTTTTCCAAAACTAATCTAAACCTTATGATCATTGTTCCCTAGATGATCCCCCACTAAAATTTACTCTACTTGACCCACTTCATTCCCTAGAACTAGATCCAGCAATGCCTCCTTCCTCGTTGGCCAGAAATATACTGATCAAGAAAGTTCTTCTAAACACACTTAAGAAATTCCATCCCCTCTTTGCCATTTAAACTATTACTATCCCACACTATATTAGGATGTTTGAAGTCCCCCATTGTCACTACTCTATAGTTCTTCCACCTCTCTGTAATTTCCCTGCAAATTTCCTCCTCTATATCATTCACACTAGTTGGCGGCCTAAAGAATACACCCAGTAGTGTAATGGCACCTCTATTGTTTATATCTCTAACCAAATAGATTCTGTCCTTGACCCCCTCAAGGACATCCTTTTTCTCCAGCACTGCAATATTCTCCTTAATCATACTGCCACCAATCCCCCACCCCACCTCCTTTTCTTACTTCAGATCTTTCCTGAACACCGTGTATCCAGGAATATTTAATACCCAATCCTGCCCTTTTTTGAGCCAGGTCTCCATTATCGCCACTACATCATATTCCCATGTGACTATTTGCACCTGCAGCTCACCAACCTTATTTACCAGGCTTCGTGCCTTCACACACACACACACACTCTCAACCTATCTTAGACCTTCTCATCTTATCTCTTATACCGATCCCACCTAACACTGTACTATTTCTTACTCTAGTTCTATCTGTCTCTCACATTCCTTTGTGCACTTTGTTTCTCCTTTCTAATGCTTCTTGCTGGTGACCATCACCTTGCAAAATTAGTTTAAACCCTCCCCCACAGCACTGGTGACCCACCCCATGTGGACATTGGTCCCAGGTCTATTGAGGTGCAATCTGTTCATCTTGAACAGTTCCCTCCTGCCCCAGAACTGGTCCTGATGCCCCAAGAATCTGAAGCCCTCCCTCTTGCACCATATCTCTAGTCATGCATAAACTTGCCTTATCTTCCTCTTTCTGTATTCACTGGCGCATGGCACTGGGAGTAATCCAGAGATTACTACCTTTGAGGTCCTGCTTTTTAACTTCCTCCCTTGATCCTGAAACTCTGACCGCAGGACCTCATCCCCTTTCTTTCCTTTGTTGTTGGAACCCACACACGGACCACGACTTCTGGCTGTTTCTATTCCCCCCACAGAATCTTCTGCACCCTCTCCATGATGTCCTTCCTGGTACCAGGGAGGCAACACAACATGTGGGACTCACATCGGCGATCACAGAAACGACCGTCTGTCCCTTTGACTATCGAATCCCCGATGACGACTGCAGTTCTACACTTCACTCTGCCCCACTGTGCAATCCTTTGCCCCATGGTGCCACGCTCAGGACTGCACTCCTTTGAGGTGTAGTCACCCTCACTGGTATTCAATGCTGAATTGAATACCAGTGAGAGTGCCACACACCCAGAAGATTCTTGCACTGCCTGCCTCTTCCTATCAGTTCGGTCGGCCACCCACTTGCTATCCTGAACTCTCTGTACCTGCAGAGTGACCACCTGCTGCAATGTACGATCCATGAAACCTTCAGCCTTCCTTATGCTCTGCAGTGACTCCAGCTGCCCCTCAATCTCAGAAACCCTCAGCTTAAGCTCGAGAAACTAGAGGCATTTCCTGCACGTGTGGCCCTCAAGGATACATGAAGCATCCTGAAACTCCAACACGGCACAGGGATTGCAGGCAATGAGTCTCAACTGTCATTCCATTATATTTAGAAAGCTTCTTTTTGCAAACTCCCTTTGGATACTTGCTTATTGTTAATTTACTTATTGTTTACTTATCCCAATTAACCTACCCTTAATCCGGGGTCACTCAGAGCTCGTCCTCTCTGTTCACTGTGGCGTCACTGTGATGTCACTCCCTCTGTTCTTCATGAATGGGAAAGGGTTCCTCCCCTGGTGCTCAGCACCGCTTATCACAACTCTGCTCCGCTCCTGCTTTTGCACTGATACCTGGGGCTCCTCCTATGGTGCTCAGCACCTCTTCTTTTGACTGAGTTATTCATCTATTTAGAGATAATGGGGGGAAAATTGGATAAGGGCCGTTTTTGGGTGCAGGTAGTGCGATGCGCTATTACCCCACCCCCAATGACCCCTGAGCAGGCAGGACGTAAGTTTCCACCGGCCGGAGGACTCACCTGCAATCAACGTTCCATTCTGGGCCTTGGACCTGCAATCAATGCAATTTGCATTTTCCACCACTGGGGCGAGCTCAATCTCTTAAAGGGAGGATGTTTCTTCGAAATCTCTGAAAGTAGTTGGTATCTGTTATTTGCTGAAAATAACAGTCTGCTGTCTGCATGGAGTCTGAACAGAGTTCAGAGGTCTCACACATAAAATACAGGTGCAGGTCCCATCCCTATGTTTACACACTGTAAGTTATGTTAAAACATTGAATAAAAGTTGCGCACAACTAAATCCAACATCCTAAGATCTGCACGTCGGACCTCACCAATCTGAGTTGGTACCAGGCCTGCAAGAATGCGTGCACCAAGGTTATCTGCTGATGCACTAGAGACCTTGGTGCAAGGGGTGGACAGAAGGAGGGACATCCTATACAAGTGGGGGGGGGGGGGGGGTGCAAGAAGCATTCCAGACATATATCCAAAGGCTGTGGGAGGCAGTGGGGGACGAATTTAATGCCAGGCACAAAACATCATGAACATGGATGCAATGCAGGAAGAAGTTCAATGCTTTGACATGAGTGGTCAAGGTAAGTGAGGCCAACTGTCTAGTGGCATCCCCTATGAACTGCACCATGCACAACACCCCTCATCACCCACATACCTACAAACTCTTTCCATCTGTATTCAATACTTCCAATCAGCTGCTTCCTCTCACCCTTAAACATTACCACTGTCGCAAGCCGCCCACCCACAACTCACAGGCTACACACACTGGTAGCTATTCAACCATGACAGGCACATCAACCAGAAATCCCGCTTTCTTGTAGGAGAAGGTGGCGCATACCAGGAGGCAGCAAGTGGGAGTGGCATTTAGCCCCTCAAGCCTGTTCCACCATTCAATGAGATCATGGTGGACCTGAGACCTAACTCCATATACCTGCCTTAGCCCCATATGCCTTAATACCCTTGGTTCACAGAAATCTATCAATCTCAGCTTTAACATTCACAAGTGAGCTCACATCAACTGCCGTCTGCAGAAGAGTGTTCCAAACATCTTTGCGTGTAGAAGCATTTCCTAACGTCACTCCTGCACACTCAGGCTCTAAATGTTAGGCTATGTCCCCGGGTCCTAGTATTCAAGGCTAGGAGACCTCCAAAAACAGTTACAAATGTCTCGGCAGCAAGAAGCAATAATCCAGCCACTAACCTGTAAATCCTGCATAGTCTCTTTAAATAGCAATCGAGGGGGGTCCTCCAGGCTTCAGCACGTCTGCCATTGGAAACAGTTTCTCCACATTTATTCCATAAGAACCGTTCATGATTCTGAACATCTATATTATTCTTCTCTTTACCTTCTCGGCTCTAAAGACAACAACCCCAGCTTCTCTAGTCTCTCCATGTAACTGATGTCCCTCATCCCTGATACCATTCTAGTCAATCACCACTGCACCCTCTCTAAGACCTTGACGTTCTTCTTAAGTATGGTGCCCAGAATTGGACATAATTCTCCAACTGAGGCCTAACCAGTGATTTATAAAGGTTCAGCATAACTTTCTTACTTTCATATCCATTCTAAAATTGAAGGCATTAAGTAGAAAGGGAAATTCCGAGATACCTAGTGGGGAGGGGATTTGGAGGATCAGTCAGGGATGACAGAAGGGAAAATCAGACAATGAGTGGAAGGGACATCAGGCAATGAGTGGGGAGGGGAATCAGTGGAAAGTGGGAATGAAAATCATTTGTGTGACATTTTATCCTACACATTTTGAAAATCTATAACTATAACTCTGACTACATTCCTTTATTTATATCTGTGACTTCCTTGAAAAAGTTAAATAATTATCCAAACACAACCTGTCCATTACAGATTCATGATGACTGCCCCTAATGACCCCATGTCTTTTCAAGTATTCATAAATTTCTTCCCAGATTATGGACTCCATAAATTGCCCTATAGCTGAGTTAAGACGAAAGGGACTTACTATTTCATGCCACCCTCCAATTCTTTCATCTTTCAGCCACATTAACGTTTCATCCTCCGTGTGTATTGCCCACCAGTGCATTTCAGACTCCCTTTTACACTTCCTGGTCCCCTTTTCGCCTCCCTTCTGAACTTTTAATAATCATAGGGAGAGGTTAGACAGACTGGGACTTTTTTCCCTGGAGAGTAGGAGGTTAAGGGGTGATCTTGTAGAAGTCTATAAAATAATGAGGGGCATAGATAAGGTAGATAGTCAAAATCTTTTCCCAAAGGTAGGGGAGTCTATAACGAGGGGGCATAGATTTAAGGTGAGAGGGGAGAGATAAAAAAGGGTCCAGAGGGGCAATTTTTTCACTCAAAGGGTGGTGAGTGTCTGGAACGAGCTGCCAGAGGCAGTCGTAGAGGCGGGTACAATTTTGTCTTTTAAACAGCATTTGGACAGTTACATGGGTAAGATGGGTATAGAGGGATATGGGCCAAGTGCAGGAAATTGGGACTAGCTTAGTGGTATAAACTGGGCGACATGGACATGTTGGGCCGAAGGGCCTGTTTCCATGTTGTAACTTCTATGATTCTATGATTAGCCTATTTTATAGGCAATTATTAAATTTCAGTTTTACTCTTAGCTCTCCCGATAACCATTGATCCCCAGCCTTAGAAGGTCGATCAAAAACTAAACGATTTGATGAAAAGATTTTCACCAAAACAGTATCTCTTTAAATTGCTGTCATGTGATTGTTTAATTCAAGCCCAAATCACTCACTGCCGCTGTCCACAGGTGGTGCTGGTGAGATTCGGTCCCAGATTCACTCATGGAGAAGTTTTTGTTTGTAGTTACAGCTGAGAGTGATTTTATGATATTCCCGAGTAACCGGGGTATCCCGGATATCCCAAACCTTTTCCCAGCTCCCCCTCACTCCCTCTCAGGGTGATCCGTTCTGTTCACAAACACTCCTCAATTTCGGAAATGACGAGACTCGTCACTTTCCCTGAGGCACTTTCGCTTTCGGTGAAATTGACACAAGGCTCATTTTCACAGACAAACTGACACGGACACTTTCCCGGGAGAGAGAAAAGAAAGAAACGATGAAAGAAAAGGAGTCGGTTCTTCCTTCGGATTCAGAGTCCGAGCAGATTAAATATTCTTGGAGAACAAAATCTCAAGAAACCTCCAAAAAACAACCGAGAAATGAGGAACTTTTTCTACTGAAAGAGCAGAATCTCCGACAGGGGAATCGGACAGACAGCATCAAACCGTGACCCTGCACTGTGAGCCGGGCTCTCTGCAATGTCCAGCCCGCGAAGTGTGAACAGTAAAAGCACGATGTGAGCACACCGGGGAGAGAGTGGATTTAAAAGGGAATCGCTCTCTATGGAGCCGAATGTCAGCACTAAAAGCCGCGGCACCGGGATCACCGCTGTCGGTGTCACTATAACCCGGATTATAAAATACAGCCCCCAATACATGTCCGCACTCCCCCAATACAGACTCTGCCCCCGACACCACTTCAGTGCCCCCTTGATTCGAATCCAGACAACATTGAGCTGGGACCGAGCGCTGGTTGTGATCTTCGATGGGGGATTTTCCAGTCGCTGGTTCACGAATCTCCAGCTTTTGGATTCCTCACCTCAGAAAGGAACCGCACAAATTATTGCTCTCCTGAAGCTCGATTTCACTTTTCGAATGTAATCCAAACATTCCCAGTCTCCCCTCTTAAAGCCGACAGCATCGCAGTGAGAGCTCCCAGCAGTATCCAGCCACACACCCACAGGACTCGGCAGCTCAGGCAACCGCTCCGGGATCACAAGCGGCGACATTTCGACTTCCAGAGTTTCATTCAGAACCGTTTTCGGAGCTGAACCGCGATCCGCTCAGTTTCTCATCCTTCAAATCGGCGTTTTACCCATGGGTCGGTTGAACATGGATTTGGCGAGTGTTTGGAGATTTTGGATTGTGTGGGTTTTGTTTTCCGGGACCCTGAGTCTGGGCTGTGAGAGGCTGCAGTTACAGCAAGTTCTCAACAGAGAGACTCTGAGGAAACTGAATGAAATGGTGAGTTTAAACAGCATCAAAAGTCGGAACCGAACTATACAGGGTCTGTTTGTTATGAGAAGTTATATCAGGAGAAATAGTTTGGGGTTTTGTAACTTTGTCCAATTAATATCAACCGAGTCTTCAGTATGAATTTGACGTCTTTATGGTTAGAGTGACTCTACTGTTACACTCGGTACACTCATTGATAGTGTCCTACAGCAAGAGTTCCCTGAAACCTGGAGGGGTAATTAGACCCCTGGTTGGAACAGAGGAATTAGACCTTGAGGCGACAGGGAGAATCGGGTAAAGAAGAGATGGGAATCAGGGGCTGAGTGGAGAGGGAACGTGATCCTGATGGAAGACGTGGAATCAGACCATGAGGGGAGAAGGGAACTGAAAAACTGATGAGGTGGGTAATCTTATATTGAGGGGAGGTTGAGTCAGATTCTATAGGTAGACTCTATAGAGTGGAGAAAGGAAGTGAATGACTGAAGGGGGGGGGGGTAATCTTATATTGTGGGGGGAGATTGAATCAGACCCCGGGGGAGTTGAATCAGATTCTAAGTGAAGGAGGGAATCAGTTCTGAGGAGAGAACGAAAACCGAACAGTGAGGAGTGGGGTACCCTGATATTAAGGAGGGAATCAGATCTGAGGAGAGAATGGGAACTAGATACTGAGGAGACGGGAAGTCATGAATTGAGGAAAGAGAGGGAATCAGATATTGAGGGGTGGGAGAAATCGAGATTGAGGGGAATCAGATATTAAGGGAAGAGGGGAATGATGGTTTGAGTGGGAAACAGAAACGGAGGGATGGTGGAGATGAGACCAAATGGAGAGTGGGAGAATCAGATACAGAGGAGAGGGGAAATCAGGCCCTGGGTGGGGGGGGGGGGGACATCCTGATATAGAGAGGGGAGAATCAGAGACTGAGGGTAGAGGGAAACCAATATTGTCTGGAAAGGGAGAATCTGATGTTGAGGGAAGGGAGCAATCAGACCCCGAGGGTAGAAAGGAAATGAAACACTGAGAGGGGTAATTATATTGCGGGAGGGTGAATCAGACTCGGCGGGGGTGGGGGTGGGAGAACAGAAGAGACACTGAGGGGAGAGGGGGACACCCACAGGACTCGGCAGCTCCGGCGGTCGCTCAGTTTCTGATCCTTCAGATCGGCTCTTTACCCTGGGTCGTTTGAGCATGGTTTTGGCGAGTATTTGGAGATGTTGCATTGTGTGGGTCTTGTCCTGGACCTTGAGTCTGGTCTGCGAGAGGCTGCAGTTACCGCAAGTTCGAAACACACAGAATCTCAAGAAACTGAATGAAATGATGTGTTTAAACAGCATGCAGAGCCGGATTCGAAACACACAGGGCCTGTTTGTTGTAAAAACTCATATCAGGAGAAATAGTTTGGCGTTTTATAACTTTATTCAATTAAAAGTCACTGTTTCTCCTGTATTTCTCTCTCTGGGCTGTCTGTAACGGTGATGATCTTCTGTTTCAGGGCGGTCCCTTTCCCCGTCAGTGTGTTAAAGAGAGGCTCTCGCTGAAAACCAAGTCCTTGAACCTGGTGAAACTTTCAGGGGGTTTACAGGTGAGCGAACACTGGATATTATTTTATATTATTCAAGCAAGAGTTTGCTAGAAACTATGAGTAAGATCAACAATCTCATCAGAACTTTAATCAGGAAATTCAAACCCCGTGTTGGCCGCCCATTGATGTGAAAATGGCAGAAATATTCACTCGCTCCAGCTCACTCTCTCTATCTCACTCCCTCTAATTATCTTACTCCGTCTAACCTCCTCAATCCATCCAACCATCTCACTCCTAATAATTCCATTTCCTTTAACTATCTGACTCCCTGTATTCATCTCACTCCGTCTTATCATCTCACTCCTAAACTGCGATGATTGGCTATGTGGTATGCATCATCACGGGCAGGTTAAATCATAGATTCATAGAATGATCCAGCACAGAAGGAGGCCATTTTGCCCATCGTGCCTGAGTCAGGTCTTTGAAAGAGCAATCCAATTAGTCCCATTCTCCTGCTCATTCCCCATAGCCCTGAAAAATATGCCCCTTCAATTGATACAGTTCCCTTTTGAAAGCTATCATTGAATCTGCTTCCACCACCCTTTCAGGCAGTGCATTCCAGATCATAACAACTCGCTGCATAAAAACATTTCTTATCATCTCGCATCTGGTTCATTTGCCAATTGCCTTTAATCTGTGCCCTTTAGTTACTGACCCATCTGCCACTGGAAACAGTTTCTCCTTATTTACTCTATCAAAACCCTTTCAACACCTCTATTAAAACTTATCTTAACCATCTCTGCTCAAGAGAACAACTCCCGATCTTCTAGTCACTCTACATACCTGAAGTCCCTCATCCCTGGTACCATTCTAGTCAATCTCTGCTGCACCATCTCTAAGGTTTTGGCATCCTTCCTAAAGAGTGGTACCCAGAATTGGACACAATATTACAGCTGGGGCTGAAACATTGATTTATAAAGGTAAAACACATTGTCCTTGCTTTTGTACTCTATGCATCTGTTTTTAAAGCTAAGGATCCTGTAAACTTTTTTAACAGTCTTCTCAACTTGTCCTGCCATCTCAAAGATTTGAGTACGTAAACCCCCAGGCCTCTCTGTTCCCGTCCCCCTTCAAAATTGTAACATTTAATTTATATTGCCTCTCCTCATTCATCCTACCAAACTGCATCACTTCACACTTCTCTGTGTTAAATTTCATCTGCCATGTGTCTGCCCATTTCACCAGTTTGTCTATGTTGTCCTGAAGTCTGTTACTATCCTCCTCACTGTTTCCTACAGTTTTGAGTTTCATGTCATCTGTACACTTTGAAATTGTGCACTATATACGCAAGTCCAGGACATTAAAATATATCAATAAGAGCAGCGGTCCTAACACTGACTCCTGGGGAACACCACTTTACACTTCCATCCAGTCTGAAAAACAACCGTTCACCACTGTTCTCTTCTTACTGTACCTTAGCCAATTTTACATTCATGCTGCAACTACCACCTTAATCCCATGAGCTTCAGTTTTGTTAACAAGTCGACTATGTGATACTTTATCAAATGCCTTTTTAAAGTCCATATACACAACATCAACCACACGACCCTCATCAACTCTCTCTTACTTCATGAAAGAACTCAATCAGGTTACTTAAACACGATTTGCCTTTAATAAATCCATGCTGCCTGTCATTTATTAACCGATTTTTTTCCAAGTGACAATTAATTTTGTCTAATTTTATTGTCTCTAAAAGTTGCCCCTACACCATTGATAGGCTGACTGGCCTGTTGTTGCCGGGTTTATCCCTCTCCCCCTTTTTTGTAACATTTGCAATCCTCCAGTCCTCTGGCATTGCTCCCATATCTAAGGAGGATTGGAAGATTGTGGCTGGAGCCTCCGTTATCTCCAACCTTACTTCCCTCAGCAACCTAGAATGCATCCCATCTGGACCGGGTGACTTCTCTATTTTAAAAGCTGCTTATCTTTTAAGTACCTCCTTTTAATCTATTTTTATCCTATCCAATTTCTCCACTCCTTCCTCCTTTACTTTGATATTGGCAGCATCCCCTTCTTTTTTGAAGAAAGATGCAAAGTACTCGTTCAGTCCATCAGCCATTCCCTCTGCCACCACAAGATCTCCTTTTTTGGTCCCTGATCAGTTCCACCATTCTATTAACTACCCTTTTACTATTTATTTGCTTATGAAAGACTTTTATGTTACCCGTTAATCTGTTCCAATATACTCTCTTTGCCCCCTTTTTTTCCTTTTTCAGTCCTCCGCTGTACTCTATATTCAGCTTGGTTCTCCACTTTATTATCATACTGGTAGTTATAATAAGCCTCCTTTTTTTGTTTAAGTTTTATCTCCATATCTTTAGCCATCCAGGGACCTCAAGCTTTGGATGCCCTTCCTTTCCCCCAAATGGGAATGTGTCGAGTCTGTATCCAAACTATCTCCTCTTTGAAGGCCCCTATTGATCATTTACTGTTTTACCTGCCAATCTTTAAATCCAATCCACCTGGGCCAGATCCCCTTTCAACTCACTGAAATTAGTTCTCCTGCAGTTGAGTATTTTCATGTTTCATTGTTCCGTGTCCTTGTCCATAACCGCTCTAAAGGGGTTAAATTAGCCCACAGCGGAATGTGGTAGGAACCAGTTATGTATTAACCCAGTAATATTGCCAACATCAATCCATGTGCCGTAGCTTAAATTTTTGAAAAAGAAAAAACATCTCTCGGCTGTGGTTTTAAATTCAGACACTTTACACATTTACACCATCATTAAAATGGGAAATAGCTGAGCTGCGGTGATGGGCTGTTAGGTTTGCCCAATATCGGGCCGGTGAAATAGGAACAGACCCCCTCTAATGTCCTTGTGTGTATTTTGCTCAGAACCAGGACAGGATCCAGATTGTCCATCAGACACTGCGTCACTTCATCAAGATCTACAGCATGAACCTGGGCTCAGTCACATGGCCCCAGGACAAGGTGGAAAACTTCCGGCTTCTCCTGGATCGGCAGCTCGAAGAGCTGGAGGAATGTGTCAAGAAACCGGGCTCAGAGTCCAGGCCGAGGAGAAACGCCGCCATTCACAGATACTTCAGGAAACTGAGAAAATTTCTCAAACAGAAGGTGGGACAATTGATATTTGACTGTTTGGTTACTGACAGATAGTTCATTTCACCCAATTTAAATCTGTTCATTCTCTAATGTATTTTCCTGAATATTTCTCTTTTTCAGAGATTCAGTGACTGCGCCTGGGAAATGATCCGCGCTGAGACCAGGGCCCGTTTACAACAGATCCTTTTCATAACGGCACAAATCAGAAGAAGAAACTGAAGACTTTCCAAAGACATGTTTAATAGAGACTGGCAACAATTAATATTTATTTAAAAGACCATCTATTTATTAAAAAAAATTATATTTTAAAAGATGTTACCTTGTGTTGCTGTAAACAAGCGATTTGCAGCTAGGTGACTGATGAAGAAGAAGGAATGTCTTGATATTTTTCTATATTTGTTTATTTATTTTAATTTATTGATATTTATTGGTGTAATATTTATCTTGATGAAATGTTAAAGGTTTGACTACAATAAAATTATACACTTTTTACACAATGTGTAAAGACAAAAATGAGAAGAGTAAACATGAAGATTTTCCAATGACTTGTTTAATTCAGACTAAGAATGATGATACTTTATGTTAAAGGCACTGAATTTCTAAAATATATTTTATGTAATGAAAAGTATTATTAATTTTACAATGTTGTCAACTTAGCTCAGCGGTAACACTCTGAGTCATAAGGTTGTTGGTTCCAGCCCCATTCCATAGGGAAACTGTTCCATTGCCATTCAGCTTTGTGAGGCTCCTTATTCCAGTTGCTGATCTTCCAGTGACAACTCTCTGCACTGGATTGCCCTGCCAATACCCAGCTCGGTCACTGGATTACAGAGTGAAGTCAGGATTTCAAAGGTTGGGCTCCAGACTGATGCCCCCTGACCTTAACCCTGACCCGCTCTGACCTTTTAGTTTCTGCTCTCCCAGGGGCCAGCACTTCAACTCATCTCAGGGTCATCTTAATTTATTGATATTTATCATCGTGATCTCTTCCACTAATGAAATGTTACAGTTTTATACAATGCGTAATGTGAGTTCAAAAATAAATATTAATTTATTGATATTTATTAAGAGTTGGGGAATAGACAATGTTTTTCTAAACTGAAAACTTTTTATACTGAATGAAAACGTGTGTGAAAATAAATTGTTTTAATGATAACACTTTTACTGGAGTGATATTCATTTCCCATTTGTATCTGTCAGTTTCTCATTATAAATGCTCTGGATTCTCCTCCCTGCTGCCTGTTACCGTGACTCCCTCTCCTCTGTATTATCTTCTCTCCACTGTCTGATTGTTCCTCCCCGATCAAAGCATGTCAACCCCATTTGAACCCAATTTACCATAAGGACATAAGAAATTAGAACATAAGAAATAGAAGCTGGAGGAGACCATACAGCCCCTCGAGCATGCTCCGCCATTCAGCATGGCTGATCTTTGACATCAACTCCATTTTCCCGCCCGATCCAGATATCACTTTACTCCCTTGAGTCCAAAAATCTATCTATCTCAGCCATGAATATACACATCCTCTGCCCTCTGGGTTAGAGAATTCCAAAGATTCACAACCTTCCAAGTGAAGAAATTCCTCCTCATCTCAGTCCCAAATGCCCGACCCCTTCACCTGCAACGATGCCCCGTCCTTCTAGACTCTCCAGCAAGGGGAAAGAACCTCTCAGCACCTACCCTGTCAAGCCCCCTCAGAATCTTATGTGCTTCAATGAGAGCACCTCTCATTCTTCTAAAATCCAGAGATTACAGCCAGCCAACCTGAAAATGACCCATTTATACCTACTCTCTGTTTTCTGTCCGTTCATCAATCATCCATGCTTACTAATATATTACCCCCAACCGCATGAACCCTTATCTTACGTAACAACCTTTTAGGTGGCACCTTATCGAATGCCTTTTGAAAATACAAATATATTACATCCACTGGTTCCACTCTATCTCCTAGATACTACCACAGTTTTTCTTTTCAGCTATTCAACCCAATATTCCCTATTCTCCCTCTAAATGAGAGATGATCGAGCCTGAGGTGTTGAGCAGGAAAGGGGGAATTGATTCATAGAAGCATACAATCATAGAATCATACAGTACAATAGAGGCAATTCAGCCCACCATGCCTGTGCCAGCCCTTTGGTAGAGATATCCAATTAGTCCCATGCTCCAGCCCTTTCCCCATAGCCCTGAAAATTTTATTAACTTAAATCTGGGACCTCTGATTACCGACTCTTAGAATCATATAGAATGGTTACAGCACAGAAGGATGCCATTCGGCCCATCGAACCAGTGCTGGCTCTTTGTAAGAGCAATCCAGTTGGTCACATTCCCCCACTCTTTCCCCTTAGCCCTGCAAATTTTTCCCTTCAAGTATTTATACAATTCCTTTTTGAAAGCTATGATTGAATCCACTTCCACCACCCTTTTCAGCAGCGCATTCCAGATCATAACAACTCGCTACATAAAAATAGCTTTCCTCATGTCACCTTTGATTCTTTTGCCAATCACCTGAATCTGTATCCTTTGGTTCTCGACCCTTCTGCCAATCGGAACTGTTTCTTTTTATTTACTTTATCTAAACCCTTCATGATTTTGAATGTTTCAATCAAATATCTGCTCCAAGGGGAACAACTACAGCTTCTCCAGTCTATCCAGGTAACTGAAGTCACTCCTCTCTGGAACCATTCTAGTAAATCTTTCTGCACGCTCTCTAAGGCCTTCACATCCTTCCTAAAGTGCGGTGGCCAGAATTGGACACAATACTCCAGTTGTGGCTGAAACAGTGTTTCATAAATGTTCAACATAACTTCCTTGCATTTGTACTCTATGACTCTATTTTTAAAGTTCAGGATCCCACTTGCCTTTTAAACCACTTTCTCAAGCTGTCCTGCCACCTTCAAAGATTTCTGCACATATACCTCCAGGTCTCTATATTCTTGCTCCTCTTTTAGAATTGTACCGTTTAGTTTATTTTGCCTCTCCTCATCTTTCTTGCCAAAATGCATCACTTTGCACTTCTCTGCACTAAATTTCTTCTGCCATGTCTTCGCCCATTCCACCAGTCTGTCTATGTCCTTTTGAATTCTATTATTATCCTCCTCCCTATTTCCCACACTACCAAGTTTTGTGCCATCTGCAAATTTTGAAATTGGGCCCTGTACACCTAAGTCCAAGTCATTAATATATATCAAAAAAGCAGTGGACATAATACTGACCCCAGGGGAACACCACTGTATACCTTCCGCCAGTCCAAAAAACAACAGTTCACCACTACTCTCTGTGTCCTGTCACTTGGCCAATTTCGTATACATGCTGCTGCTGCTCCTTTTATTCCATGGGCTTCAGTTTTGCTGACAAGCCTATTATGTGGCACTTTATCAAGTGCCTTTTGAAAGTCCATATACACAACATCAATCGCATTGCCCTCGTCAACCCTCACCAGCCTTTCTAGTAGCTCCTCTTTATCAATTTTTAGCCCATCCAGTATCGCAACTACCTCCTCTCCTACTGTGACTTTGGCAGCATCTGCTTCCTTGGTAAAGACAAATGCAAGGATCTCATTTAGAACGTGGCCATGCCCTCTGCCTCCATGTGTAGATCTCATTTTTGGTCCCTAATTGACTCCATCCCTCATCTTATTACCCGTTTACTATTTATATGCCTATAGAAGATTTTGAATTCCCTTTTGTGTTAGCCGCTAGTCTGTTCTCATACTCTCTCTTTGCCCCTCTTATTTCCTTTTTCACTTCTCCTCTGTACTTTCTATATTCCACCTGGTTCTCTCTTGTATTATCAACCTGACATCTGTCATACTGTCTATTTCTGTTTCATCTTACTCTACCTCTTCTGTCACGCAGGGAGCTCTGGCTTTGGTTTCCCTACCTTTCCCCCTCGTGGGAATGTACCAAGACTGTACCCGAACCATCTCCTCTTTAAAAGTCGCCCATTGTTCGATTACAGTTTTGCCTGCCAATCTTTGATTCCAATTTATCCGTCCAGATCCGTTCTCAACCCACAGAAATTGGCCCTCCTCCAGTTAAGTATTTTTAATCCAGATTGCTCCTTCTCCTTTTCCAAAACTAATCTAAACCTTATGATCATTGTTCCCTCGATGATCCCCCACTAAAATTTACTCTACTCGACCCACTTCATTCCCTAGAACTAGATCCAGCAATGCCTCCTTCCTCGTTGGCCAGAAATATACTGATCAAGAAAGTTCTTCTAAACACACTTAAGAAATTCCATCCCCTCTTTGCCATTTAAACTATTACTATCCCACACTATATTAGGATGTTTGTAGTCCCCCATTGTCACTACTCTATAGTTCTTCCACCTCTCTGTAATTTCCCTGCAAATTTCCTCCTCTATATCATTCACACTAGTTGGCGGCCTAAAGAATACACCCAGTAGTGTAATGGCACCTCTATTGTTTATATCTCTAACCAAATAGATTCTGTCCTTGACCCCCTCAAGGACATCCTTTTTCTCCAGCACTGCAATATTCTCCTTAATCATACTGCCACCAATCCCCCACCCCACCTCCTTTTCTTACTTCAGATCTTTCCTGAACACCGTGTATCCAGGAATATTTAATACCCAATCCTGCCCTTTTTTGAGCCAGGTCTCCATTATCGCCACTACATCATATTCCCATGTGACTATTTGCACCTGCAGCTCACCAACCTTATTTACCAGGCTTCGTGCCTTCACACACACACACACACTCTCAACCTATCTTAGACCTTCTCATCTTATCTCTTATACCGATCCCACCTAACACTGTACTATTTCTTACTCTAGTTCTATCAGTCTCTCACAATCCTTTGTGCACTTTGTTTCTCCTTTCTAATGCTTCTTGCTGGTGACCATCACCTTGCAAAATTAGTTTAAACCCTCCCCCACAGCACTGGTGACCCACCCCATGTGGACATTGGTCCCAGGTCTATTGAGGTGCAATCTGTTCATCTTGAACAGTTCCCTCCTGCCCCAGAACTGGTCCTGATGCCCCAAGAATCTGAAGCCCTCCCTCTTGCACCATATCTCTAGTCATGCATAAACTTGCCTTATCTTCCTCTTTCTGTATTCACTGACGCATGGCACTAGGAGTAATCCAGAGATTACTACCTTTGAGGTCCTGCTTTTTAACTTCCTCCCTCGATCCTGAAACTCTGACCGCAGGACCTCATCCCCTTTCTCTCCTTTGTTGTTGGAACCCACACACGGACCATGACTTCTGGCTGTTTCTATTCCCCCGACAGAATCTTCTGCACCCACTCCATGATGTCCTTCCTGGTACCAGGGAGGCAACACAACATGTGGGACTCAAGTCGGCGATCACAGAAACGACCGTCTGTCCCTTTGACTATCGAATCCCCGATGACTACTGCAGTTCTACACTTCACTCTGCCCCACTGTGCAATCCTTTGCCCCATGGTGCCACGCTCAGGACTGCACTCCTTTGAGGTGCTGTCACCCTCACTGGGATTCAATGCTGAATTGAATACCAGTGAGAGTGCCACACACCCAGAAGATTCTTGCACTGCCTGCCTCTTCCTATCAGTTCGGTCGGCCACCCACTTGCTATCCTGAACTCTCTGTACCTGCAGAGTTACCACCTGCTGCAATGTACGATCCATGAAACCTTCAGCCTTCCTTATGCTCTGCAGTGACTCCAGCTGCCCCTCAATCTCAGAAACCCTCAGCTTAAGCTCGAGAAACTAGAGGCATTTCCTGCACGTGTGGCCCTCAAGGATACATGAAGCATCCTGAAACTCCAACACGGCACAGGGATTGCAGGCAATGAGTCTCAACTGTCAGTCCATTATATTTAGAAAGCTTCATTTTGCAAACTCCCTTTGGATACTTGCTTATTGTTAATTTACTTATTGTTTACTTATCCCAATTAACCTACCCTTAATCCGTGGTCACTCAGAGCTCCTCCTCTCTGTTCACTGTGACGTCACTGTGATGTCACTCCCTCTGTTCTTCATGAATGGGAAAGGGTTCCTCCCCTGGTGCTCAGCACCGCTTATCACAACTCTGCTCCGCTCCTGCTTTTGCACTGATACCTGGGGCTCCTCCCATGGTGCTCAGCACCTCTTCTTCTGACTGAGTTATTCATCTATTTGGAGATAATGGGGGGAAAATTGGATAAGGGCCGTTTTTGGGTGCAAGTAGTGCGATGCGCTATTACCCCACCCCCAATGACCCCTGAGCAGGCAGGACGTAAGTTTCTGCCGGCCGGAGGACTCACCTGCAATCAACGTTCCATTCCGGGCCTTGGACCTGCAATCAATGCAATTTGCATTTTCCACCACTGGGGCGAGCTCAATCTCTTAAAGGGAGGATGTTTCTTCGAAATCTCTGAAAGTAGTTGGTATCTGTTATTTGCTGAAAATAACAGTCTGCTGTCTGCATGGAGTCTGAACAGAGTTCAGAGGTCGCACACATAAAATACAGGTGCAGGTCCCATCCTTATGTTTGCACACTGTAAGTTATGTTAAAACATTGAATAAAAGTTGGGCACAACTAAATCCAACATCCTAAGATCTGCACTTCGGACCTCACCAATCTGCCAATCTGAGTTGGTACCAGGCCTGCAAGAATGCGTGCACCAAGGTTCTCTGCTGATGCACTAGAGACCTTGGTGCAAGGGGTGGACAGAAGGAGGGACATCCTATACAAGTGGGGGAGGGGGGTGCAAGAAGCACTCCAGACATATATCCAAAGGCAGTGGGAGACAGTGGGGGACGAATTTAATACCAGGCACAAAACATCATGAACATGGATGCAGTGCAGGAAGAAGTTCAATGCTTTGACATGAGTGGTCAAGGTAAGTGAGGCCAACTGTCTAGTGGCATCCCCTACGAACTGCACCACGCACTACACCCCTCACCACCCACATACCTACAAACTCTTTCCATCTCTACTCAATACTTCCAATCAGATGCTTCCTCTCACCCTTAAACATTACCACTGTCGCAAGCCGCCCACCCACAACTCACAGGCCACACACACTGGTAGCTATTCAACCATGACAGGCACATCAACCAGAAATCCCGCTTTCTTGTAGGAGAAGGTAGCGCATACCAGGAGGCAGCAAGTGGGAGTGGCATTTAGCCCCTCAAGCCTGTTCCACCATTCAATGAGATCATGGTGGACCTGAGACCTAACTCCATGTACCTGCCTTAGCCTCATATACCTTCATACCCTTGGTTCACAAAAATCTATCAATATCAGCTTTAACATTCACAAGTGAGCTGGCATCAACTGCCGTTTGCAGAAGAGCGATCCAAACATCTCCCACCCTTTGCGTGAAGAAGCATTTCCTAACTTCACTCCTGCACACTCAGGCTCTAAATGTTAGGCTATGTCCCCGGGTCCTAGTATTCAAGGCTAGGAGACCTCCAAAAACAGTTACAAATGTCTCGGCAGCAAGAAGCAATAATCCAGCCACTAACCTGTAAATCCTGCATAGTCCCTTTAAATAGCAATCGAGGGGGGTCCTCCAAGCTTCAGCACGTCTGCCATTGGAAACAGTTTCTCCACATTTATTCCATAAGAACCGTTCATGATTCTGAACATCTATATTATTCTTCTCTTTACCTTCTCTGCTCTAAGGATAACAACCACAGCTTCTCTAGTCTCTCCATGTAACTGATGTCCCTCATCCCTGATACCATTCTAGTCAATCACCACTGCACCCTCTCTAAGACCTTGACGTTCTTCTTAAGTATGGTGCCCAGAATTGGACATAATTCTCCAACTGAGGCCTAACCAGTGATTTATAAAGGTTCAGCATAACTTTCTTACTTTCATATCCATTCTAAAATTGAAGGCATTAAGTAGAAAAGGAAATTCCGAGATACCTAGTGGGGAGGGGATTTGGAGGATCAGTCAGGGACGATAGAAGGGAAAATGAGACAATGAGTGGAAGGGACATCAGGCAATGAGTGGGGAGGGGAATCAGTGGAAAGTGGGAATGAAAATCACTTGTGTGACATTTTATCCTACAAATTTTGAAAATCTATAACTATAACTCTGACTACATTCCTTTATTTATATCTGTGACTTCCTTGAAAAAGTTAAATAATTATCCAAACACAACCTGTCCATTACAGATTCATGATGACTGCCCCTAATGACCCCATGTCTTTTCAAGTATTCATAAATTTCTTCCCAGATTGTGGACTCCATAAATTGGCCTATAGCTGAGTTAAGACGAAAGGGGCTTACTATTTCATGCCACCCTCCAATCCTTTCATCTTTCAGCCACATTAACGTTTCATCCTCCGTGTGTGTTGCCCACCAGTGCTTTTCAGACTCCCTTTTACACTTCCTGATCCCCTTTTCGCCTCCCTTCTGAACTTTAAATAATTATTAAAACATTAGCCTATTTTATAGGCAATTACTACATTTCAGTTTTACTCTTAGCTCTCCCGATAACCATTGATCCCCAGCCTTAGAAGGTCAATCAAAAACTAAACGATTTGATGAAAAGGTTTTCACCAAAACAGTATCTCTTTAAATTGCTGGAATATGATTGTTTAATTCAAGCCCAAATCACTCACTGCCGCTGTCCACAGGTGGTGCTGGTGAGATTCGGTCCCAGATTCACTCATGGAGAAGTTTTTGTTTGTAGTTACAGCTGAGAGTGATTTTATGATATTCCCGAGTAACCGGGGTATCCCGGATATCCCAAACCTTTTCCCAGCTCCCCCTCACTCCCTCTCAGGGTGATCCGTTCTGTTTACAAACACTCCTCAATTTCGGAAATGACGAGACTCGTCACTTTCCCTGAGGCACTTTCGCTTTCGGTGAAATTGACACAAGGCTCATTTTCACAGACAAACTGACACGGACACTTTCCCGGGAGAGAGAAAAGAAAGAAACGATGAAAGAAAAGGAGTCGGTTCTTCCTTCGGATTCAGAGTCCGAGCAGATTAAATATTCTTGGAGAACAAAATCTCAAGAAACCTCCAAAAAACAACCGAGAAATGAGGAACTTTTTCTACTGAAAGAGCAGAATCTCCGACAGGGGAATCGGACAGACAGCATCAGACCGTGACCCTGCACTGTGAGCCAGGCTCTCTGCAATGTCCAGCCCGCGAAGTGTGAACAGTAAAAGCACGATGTGAGCACACCGGGGAGAGAGTGGATTTAAAAGGGAATCGCTCTCCATGGAGCCGAATGTCAGCACTAAAAGCCGCGGCACCGGGATCACCGCTGTCGGTGTCACTATAACCCGGATTATAAAATACAGCCCCCAATACATGTCCGCACTCCCCCAATACAGACTCTGCCCCCGACACCATTTCAGTGCCCCCTTGATTCGAATCCAGACAACATTGAGCTGGGACCGAGCGCTGGTTGTGATCTTCGATGGGGGATTTTCCAGTCGCTGGTTCACGAATCTCCAGCTTTTGGATTCCTCACCTCAGAAAGGAACCGCACAAATTATTGCTCTCCTGCGGCCAGATTTCACTTTTCGAATGTAATCCAAACATTCCCAGTCTCCCCTCTTAAAGCCGACAGCATGGCAGTGAGAGCTCCCAGCAGTATCCAGCCGCACACCCACAGGACTCGGCAGTTCAGGCAACCGCTCCGGGATCACAAGCGGCGACATTTCGACTTCCAGAGTTTCATTCAGAACCGTTTTCGGAGCTGAACCGCGATCCGCTCAGTTTCTCATCCTTCAAATCGGCGTTTTACCGATGGGTCGGTTGAATATGGATTTGGCGAGTGTTTGGAGATTTTGGATTGTGTGGGTCTTGTTTTCCGGGACCCTGATTCTGGGCTGTGAGAGGCTGCTGTTACAGCAAGTTCTCAACAGAGAGACTCTGAGGATACTGAATGAAATGGTGAGTTTAAACAGCATCCAGAGCCGGATCCGAACCACACAGGTTGTGTTTGTTGTGAAAAGTTATATCAGAAGAGATAGCACGGAGGTGTATGTTTCTTATCCAATTAATGGTCACTGGTTGGTCAGTGTTCATTTGACCGTATAAATTGTTAGAGTGACTCTCTTCTGTTCGGCGTGGGTTCTCTCCCTAATCGTGTCCAACAGCACAAGTCTCCTGAAACCAAGAAGGTAAATTAGCCACCGGATGAAACGGGGGAATTAGACACTGAGGGGACAAGGGGAATCAGGTACAGAGGAGAGGGGGGCATCAGACAGGAGAAAGGAAACAGAGTCTGAGGGGAGAGACGGAATCGGACCCTAGCACGATGTGGGATCAAACTCTGAGTCAAGGGATAATCAGATTTGTGGGGGAATTGTAATCAGACACTGAGTGGAGAGGGGAAGAAGAAACTGAGGTTAAGAAGAATCATAAAACTGAGGGAAGAGGGTTAATCAGGTACTGCGAGGAGACGGGAACTAAAACACTGATGAGAGGGTTAATCTTGTATTGAGGGGAGAGTGAACCAGTCCCTCAGGGGATAACAGATCATATACTGAGGGGAGAGAGAGAATGAGACCCTGGGCTGGTGGTAGTGAGTTGGGATGTATCAGAATATGGTTTAAAACAAGCATAGAAAATAGGACAGAAAAGGTCCAATCTCTGAGGAAAGTAACTTACAGAAACCCAAGAGGTCATTGAAAGTGTGCTGAGGTACTGAATAGTGAAAAACAGTAAGATTCACGAGACAGGGTGTCCTAACTTAGTATAAATATAATAAGATAAAAGCAGAAAATTGTGGAGAAGCTCAGCAAGTCAAGCAGCATCTGTGGAGAAAGAAACGGACAGAGTTAACGTTTAAGTTCGAAGACCTTTTGTCATACTAAGACCTGATAATGGTGAAAGGCTACATAAACACTAAGACATTAAACAATCCTTGGTAGTTTTTGGAGAGTCAACACAGTAGGATGGTTTACAAACAGGAGATAAGACCAGTGGTGCTTACATATAGAACAATACAGCTGAACAGTATAAAGATAGGGCAAGCTCCCGCCCAAAAGTTAGAGCTCTCACGAGGGTACGGTTGATAGTCCATCAGGTTGCATTGACTGCTTGTCATTTAATGTAATCTGTAGACTGTTGTATTATAACTGTTGAATGTAATGTTGAAGACAGCTGTAGTGCATCTCTGTTGTGAGTCAATCTACTAAATTTGCTTTTTATAACCACTTGGGCTCAAATCATGTGGAAGTTATTGTTGATGGATTAACAACCCATCCTTGCAACAGTAACGGAGAAATCCGCCGACAGGATCAGACTCTGTGCGAAGGTGGAATCAGATCTGAGGGGAGAATGTAAACAATGCACAGAGGAGATAAGGAATAATAAACTGAGGAAAGTTTGGGAATCAGACATTGAGGGGAGGGGGAATCAGACACTATGGAAAGAGGGGAAATGAGACCCTGAGGGGGAATCATAATTGGAAGGAAGGGGAAATGAGACCCTGCGGAAAGAGGAAGAATCAAATATGGAAGGGAGGGTGAACCAGGGCCTGACGTGAGGGGTATTGAGGAGTGATTTAGAGTCTGAGGGGAGAGGGAAAGCAATATTGTGGGGAAAGGGAGAATCTGACAGTGAGGGAAGAGAGTGAATCAGAACCCGAGGGGAGAAAGGAAATGAAACACTGAGAGCGGTAATTATATTGAGGGGAGGGTGACTCTGAGGGGAGAACAGAGGAGATACTGAGGGGAGAGAGGGAATCAGACCCTGGGGGGAGATGGACTCAGACTCTGAGTGAAGGAGTGAATCAGATCTGAGGGGAGAATGGGAACCAGGTACTGAGAAGAGGGGGAATGATAAACTGAAGTGAAGAAGTGGAATCAGAAACTGAGGGAGCTGGAAATCGGATACTGACGGTAGAGGGGGAATGTGATGTCTGGGGTAAAGGGGAAATGGAGACAGTCCATCAATCTGAACAACTGCTCCTTTAGTGCCCCCGTGATGCGAATTCTTACAATTCTGAGGAAACAATAGCGTTTTCCAAAATCCATGGTGAAATATTGGTACAAATCGATGGAACACTGAGCTGGAACGAGGCGCTGGTTGTCACCTTACATCGGGGATTTTCCAGTCGCTGGTTGAGGAATCTCCAACTTTTAGATTCCTCACCTCAGAAACTCCTGCAGCCCGATTTCACTTTTCGAATCTAATGCCACACATTGCCAGTGTCTCCTCTTAAAGCCGACAGCATGGCAGTGAAAGCTCCCAGCATCATTCAGCCGCACACCCACAGGACTCGGCAGCTCCGGCGGTCGCTCTGGAATCTCAAGCGGCTGCATTGCGCCTTCCAGAGTTTCATTCAGTGACAAGAGCCGTTTTCGGAGCTGAACCCGATCCGGTTTCTGACCCTTCAGATCGGCGCATTCCCCTGGCTCGATTGAACATGGATTTGGCGAGTGTTTGGAGATTTTGGATTTTGTGGGTCTTGTCCGGGACCCTGAGTCTGGGCTGTGAGAGGCTGCAGTTACAGCAAGTTCTCAACACAGAGACTGAGCAAACTGAATGAAATGGTGAGTTTAACCATCATCCAGAGCCGGATCCGAACCACACAGGGTCTGTTGTGAAATGTTATATCAGGAGAAATAGTTTGGGATTTTGTAACTTTATTCAATTAATAGACACTGATTCTCCTGTATTTCTCTCTCTGGGCTGTCTGTAACGGTGATGATCTTCTGTTTCAGGGCGGTCCCTTTCCCCGAGTGTGTGTTGAAGAGAGGCCCTCACTGAAAACCAAGTCCCTGAACCTGATGAAACTTTCGAAGGGGTTACAGGTGACTGAACACTGGATTTTATTTTATTCAAACTGGAGTTTTATAGAAAGTATAAGAAAGATCAACAACCTGATCAGAACTTTAATCAGGAAATTTAAATCCAGAATTGGCCGCCCATTGATGTGAAAATGGCAGAACTATTCACTCGCTCTATCGCACTCTCTCGAACTATCTAAGTCCCTCTATCTCACGCTCACTTTCTCACTCAATCGCAACCACCCAATCTAATTTTCTCTATCTCACTCACACTATCTCAGGCACTATCTCTCTCTCTCTCTCACTCTCTCTATCACACTCCTTTTAACTCACACTCTCACACCCTCTAACCATCTCACTCCCTCTAACTATCTAAACCCCTCTAATCATCTTGCAGTCTGTCACCATCTGTTTCCCTCTATTTCACTCCCTCTTAACCATCTCACTCCTTCGAATCGTTTCACGCCCTTTATCTGACTCCCTGAAATCATCTCACTCCCTCTAACCAGCTCAATCTTGAGCTGCGGTGATTGGCTGTGAGGCTTGCCCCATCCTGGAGAGGTCAATTCATGGAATCCGAGAACGGTCCAGCACAGAAGGAGGCCACTTGGCCCATCGTACAGTGCTGGCTCTTTGAAAGAGCTATCCAATTAATCCCACCCCTCTGCCCTTTCCCATTGCCAGGTAAATTTTTCCCCTTCAAGTATTTATCTAATTCCCTTTTGAAAGTTATTATTGAATCTGCTTCCATCACCCTTTCAGGCAGTGTATACCAGATCATTACAACTCGCTGTGTAAAAAAAATTCTCCTCATCTCGCCTCTAGTTCTTTTGCCAATTACCTTAAATCTGTGTCCCTGATTACTGACCCTCCTGCCACTGGAAACAATTTATCAAAACCCTTCATGATTTTGAACACCCCTATTAAATCTCCCCTTAACCTTCTCCGCTGTAAGAACAATCCCAGCTTTTCTAATCTCTCCATGTAACTGGAGTCCCTCATTCCTTGTACCATTCTAGTAACTGTCCTCTGCATCCTCTCTAAGGTCTTTGCATCTTTCCTAATGAGTGGTGCCCAGAATTGGATACAGTATTACAGCTGGGGCCTAACCAGTGATTAATAAAGATATAGCACATTATCCTTGCTTTTGTACTCTTTGCCTCTGTTCATAAAGCCAAGGAGCCTGTATGCTTTTGTAACAACCTTCTCAACTTGTCCTGCCACCTTCAAAGAATTGTGGATGCACAACCCTGGGATTCTCTGTTCCTGCACCCACTTTAAAATGGTACCATTTAGTTTATATTATCTATCCTCATTCTTCCTACCAAAATGCATCACTTCACACTTTTTGTGTTAAATTTTGTCTGCCATGTGTCTGCTCATTTCACCAGACTGTCTATGTCCTAAGTTTGTTAGTACCCACCTCACTCTTTAACACATTTCCTAGTTTCACGTCATCTGCAAACTTTGAAATTGTGCCCTGTATACCCAAATCTAGGTCATTAATAGCTATCAAATAGAGCAGTGGTCTTAATACTGACCCCTGAGTGATACCACTGCACACTTCCATCCAGTCTGAAAAACAACTGCTCAACGCTACTCTCTGCTTTCTGTCACATAGCCAATTTTGTATTAATGCCACCACTGCCCCTTTAATTCCATGGGCTTCACTTTTGCTAACAAATCTATTATGTGGTATTTTATTAAATGCCTTTTAAAAGCCCATAGACACGACATTAACCGTACCACCTTCATTAACTCTCTCCATTACTTCATCAAACAACTCAATCAATTTAGTCAAACATGGTTTGCCTTTAACAAATCCATGTTGGCTGTCATTTATTAACCAATATTTTTCCAAGTAACAATTCATTTTGTCTCTGATCATTGTCTTGAAATGTTTCCCCACCTCCAACATTAGACTGACTGGCCTGTAGTTCCCTGGTTTATGCCTCGCCCCTTTTTTTGAAGAGGGTGTAACATTTGCAATCCTCCAGTCCTCTGGCACCCCTCCCACATGTAAGGAAGATTGGAAGATTCTGGCTAGAGCTTCCATTATCTCCATCCTTTACATCCCTCAGCAACCTGGGATGCATTCAATCCGGCATGGGTGACTTTTCTACTTTGAGCACTGCCAATATTTTAAGTGCCTCCTCTTTATCTATTTTTATCCTATCCAATTTGTCTACTACATCCTCCTTTACTGTGACATTGGCAGCATCCTCTTTTTTAGTGAAGACAGATGCAAAGTTGTCATTTAGTCCATCAGCCATGCCCTCTGCCTCCACAAGAAGGCCCCTAATCAGTCACACCTATCCTTTGACTAGCCTTTTACTATTTATATGCTTATAAAAGACATTTGTGTTCCCTTTTATGTTACCTGCTAATCTATTCCCATACAATGTCTTTGCTCCTCTTATTTCCTTTTTCAGTTCTCCTCTGTATTTTTGTATTCAGCTTGGTTCTTGACTGATGGTTTGGATGCCGTTCCTTTCCCCTTCATGGGACTGTGTCTCGTCTGAACCCAAATTATCTCCTCTTTGAAGGCCCCCGTTGTTCATTTACTGTTTTACCTGCCAATCTGTGAATCCAATCCACCTGGGTCTGATCCCCTTTCAACTCAGTGAAATTAGTCCTCCTCCAGTTGAGTATTTTCACATTTGACTGTTCCTTTCCTTTTCCATATCTATTCAACATCTAAATGGATTCAGGCCTCCTCTAATGTCATTGTGTGTATTTTGCTCAGACCCAGGACAGGATCCAGATTGTCCATCAAACACTGCATCACATCAGCCAGATCTACAGCATGAACCTGGACTCAGTCACATGGCCCCAGGACAAGGTGGAAAACTTCTGGCTTCTCGTGGATCGGCAGCTCGAAGAGCTAGAGGAATGTTCCAGAAAACTGGATCCAGAGTCCAGACCGAGGAGAAACGCCTCCATTCACAACTACTTCAGGAATCTGGAAACATTTCTCAAACAGAAGGTGGGACAATTGATTTTTGACTCAGTGATTACTGACAGTTAGTTCATTTCACCCAATTTAAATCTGTTCATTCCCTAATGTATTTTCCTAAATATTTCTCTTTTTCAGAGATTCAGTGTCTGCGCCTGGGAAATAATTCGTGACGAGACCAGGGCCCGTTTACAACAGATCCTTTTCATAACGGCACAAATCAGAAGAAGGAAGTGAAGACTTTGCAAAGACAATAGAGACTGGGAACAATTAATATTTATTTCAAAGTCTTTCTATTTGTAAAAAATAATTATATTTTAACAGACATTATATTGTAGTGCTGTAATGAGGCGATTTGCAGCCAGGTTTCTGATGGAGAACAAGGAATGTCTTGATATTTTTCTATTTTCAATTATTTATTTTAATTTATTGATATTTATTGTTGTGATATGTTCCTGTGGTGAAATGTTAAATGTTTCACTGGGGGGAGACTGAGAAAATCCCATTTCTGTTCCTTTGTTTATGGACTGGCAGCTGCTACAATGAAATGTTTCATTTTAGGTTCGCACTGTAGGGCACCTTATTCACTGGCTGGTTTTCCAGTGTCAGCTCTCTGTACTTGCCCTCCCGGCTAACATCACTTTTGCTCTTCATCTCATCTGACTTCAGTCATATTTATTGTCATGATGTCTTCATACAAAAAAATGATACAGTTTGTACACAATGTGTAAAGTCAAAAATGAGAAGACTAAACTTGAAGATTTTCCAATGACACATTTAGTACTGACTTAGAACAATGCTAAGTCATTTTAAAGGCCCTGAATATATAAAATATTATATTTTATGTATATGAAAGGTATTATTAATTTTACAATGTTGTTAGCTTCGCTCAGCAGTAACGCTCTGAGTCAGAAAGTTGTTGTTTCAAGCCCTACTCCAAAGCAAAACTATTTCATTGCCATTCAGCTTTGTGAGGCTCCTTATTCCAATTGCTGATCTTCCAGTGATAACTCTCTGCTCTCGGTTGCACTGCCAATATCCAGCTCGGTTACTGGGTTTCAGAGTGTAGTTGGGATTTCAAGGTTTGGGCTCCAGACTGATGGTCCCTGACTGCCTCCTTCCACCTCCGTAACATCACCCGACCCCGCCCCGCCTCAGCTCATCTGCTGCTGAAACCCTCATCCATATCTTTGTTACCTCTAGACTTGACTATTCCAATGCTCTCCTGGTCAGCCTCCCATCTTCCACCCTCCACAAGCTTGAGCTCAATCAAAACTCTGCTGCCCGTATCCTAACTCACACCAAATCTTGTTTACCCATCACCCCTGTGTAAAGTGTGTTCAAAAATAAATGTTAATTTATTGATATTAAGAGTTGGGGAATCGACAATATTTTTCTGAACTGGAAACTTTTTTTATACTGAATGAAAATGAGGGTGTAAATAAATTGTTTTCAACATTACACTTTAATGGACTGATAATCATTTCCTATTTGTGTTTGTCAGATTCTCATACTATAAATGCTTTGAATTCTCCTACCTGCTGCCTGTTACTGTAACTTTCTCTCTGCTATATTACTCTCCCTTCACTGTCTGATTGTTCCTCTCCAGTCTAAGCCTGTGATCCTTTTTTGAACCCGATGGACCAGACCTGTGAACTCCTAGACAGTACCACAGTTTTACTCTTCTGCTACTCAACTCCTTATTCTTCACCTGAATGAGAGGGGATCAGGGCTGAGATGTGGAGCAGGAAAGGGGTAATTGAAACATAGAATCATAGAATGATAGAGCACAGAAGGATGCCATTCGGCCCATCATGCCTGTGCCGGCGCTTTGAATGAGCTATCCAATTAGGCCTACTTTCTTCAAGTATTTATCCAATTCCCTTTTGAAAGTTATTATTGAATCTGTATCCATCACCCTTTCAGGCAGTGCATTCCAGATCATAACAATTTACTGCATAAAAATAATTCTCCTCATCTTGTCTCTGGTTCTTTTGCCCATTACCTTAAATCTGTGTCCTCTGGTTACCAACCTTCCTGCCACTGGAAACAGTTTCTCCTTATTTACTCTATCGAAACCCTTCATGATTTTGAACTTCCCTATTAAATCTTCCCTTAATCTTCTCTGCTCTAAGGAGAACAATCCCAGCTTCTCCACGTAACTGAAGTCCCACATCTCTGATACCATTCTAGTAACTCTTCTCTGCACCCTCTCTAAGGCCTTGACATCCTTCCTGTGTTATTTTGCCAGAATGTCTTCCTGATGTCTGTTATTATCCTCCTCACTGTATATACTTTTTTCAGTTTTGTGTCATCTGCAAACTTTGAAATTGTGCTCTATATACCCAATCCAGGTCTTAAATAAAATGATAAAGAGCAGTGGTCCTAATACTGACCTCTTGGAGCTACTGTATATTTCACTCCATTCTGAAAAACAACCATTCACCACTACTCTCTGTTTCCTATCCATAGCCCATTACATATCCATTCTTATAATTGGAGACATTAAATGGAAAGAGACATTCTGAGATACTGAGAGGGGAGGAGGCTTGGTGGATCATACGCAGAGTATAGAAGGGGAAATCAGATAATGAGTGGAAAGGACATCAGGCAATGAGTAGGGAGGGGAATGATTGGAGAGTGAGAATGAAAGTCTCTTGTGTGGCTTCTTATCCTGCAGCTTCTGAAAATCCATAACCATAATACTGAATACATTCCTTTCTTTATATGTGTGGCTTTGTTGAAAAAGTTAATTAAATTATCCAAACACAACCTGTCCTTTACTGCCCTTAATGGGCCCACATCTTTTCAAGTGTTCTCTAATTTCATCCCAGATTATGGACTCCATAAATTGGCCTGTCGCTGAGTTAAGATTAAAAGGCCTATTATTTCTTGCCACACTCCAATCCTTTCATCTTTCAGCCACATTAAAGTTTCAAACTCCCTTCCCCTGTGCCCCCATTTTACTCTCTTTACACTTTCTTTTGTATATTTATCTCAATACTTCCATTCTACATCCTCCTCAGGTTCCATTTTCAAAATAATAATACTGATGAGGGATCTTTGCCATTTATTCACACTCAAGTGTAACATGTCCTCATTTATCTATATGTGCTCCCGGCCCTGCACAGACTATCATTACACTTTTTATTAGCAAATTTCACCTGGCTTTACCCACAGTCAGTTGATCAATTTACATTTTTGATATGCAAGATGGGGAGACCTCAGAAACTCATTCCACAGAATCACCTCATTACCTCGAGTAAACCTTTGCCTTAGTTTTAGTATTCCCGCCTCTGAGTCAGAAGGTGAAGAGCTCAAACTCAGCTCCAGATGGTCCCAGTTAGTGGAGACCGGAGTTCCGGCTCTGAATTCTACGCTGTCATCCAGCCAGCTACTGGTGTCCGGTGGGTGTGGGTACTCCCCCTTTGTATGGGTTGTGGGAGCCCATAACGCCTTCCCGTTGTATAGGACCAATCACCTTATCGGTTCGAATAACGATGATTACGGACATGGAAAGAATGTACCAGTGAATGTCAGACTGTTCTTCAGCCTGTGAATCCTTCCACTACTGCACACTATTCCCTCCAATGGGAAGAATGTGAAGATACGCAAATATCACCCTCATGGCCAGAGGCTGCAACTACATCATGACAGTTGAAATATCAAACTTGAATTGCAAATGTGGACATCACAATTTACAATGGGAAATGTTGACAAAAAACTTCATCAAAATTTGAGAAAACAGGAAGTAAGAGTCGATCTCCAGTCGTGATTCACATGGGGAGTTCAATGGTCGGTTTTGCCCTCACATTCGCCTCCTTTGCATCCCTTACCATTTCATCTTCCCACTACTCGTTCTACACCTACCACCCACTCACTCCCATCAATATCCCTACCTCTTTTCATTTGAACTATCTGAGGCAGTGCTCAGTTTATGCAATCAGACTGTCAAGTTCACATCGGCCAGAGACATTATAAATGTGGGCATAGCAATTTATAATGGAACAAAGTTAACACAAAGAGTGTGACACAGACGTGACCTCAGGAAGTCAAGTGATGCAGAAGGAAGTGTGCACGATTCCTTGCTATTTCCCAGTCTGTTTCCCACCAGTGCTTGTCAGACTCCCTTTTAAACTGCCTGATCCCCTTTTCGCCTCCCTTCTGAACTTTTAATAATTATTAAAACATTAGCCTATTTTATAGGCATTTTTAAAATTTCAGTTTTAATCTTAGCTCTCCCTTGGAAGGTCAATCAAAAACGCCAAAACTAAACGATTTGATGAAAAGGTTTTCACCAAAACAGTATCTCTTTAAATTGCTGGAATATGATTGTTTAATTCAAGCCCAAATCACTCACTGCCGCTGTCCACAGGTGGTGCTGGTGGGATTCGGTCCCAGATTCACTCATGGAGAAGTTTTTGTTTGTAGTTACAGCTGAGAGTGATTTTATGATATTCCCGAGTAACCGGGGTATCCCGGATATCCCAAACCTTTTCCCAGCTCCCCCTCACTCCCTCTCAGGGTGATCCGTTCTGTTTACAAACACTCCTCAATTTCGGAAATGACGAGACTCGTCACTTTCCCTGAGGCACTTTCGCTTTCGGTGAAATTGACACAAGGCTCATTTTCACAGACAAACTGACACGGACACTTTCCCGGGAGAGAGAAAAGAAAGAAACGATGAAAGAAAAGGAGTCGGTTCTTCCTTCGGATTCAGAGTCCGAGCAGATTAAATATTCTTGGAGAAGAAAATCTCAAGAAACCTCCAAAAAAACAACCGAGAAATGAGGAACTTTTTCTACTGAAAGAGCAGAATCTCCGACAGGGGAATCGGACAGACAGCATCAAACCGTGACCCTGCACTGTGAGCCGGGCTCTCTGCAATGTCCAGCCCGCGAAGTGTGAACAGTAAAAGCACGATGTGAGCACACCGGGGAGAGAGTGGATTTAAAAGGGAATCGCTCTCCATGGAGCCGAATGTCAGCACTAAAAGCCGCGGCACCGGGATCACCGCTGTCGGTGTCACTATAACCCGGATTATAAAATACAGCCCCCAATACATGTCCGCACTCCCCCAATACAGACTCTGCCCCCGACACCACTTCAGTGCCCCCTTGACTCGAATCCAGACAACATTGAGCTGGGACCGAGCGCTGGTTGTGATCTTCGATGGGGGATTTTCCGGTCGCTGGTTCACGAATCTCCAGCTTTTGGATTCCTCACCTCAGAAAGGAACCGCAAAAATTATTGCTCTCCTGCGGCCAGATTTCACTTTTCGAATGTAATCCAAACATTCCCAGTCTCCCCTCTTAAAGCCGACAGCATGGCAGTGAGAGCTCCCAGCAGTATCCAGCCGCACACCCACAGGACTCGGCAGCTCAGGCAACCGCTCCGGGATCACAAGCGGCGACATTTCGACTTCCAGAGTTTCATTCAGAACCGTTTTCGGAGCTGAACCGCGATCCGCTCAGTTTCTCATCCTTCAAATCGGCGTTTTCCCCATGGGTCGGTTGAATATGGATTTGGCGAGTGTTTGGAGATTTTGGATTGTGTGGGGTTTTGTTTTCCGGGACCCTGAGTCTGGGCTGTGAGAGGCTGCAGTTACAGCAAGTTCTCAACAGAGAGACTCTGAGGAAACGGAATGAAATGGTGAGTTTAAACAGCATCCAGAGCCGGATCCGAACCGTCTGTTTGTTGTGAAAAGTTAAATCAGGAGACATAGCATGGAGTTGTATGTTTCTTATCCAATTAATACTCACTGGTTGGGCAGTATTCATTTGGTCGTTTTAATTGTTAGAGTGACTCTTTTCTGTTACACTTGCTCTCACTCCCTGATCGTGTCCAACAGCAAAAGTCTCCTGAAACCAAGAGGTCTAATTAGACCCATGGTGAAAGTGGGGAATTGGACACTGAGGGGACAAGGAGAAACAGATACAGAGGAGGGGGGACATCAGACGCTGACGGGAGAAAGGAATCAGAATCTGAGGGGAGAGGGAATCGGACCCTGGCGCGAAGTGGGATCAAACTCTGAGTGAAGAGGGTATCAGATCTGAGGGGAGAATGGAAACCAGGCACTGAGGGGAGCGGAACCCTAATATCAAGGAGGGAATCGGGTCTGGGGGAGATTGAGAACTGGGGAGTGGTAGAATCATAACCTGAGGCGAGTGCGGAAATCTGACATTGAGGGGAGGGGGAGTCAGACACTTTTGCGAGGAGGAGGAATGAGGCCCTGAGGAGGAATCAGAATCGGAGGGGAGACCCTGTTGGAGATAGGGAGAATCAGATACAGAAGGGAGGGGGAATCAAGGCGTGGGGAGAGGCGCACCTGATATTTTGCAAATGAATTAGAGTCTGAGGGGAGCGGGAAACCAATATTGCGGGGAAAGGGAGAATCTGACGGTGAGGGAAGAGGGTGAAACACTGAGAGCGGTAATTATATTGAGGGAAGGGTGAATCAGACTCTGAGGGGAGAACAGAGGCGATACTGAGGGGAGAGAGGGAATTAGACTCTGGGGGGAGATGGAATCAGATTCTGGGTGAAGGAGTGAATCAGATCTGAGCGGAGAATGGGAACCAGGTACTGAGAAGAGGGGGAATGATAAACTGAAGTGAAGAAGTGGAATCAGAAACTGAGGGAGCTGGAAATCGGATACTGACGGTAGAGGGGGAATGTGATGTATGGGGTAAAGGGGAATCAATCTAACTGCCTCCGTGACCCCAAACTAACCAACTGCCCCCTGCAGACCCTAATTATCTGCCCCCTTAGTGCCCCCGTGAGGCAATTTCATATAATTTTGAGGAAACAATACCGTTTTCCCAAACCCATATTGAAAATATTGGTACAAATCGATGAAACATTGAGCTGGAACCGAGCGCTGGTTGTGATCTTCCATCGGGGATTTTCCAGTCGCTGGTTCACGAATCTCCAGCTTTTAGATTCTTCGCCTCAGAAAGGTACCGCACAAATTACTGGTCTCCCGCAGCTCTTTCAAAACTCCTTTTCGAATATAATGCCACACATTGCCAGTCTCTCCTCTTAAAGCCGACAGCATGTCATTGAGAACTCTCAGACGCACGCAGCCGCACACCCACAGGACTCGGCAGCTCCGGCGGTCTCTCTGGGGTCACATTTCGCCTTCCAGAGTTTCATTCAGTGACAAGAACCGTTTTCTGAGCTGAACCCGATCCGGTTTCTGACCCTTCAGATCGGCGCTTTCCCGTGGCTCGATTGAACATGGATTTGGCGAGTGTTTGGAGATTTTGGATTGTGTGGGTCTTGTCCGGGACCCTGAGTCTGGGCTGTGAGAGGCTGCAGTTACAGCAAGTTCTCAACACAGAGACTCTCAACAAACTGAATGAAATGGTGAGTTTAACCATCATCCAGAGCCGGATCCGAACTACACAGGGTCTGTTTGTTGTGAAAACTCATATCAGGAGAAACAGTTTGGGGTTTTGTAACTTTATTCAATTAATAAGACACTGATTCTCCTGTATTTCTTTCTCTGGGCTGTCTGTAACGGTGATGATCTTCTGTTTCAGGGCGGTCCCTTTCCCCAACAGTGTGTTAAAGAGAGGCTCTCGCTGAAAACCAAGTCCTTGAACCTGGTGAAACTTTCAGGGGGTTTACAGGTGAGCGAACACTGGATATTATTTTATTTTATTCAAACAGGTGGTTTATGGAAACTATGAGTAAGATCACCAACATTATCAGAACTTTAATCAGGAAATTTAAATCCAGTATTGGCCGCCCATTGATGTGAAAATGGCAGTAGAACGATTCGCTGGTCTATCGCACTCTCACTCACTATCTCACTCCCTCTATCTATCTCACTCCCTCTATCTCACTCACTCTAACTGTCCCTCTTACTATCACACTCCCCTATTCACTCCCTCTAATCATCTTAATCCCTGTAACCATTTGCCTCCCTCAAACCATCTCACTCTTGTTGTGGTGATTGGCTGTGTGGTTTGCACCATTTCGGGCAGGTTAAATGATAGAATCATAGAATGATCTAGCACAGAAAGAGGCCATTTTGCCCATCGTGCCTGTGCCAGGTCTTTGAAAGAGCTGTCCAATTAGTCCTACTCTCCTGCTCTTTCCCCATAGCCCTGCAACCGTTTTCCCTTCAGGTATTCATCCAATTCCATTTTGAAAGTTATTATTGAATCTGCTTCCACCACCCTTTCAGGCAGTGCATTCCAGATCATAACAACTCGCTACATAAACAAAATTCTCCTCATCTCCCCTCTGGTTCTTTTACAATTACCTTAAATCTGTGTCCTCTGGTTACTGACCCTTCTGTCACTGCAAACAGTTTCTCCTCATTAACTCTATCAAAACGCTTCATGATTTTGTACACCTCCATTAAATCTCCCGTTAACCTTCTCTGCTCCAAGAAGAACAACCCCAGCTTCTGAAGTCTCTCCATGTAACTGAAGTCCCCTATTTCTGGTTCCATTCTAGTAAATCACCTCTGCACCCTCGCTAAGGCCTTGATATTTTTCCTAAAGTGTGGTGCCCAGAATTGGACACAGTACTCCAGCTAGGGCATATCCAGCGATTGATAAATGTACAGCATAATATTTTTTTTTATTCGTTCATGGGATGTGGGCGTCGCTGGCGAGGCCGGCATTTATTGCCCATCCCTAATTGCTCTTGATAATATCCTTGCTTTTGTACCATATGCCTCTGTTTATAAAACCAAGGATCCCGAACACTTTTTTAAAAGCCTTCTCATCTTGTCCTGCCACCTTCAAAGATTTGTGTACATATACCCCCAGGGCTCTCAGTTCGTACACCCCCTTTAAAATTGTACCTTATTGTATATATTGCCACTCCTCATTCTTCCGACCAAAATGCATCACTTCATACTTCTCTGTGTTAAGTTTCATCTGCTATGTGTCTGTTCATTTTACCAATCTGTCTATGTCCTCCTGAATTCTGTTGCTATCCTCCTCACTCTTTACTACTATTCTGAGTTTCTAGTCATCTGCAAGCTTTGAGATTATGCCCAGGTCATTAATATATACAAAAAAGAGCAATGGTCCTAATATCGACTCCTCCGGGACACCACTCTATACTTCCCTCCAGTCTGAAAAACAACCGCACTACTTTCTATCACTTAGCCAATTTCGCATCCACACTGTCAGTGCACCTTTAATCCCATGGGCTTCAATTTTGCTAATAACTCTATTATGTGGTACTTTATCAAATGCTTTTTAAAAGTCCATATACATAACATCAACCGCACTACCGTCATCAACCCTCTCCATCACTTCATCAAGGAACTCAATCAAGTTAGTCAAACACAATTTGCCTTTAACAAATCTGTGCTGGCTGTCATTTATTAACCCATATTTTTCCAAGTGACAATTAATCTTATCTCAGTTTATTGACTCTAAAAATTTCACCATCACCAACGTTAGGCTGACTGACCTGTAATTGCCGGGTTTATCCCTCTCCTCTTTTCTGAACAGGGTTGTAACATTTGCAATCCTCTAGTCCCTAGCACCACTCCCATATCTAAGGAGGATTGGAAGATTGTGGCCAGAGCCTCCGTGTATCTCCACCCTTACATTCCTCAGCAACCTAGGATGCATCCCATCCAGATCGGGTGACTTTTCTACTTTGAACACTGCTAACCTTATAAGTATCTCCTCTACTTTTATACTATCCATTTTCTCTACTACATCCTCCTTTACTCTGACATTGGAAGCATCCTCTTCTTTAGTGAAGAAAGATGCAAAGTACACGTTTGGTAACTCAGCCATGCCCTCTTCCTCCACAAGATGATCTTTTTCATCCCTAATCAGTCCCACCATTCCTTTAACTATCCTTTTACTATTTATATGCTTATAAAAGACTTTTGAGTTACCCACTAAATTATTCTCACACACTGTCTTTGCCCCTCCTATTTCCTTTTTCAGTTCTCCCCTGTACATTCTGTATTAAGCCTAGCATTTATCATAAGTGTCCTTTTTCTGTTTAATTTTTGTCTCTATATCTTTAGCCATCCAGGGACCTCTAGCTTTGGATGCCCTTCCTTTCCCCCTCATGGGAATGTGTCCAGTCTGTACCCAAACTAGTTCCTCTTTGAAGGCCCCCATTGCTCATTTACTGTTTTACCTGCCATTCTTTGAATCCAATCCACCTGGGCCAGATCCCCTTTCAACTCGTTGAAATTAGCCCTCCTGCAGTTGAGTATTTTCACGTTTCATTGTTCGTTGTCCTTTTCCATAACTACTCTAGTCCTAAATGGAAACAGGTCCCCTCTAATGTAATGTGTATTTTGCTCAGACCTAGGACTGGATCCAGATTGTCCATCAGACACTGCGTCACATCATCAAGATCTACAGCATGAACCTGGGCTCGATCACATGGCCCCAGGACAAGGTGGAAAAATTCCGGCTTCTCCTGGATCTGCAGCTCGAAGAGCTGGAGGAATGTGTCAAGAAACCGGGCTCAGAGTCCAGGCCGAGGAGAAACGCCGCCATTACAGATACTTCAGGAAACTGAGAAAGTTTCTCAAACAGAAGGTGGGACAATTGCTATTTGACTGTGTGATTACTGACACATAGTTCATTTCACCCAATTTAAATCTGTTCATTCTCTAATGTATTTTCCTGAATATTTCTCTTTTTCAGAGATTCAGTGTTTGCGCCTGGGAAATAATCCGCGCCGAGACAGATCCTTTTCATAACGGCAAAAATCAGAGGAAGAATCTGAAGACTTTCCAAAGACAATAGAGACTGGGAACAATTAATATTTATTCTAAAGACCTTTAATTTAAAAAAATTATTTATATTTTAACAGACATTAAAATATATCGTTGTAATGATGCGATTTGCAGCTAGGTGCTGATGGAGAACAAGAAATGTCTTGATTCTTTTATGATTGATTATTTATTTTAATTTATTGATATTGGTGTGATATTTTTCCTGTGATAAAATGTTAAAGGTTTCACTGGGGGGAGTCTGAGAAAATCCTGTTTTTGTCCCTTCCTCTACGGACTGGCAGCTCCTACAATGAAAAGTTTCATTTCAGATTTTCTCTGTAGGACACCTTAGTCCACTGGCTGGTTTTCCAGTGTCAGCTGTCTGTACTGGCCCTCCCAGCTGACGATACTTTTGCTCCTCATCGCATTTGAATTTAGACATATTTATTGTCATGATGTCTTCATACAATAAAATGTTACAGTTTATACACAATGGGCTCGATATTAGGAGGGAGATGGGTTGGCAGCGGGGGGTCGACTGGCGCGTGGGTAACACGCCCGGTGAATTCGGGGTGCTCCGCACGCGATCGCAGCCTAATTGAAGACACTTACCTGTGCTTCCGGGTTTCGCGCACCCGCATCATAGGCTGTCAGCTGGAGGAGCCCTATTTAAAGGGACAGTCCTCCACTGACTGATGCTGCAGAAAATAGGCAAAATTATAGCACGGAGCAGCCCAGGGAGAAGGCTGCTCCCAGGTTTAATGTTGCCTCACTGCAGGTCTTACTGGATGGGGTGAGGAGGAGGAGGAGGGAGATCTTCCACCCGGCGGACCGGAGGAAGTGGCCTGCCTCTGCCACCACGAAGGCCTGGCTCGAGGTGGCAGAGGAGGTCACCAGCATCACGCACCTGCATATAGTGCAGGAGATGCTTCAATGACCTAACCAGTTCAGCCAAAGTGAGTACTCTTACCCATTCCCCTCCACTCCGTCTGCCACATCACCGCCCCTCACCCCACATCTCCTTCTGCACTGCCAACACTACTCTATCACATCACTCCTCACACCCACTGAACCCTCATCCTCATCTTACCTGCACTTCCTCACCTCCCCACTACTCATCCCACCAGTACCACTCAACCCAATCCTCATACAATCTCATGGCTCTGTCTCATACTCACCCTCTCATGCATCTCTTTTATGATCAGCCTCACCCCACCTGCCACTACCTGTGCTGCAGCCACAGGGCATGCATCACATATATGTAGTAGGAAGTGTAAGGCAAATGTGTTGTGTGCATGAAGGGGATGCACAAGGATGTTTGAGGGTTTGTCATGGTTTTTACTTATATTTGATTTCTGATCAACTCACATTACATATTACGTTGTCACCACTACTGCCACATCTTGGCCATTCTTGACTGGCTTGTGCAATAATGCCCTTTCATGAGGTTCTCCATGAACACCCTTGATGCCACCCATTGGGTCACCCTACAGTGGGTGTATGTGTAGTTGCATGATTACTTTGTGCAGGTGCCTGTTGCACAGCACTGTGTTGTGTAGCTCTACATGGCGGAGGTGGACTGCATGGCTTGAAAGGCTGGTGATGTTGCTCATCCTCCAATGGAGCAATGAATGCAGCAATGGACCCCCACCCAATCCTGACAGTGTGAGTGTGAGGGGGTCCACAAAGTAGGTAAATGTGTTTGGACAGCAGAGTTTAGGGTATGATTTAATAATTTGGAGTGTGGAGACAACGGTGTGGCAGGAAATACTTTGTCTGAGGTGACAGAGTGCCATGCTGCAATAAATGAGGGTTTACCCCGCACCTGTTAAATGGACCTTTGCAGTTGCCACAGGCTGCTGGCTGCAACACATCTGTTTAAACAGGGAGTGTTTCCTCCAGCATGGGAAACACGCTCTGGGTAGGCCAAAATCCGAATCCTCCTAAAATCTCCAACTAATGAGGTCTGTAAATGATCTCAAGTCACCAGATAATGATCTTAAGTGGGATCCCGCCGGCTTTGATTGCCGGTGGGAGTCCCCCATGCGGGGGCTGCACGCGCACTGATTCGTGTCATTGGGGAACCCGGAAGTGGGCGAGTTGGAGCCTGGCTCCGGTCCTCTCCGGGAGTCCCCAATTTTGGGAGCACCCCACCATGAATGCACCCACTCGGCCATCCAAAAATTGACCCCTTAATGTCTCAAGTCTCATGTCTCTTCTGATTCCACAATTCCTGATCAGCAGCATTAGTTTGTCCCTTCTAATCCTCACCATCCCTGATTTCCACTTTGAGTAGGAGAAAGAAATTCCAAGACACTGAGTGGGGAGTTGACTGCCCTGGTAATGGTCATCGAAAACATCCTTTATTACTGTGACATGCTATCCCTCTTTGTCCTCCTCGACTTCTCTGCTTTATGCCACATGATCTACCACTCCATCCTTTACCACCAATTCACCTCAGTGATTCACTTCAGTTGCACTGGCCTAGTTTGGCCCCACTCCTACATGTCCCAATGTATTCATTACACATTCTAAAATGGCTTCTCCCCCAAGTCATTTCACAGTCACTTTGAGTGTCTCTTAAGGCCATTCCTTTCCTCTTCTTTCAACTACATGCTTCCCTTTTGTAACATAATTCATAGACTTAGGGTCAACTTCTATATGTGTGGTGTTGACCTTTGGCATTGTCTCACCACTGTCACTGTTATTTTTGGACCACCACTGTGCTGTCTGACATTGAGTCATCCATGTCGCAGATGCATCTGTCCATGACAGTATTGGTAGGAGTGACCACCACACAGTCCTTGTGGAGATGAAGTCCCGTCTTCACACTGAAGACACCATCCAACATGTGTAGTGCTACCACCGAGCTAAATGGGATAGATTCAGAACAGATCTAGCAGCTCAAAAGTGGACATCCATGAGGCACTGTGGGCTATCAGCAGCAGCAGAATTGTATTCCAGCACAATCTGTAACCTCATGGTCCGGCATATTCCTCACTCTATCTTTACCAACAAGCCAGGGGATCAACCTTGGTTCAATGAGGAGTGTAGAAGAGCATGCCACGAGCAGCACCAGGTGTACCTAAAAATGTGGTGCCAAGCTGGTGAAGGTACAACTCAGGACTACATGCATGCTAAACAGCAAAAGCAATATGCTATATACAGAGCTAAGCAATTCCACAACAAACGGATCAGATCAAAGCTCTGCAGTCCTGCCACATCCAGTGAATGGTGGTGGACAGTAAAACAACTAACGGGAGGAGGAGGCTCCATGAACATCCCCATCCTCAATGATGGCAGAGTCCAGCACATGAGTGCAAAAGACAAGGCTGAAGTATTTGCAAGCATCTTCAGCCAGAAGTGCCGAGTGGATGATCCATCTAGGCACCGTCCTGAGATCCCCACCATCACAGAAGCCAGTCTTCAGCCAATTCGATTCACTCCACATGATATCAAGAAATGGCTGAGTGCACTAGATACAGCAGAGGCTATGGGCCTCGACAACATCCCGGCAGTAGGGCTGAAGACTTGTGTTCCAGAACTAGCTGCGCCTCGAGCCAAGCTGTTCCAGTACAGCTACAACACTGCCATCTACCCGACAATGTGGAAAATTGCCCAGGTATGTCCTCTTCACAAAAAGCAGGACAAATCCAATCCGGCCAATTATCACCCCATCGGTCTACTCTCAATCATCAGCAAAGTGATGGAAGGTGTCGTCGACAGTGCTATCAAGCGGCACTTACTCACCAATAACCCGCTCACCGATGCTCAGTTTGGGACCACCCCGCTCCAGACCTCATTACAGCCTTGGTCCAAATATGGACAAAAGAGCTGAATTTCAGAGGTGAGGTGAGAGTGACTGCCCTTGACACCAAGGCAGCATTTGACCGAGTGTGGCACCAAGGAGCCATGGTAAAATTGAAGTTAATGGGAATCAGGGGGAAAACTCTCCAATGGCTGGAGTCATACCTAGCACAAAGGAAGATGGTAGTGGTTGTTGGAGGCCAATCATCTCAGCCCCAGGACATTGCTGCAGGAGTTCCTCAGGGCAGTGTCCTAGGCCCAACCATCTTCAGCTGCTTCATCAATGACCTTCTCTCCATCATAAGGTCAGAAATGGGGATGTTCACTGATGATTGCACAGTGTTCAGTTCCATTTGCAACCCCTCAGATAATGAACCACTCCGTGCCCGCCTGCAGCAAGACCTGGACAACATCCAGGCTTGGGCTGATAAGCGGCAAGTAACACTCGTGCCAGACAAGTGCCAGGCAATGACCATCTCCAAAAAGAGAGAGTCTAACCACCTCCCCTTGATATTAAACAGCATTACATCACCAAGTTCCCCACCATCAACGTTCTGGGGGTCACCATTGACCAGAAACTTTACTGGACCAGCCACATAAATACTGTGGCTACAAGAGCAGGTCAGAGGCTGGGTATTCTGTGGCGAGTGACTCACCTCCTGACTCCCCAAAGCCTTTCCACCATCTACAAGGCACAAGTCAGGAATATGATGGAATACTCTCCACTTGCCCGGATGAGTGCAGCTCCAACAACACTCAAGAAGCTCGACACCATCCAGGACAATGCAGCCCACTTGATTGGCACCCCATCCACCAACCTAAACATTCACTCCCTTCACCACTGGCACACCGTGACTTCAGTGTACACCATCTACAGGATGCACTGCAGCAACTTCGACAGCACCTCCCAAACCCGCGAACTCTACCACCTAGAAGGACAAGGGCAGCAGGCACATGGGAACAACACCACCTGCATATTCCCCTCCAAGTCACACACCATCCCGACTTGGAAATATATCGCTGTTCCTTCATCGTTGCTGGGTCAAAATCCTGGAGCTCCCTTCCTAACAGCAATGTGAGAGAACCTTCACCACACGGACTGCAGCGGTTCAAGAAGGTAGCTCACCACCACCTTCTCAAGGGAAATTAGGGATGAGCAATAAATGCCGGCCTTGCCAGTGACGCCCACATTCCATGAATGAATAAAAAAAAGATGAGCCAGAATTTTTCCCAACTCAAGACCAGCAAAAGCAAAGCCATCTTATTCAAATCACACCAACAACTCCACACCCTAGCCTCAATTTCACCCCCTCCCTGGCAGTTCACTCATGTTGAATCCAACTATGTGCATTGTCAGCAATCTATTTGACCCTGAGTTGAACTTCAAGCCCTATCTCTTATCCAGCACCAAGAATGCCTTTATCTATCTCTGCAACATCACTTCCCTCCACTCCTAGCCATCCCCCATCCCTGCCCCTATTGTCAATGAAACCTTCATCTACTCTTTTGTCACCTCCAGCTTGAGTTGTCCAATGCTCTTTTTGTCAGCCTCCTAAACTCCATTCATCAGGAATTTATCGCTCACTGTTGCGATAATATTGTGTATTAACTATTATCTGTTGATATTATTGAAATTGGATGTTTATTATTGTGTAGAAGTTGCTGAACTAACATGTGAAATAATGTGCATGGGAAAAAATTACATTTGGATTTAATGTATGGAGTGAATGTGTCTAAAACAATCTGATAATGACCTGGTCACATGTGATCATGCATGAGGTAATGTCCTAATCTTAAAGGAAAACTACGTTCGAAGATAAGATTCAGGTGTATAAGGTGGAAAAGCAGAAGCAAGAAAGCAGTCCAGAGATAGAATTGCTTAGGTTCAGAACATTTATATTTCCTGAGATGTAAATAACTTGGGTTTAAATAGAGGCAAAGAAGTAGAAGAAAGCATGCAACAAGACAAGAGGCGCAGAATAGCATGACAGGTTACCTTGGGCGAGCGACAGAGGAGCCAATGGATTATTCAGGCAGAGAGGCTCAGAGAAAAGCGAGCGGAAGGTCATAAACAACATTGTAATAAAGCTACTGACCAGCTATTAAACTAATAGACTAGAGAACATAAGAACATAAGAAATAGGAGCAGGAGTAGACCATACGGCCTCTCGAGCCTGCTTCACCATTCAATCAGATCAGGGCTGATCTTCAACCTCAACTCCACTTTCCCGCCCGATCCTCATATCCCTTGATTCCCCTAAAGTCCAAAAATGTATCCATCTCAGCCTTGAATATATTCAGTGACTCAGTATCCACAGCCCTCTGGGATATAGAATTCCAAAGATTCACAACCCTCTGAGTGAAAAAATTCTTCCTCATCTCAGTCTTGAATGGCCGACCCCTTATCCTACAACTATGTCCCCTGGTTCTAAATTCTCTAGTGAGGGGAGACAATCTCTCAGCATCTGCCCTGTCAAGCCCCCTAATAATCTTAAATGTTTCAATGAGATCACCTCTCATTCTTCTAAACTTCAGAGAGTATAGGCCCATTCTACTCAACCTCTCCTCACAGGACAACCCTCTCATCCCAGGAATTAATCTAGTGAATCTTCGTTGTACCGCCTCCAAGGCAAGTATATCCTTCCTTAGATAAAAAGACCAAAACTGTACACAGTACTCCAGGTGAGGTCTCATTAAAGCCCTGTACAAATGTAATAAGATTTACTTACTCTTGTACTCCATCCCCCTTGCAATAAAGGCCAACATGCCATTTGCTTTCCTAATTGCCTGCTGAACCTGCATACTAACTTTTTGTGTATCTTGTACAAGGACACTCAAGTCTTTCTGAACACCAACATTTAATAGTTTCTCACCATTTAAAAATATTCTGTTTTCCTATTCTTCCTACCAAAGTGAATAACCTCACACTTCCCCACATGACACTCCATCTGCCACCTTCCTGCCCACTCACTTAATCTGTCTATATCTCTTTGCAGACTCTTTGTGTCCTCCTCACAGCTAACTTTCCCACCTAGCTTTGTATTGTCAGTAAACTTGGATACATTACACTCAGTCCCTTCATCTAATTCATTAATATAGATTGTAAATAGCTGAGGCCCAAGCACCGATCCTTGTGGCACCCCACTAGTTACAGCCTGCCAACCTGAAAATGACCCGTTTATTCCTACTCTCTGTTTTCTGTCCTTTAATCAATCCTTTATCCATGCTAATATATTACCCCCAACCCATGCGCCCTTACCTTGTGTAACAACCTTTTATGTGGCACCTTATGAAATGCCTTTTGAAAATCCAAATAAACTACATCCACTGGTTCCCCTTTATTTACCCTGCTAGTTACAGCCTCAAAAAATTCTCATAAATTTGTCAATCATAATTTCCCTTTCATAAAACCATGTTGACTCTGCCTAATCATATTATGATTTTTTAACTTCCTTAATAATGCATTCCAGCATTTTCCAGATGACCGATGTCAGGCTAACTAGCCTGTAGTTCCCCATTTTCTCTCTCCCTCTCTTTTTGAATAGCGGGGTAACATTTGCTACTTCCAGTCCACTGGGACCATTCCAGAATCTAGAGAATTTTGGAAAATCATAACCAATGCATCCGCTATCTCTGCAGCCTTTTAGAACCCTAGGATGTAGGCCATCAGGTCCAGGGGATTTGTTGGCTTTTAGTCCCATTAGTTTGTCCAGTACTTTTTCTCTTGTGATATTAATTTCTTTAAGTTCCTCACTTTCACTTATCCTTTGGTTCCCCATTACTTTTGGTATGCTTTTTGTGTCCTCAGAAGTGAAGACAGATACAAAATATTTGTTTAACGTATCTACCATTTCCTGATTCCCCTTTATAATTTCTCCTGTCTCAGCTTCTAAGGGACCAACATTTACTTTTGCTACTCTCTTCCTTTTTACATACTTGTAGAAGCTCTTACAATCAGTTTTTATATTTCTTGCTAGTTTACTTTCATATTCCATTTTCTCCCTTTTTATCAATTTTTTGGTCACCCTTTATTGGTTTCTAAAACTCTCCCAATCCCCAGGCTTATTACTCTTCTTGGCAACATTATAGGCCTCTTCTTTCAATCTAATACTCTCCTTAACCTCTTTAATTAGCCATGGGTGGATCACTTTTCCTGTGGAGTTTTTATTTCTCAATGCAATGTATATTTGTTGAGAATATTGAAATATTGCTTTCAATGTATGCCATTGCTTTTCAACTATCAAACCCTTTAATTTAATTTCCCAATCTACCTTTGACAACTCGCCACTCATACCTATGTAATTGGCTTTATTTAAGATTAAGACTCTAGTTTCTAACTTAATACATTACTTTCAAACTGAATGTGAAATTCTATCATATTATGATCATTCTTCACCAAAGTGATTGATGATTTTAAATAAACAATGAAGGCAGAGATATAATATTTTAGTAAAATGATTAGCTAACTACTCGATTGTTATGGAATAAGAGGATTGTAAAGAGGACCATAATACAGAATTTGAGTAAAGATATTAAGAAAAGGGGGAATTAAAGTCTCTGTCTTTCTGAGTCAGATTGAAACCTAAACAAACGCCAAGACAGACTGAGCTGGTATGGGTGACTATGAGTTAAATGTCAAGATGGGGAGTCCCGGACATCACTGACATAATATCACTACTGACAGGGTCAATTCTGCAAATCTTATGTAATGCTGTATTAGCTTTCCTGTACTGTCTTGACATGCATAATGCAACTTTTATGAGCCTCTTAAAAAAGATCAGGAGCAGAAAACCTGATAAATTTTCCCATTCTTTATCCCAGCGGCACTGAAAGGAATTGCACTGTCCTGAAGACAATCCCAAGAGACCAGTTTAATCAGCACAGACCGGTTCCAGACTAAGCAGTGCGATGCTTTCTTTTTATTTTAAGATGGCAGTATCAGCAGAGTCAGCCATAACAGATGAGAGAAAAACTGCTTAACTGTGGGGCAAATTGGCAAGTGGGGGACAGGAGCAGTGAGTATTCAGCAGCCTTTCAGTCAGTCCTCCAATCAGCCCTTGGAGAAAACCTATCTGTGAGGGGCATATTATTGACCTGGACACCAATTCAGATCACAACATTAGTCATAGCATGCAAGGAGCCAGGATTTCAGGATGGAAACAGAATCCTTTTGCTACCATAAACATGGCAAGTTGGCACACTGGTTGTCTGTTCGTCTGCTGTGTACCCACATAGAGGATCAAAGAGATTTGGGAGTCCAAGAACACAAATTATTAAAAGCTAGTGCACTGGTACAAAAAACAATCATAAAGGCTAATTGAATGTTGCCCCACCCCGCCACCCCCAAACCTCTCCCCCCCCCCCCCCACTCCTCCATCCGCGGCATCACCACCAAAATTATGTACATGTCTCTGAGGATGGAAAATTGACTGGGATCAGAGCACATCTTTGCAGCGGGCTGAGATCTCGCCACACTCCTGTTCTGCAATCACAGAAGATCTAGGCCTCATTGTCCAAAATTACACATGTTCACCGGCTGCTTGGACAAGGAAATGGAGATTTTGCTTGCCTATGGAATGATACCTCAGCATCAGATGCTCCTTTCAAGAGAGAGAAGTTAAGAGAAAAAAATGGGAGGAAAAAACAACCAAAGGGAGATGAGAATTTTTTTTTAACGCTGTGAGTTGTTATGATGTGGAATGCACTGCCTGAAAGGGTGGTGGAAGCAGATTCAAATGGGAATTGGATATATACTTGAAAAGGAATAATTTGCAGGGCTATGGGGAAAGAGCAGTAAAATGGGACTAATTGGATAGTTCTTTCAAGGAGCCAGCACAGGCACGATGGGCCAAATGGCCTTCTTCCATGCTGTAAGACATTATGATTCTATGATTTTCATGCTTTCAATGATGTTGACATATACCTTTGTGGCTCCCTTTCTACCATCTCATTTTCGATGTTATTTTATCCCCTCTTTTATGTTCTTCCTGCTCAACCCATGCAGCATTATAAAAGAATAAACCTTTGTCAATGTCTCTCAGTAAACAAACTCTGAAAGGTGCATAGAGACAGTTTGGCTTGATGTGACCCCCTGAATTTCCATCCTCCACTGAAGGGAAGGAACTTGCCTCCACTCAGTATTTCCTCAACGTTTGGGTTGAGTCTGGGAATTTGGTGTGCCCGGACAGAGTCATGGACATGAACCAATGTCTTATCACTGGAGGCACAGAGGATTGATAAACTGGCACATAATGGATCAGTCATAGCTGCTGTAACAGCTGCTGCGGACTATGTGCACTCATGCTCGATGCAGGTTTACAGGTACCAATGCCCTTCAATACTTCATCTAAATGGCCATTGTTCACATGGCCTGGGTGGAAGGCTAATCCCTTATTTGGGGCATCAGCAAAGTCCAGTCCTCTCCTGACCCAAAATCCACAGACATGCCCATTCCAGTAGGCATAACTGGATAATGATTAGGAATGGTAACACTGACTGATTTTGAACCTGCCATGCCAGGGTCACCCATAATGTTGTCCCAGGTCAGCTGACACCTATGGGGGATTGAATCCAGCACCTTCCTGGTCTAAATTCCATCTACAAGTTGTACAGCAGCAACTCGCCAAGGCTTCTTCGATAGCATCTACCAAGCCCTCAACCTTTACCACCTAGAAGGACAAGGGCAGCAGGCACATGGGAACACCACCTGCACGATCCCCTCCAAGTCACACACCATCCTGACTTGGAAATATATCGCCGTTCCTTCATCGTCGCTGGGTCAAAATCCTGGAACTCCCTACCTAACAGCACTGTGGGAGAACTTTCACCACAGGGGCTGCAGAGGTTCAAGAAGGCGGCTCACCACCACCTTCTCAAGGGCAATTAGGGATGGGCAATAAATGCTGGACTTGGCGGCGACACCCACATCCCATGAATGAATAAAAAAAAGTAATAGTATTTTTTTTAAAGCACTTGCATAGCATAATTAAAATCTACAGGAAAATATAACAATGATGTTGTTCAACTGAAACCCAGTAAATGCTATGAAAGAAAAGATAATTTATAATATATAGCTGTGAACTATAATTCCAGGTCTGTTGCTTATGAACTGCTGAGGTCTGCTTATATACTGTCATTGTGCAATGTGTACCATGTCACTGGACAATAAAGCATTGCTTCATTTCAGCAATCTACTGAACACATTTTTTCAGGCTGGAATTACTGGCAAAACCATGGGATCGAAATATCGGATTGAGTTTGGTATATGCCCTTCAATGTTGCTGCAGCCCTGGCACATTTCCTACCAAATATGAGATTAGATTCCTCTATTTTTTGACCCACTGTGTGTTTCTTTTCTCTTGCTATTTTCATAGTCGCTTTCAGTCTCAGTATCGCTTTCAGTTTCATTTTAACTGAACGTGGAGAGTGGGATTTCTCATTGTATGTGGTCAGTCAATGAGCAGCCTCCTGTGCAGATAGCTCACCTGATAAGGTAGACAGTGCAAACCATTGATTTGATCAGACATAGGGGCATACTTGAAATGTTACAGACTTCCCGGCACAAATTTCCCTAGTTCAGCACGAAATTGGAAATCTCACTCAGAATGGCTGGTGTGGAAAATGCAAAATGTTACACAGGAGCAGCAGGGGATGGTCTTATGAGGTTTGGATTAAGACGCATTGGGCTGGATTCTCCTCTGTAATCCCACCCAAAATGAGGCAAAATCTGGCACTGAGGCCTACAACCAACTCGCAACCCCAACCTCGATTTCCATTCTCCACCCCTGTCCCCACCAGGAATTTTGCTGGCTGCATTAGGGGATGGGTGTTTCTCATCAAAATAACAGGGTTCACAGCATTTGTCAGACATTCACAGATTTATTAAGCATATATATTATTGAGAATAATTAAACATACACTTAACATCAACACTTACGATAAAACCTTGCGAGTTCTGGCTGAGAAAGTCACAAACTTGGTGTATTGGTTGGCCAGACCTTCGAACTGTAAAGTATCTATTCTAACACCCGCTTTATATACCCTTTATCACAACTGGTACATGACAATTCGCATGTTTCATAGCATTACCTAATAAACAGTTATCATTCAACACTGATTTGCCTGTACCGTCCTTTCAGCCATAGATCCCACTCCCTAACTTGACTCTTAGTCTTAGATGAAGGCATAGAAAGTCTCATATCTAAGTTTGCCGATGACACAAAGATTGGTGGCATTGTAAGCAGTGTAGATGAAAACATAAAATTACAAAGCGATATTGATAGATTAGGTGAATGGGCAAAACTGTGGCAAATGGAATTCAATGTAGACAAATGCGAGATCATCAACTTTGGATCAAAAAAGGATAGAACAGGGTACTTTCTAAATGGTAAAATGTTAAAAATAGTGGATGTCCAAAAGGACCGAGGGGTTCAGGTAAATAGATCATTGAAGTGTCATGAACAGGTGCAGAAAACATCAATAAGGCTAATGGAATGCTGGCCTTTATATCTAGAGGACTAGAGTACAAGGGGGCAGAAGTTATGGTGCAGCTATACAAAACCCTGGTTAGACCGCACCTGGAGTATTGTGAGCAGTTCTGGGCACCGCACCTTCGGAAGGACAAATTGGCTTTGGAGGGAGTGCAGCGTAGGTTTACTAGAATGATACCTGGACTTCGAGGGTTAAGTTATGAGGAGAGATTACACAAATTGGGGTTGTATTCTCTGGAGTTTTGAAGGTTAAGGAGTGATCTGATCGAAGTTTATAAGATGTTAAGGGGAACGGATAGGGTGGATAGAGAGAAACTATTTCTGCTGGTTGGGGATTCTAGGAGTAGGGGGCACAATCTAAAAATTAGAGTCAGACCTTTCAAGAGCAAAATTAGAAAACATTTCTACACACAAAAGGGTGGTAGAAGTTTGGAACTCTCTTCCACAAACGGCAATTGATACCAGCTCAATTGCTAAATTTAAATCTGAGATAGATAGCTTTTTGGCAATCAAAGGTATTAAGGGATTATGGGCCAAAGGCGGGTATATGGAGTTAGATCACAAATCAGCCATGATCTTATCAAATGGCAGAGCAGGCACGAGGGACTGAAAGGCCTACTCCTGTTCCTATGACTCACACTGCCTAACTTTCCAGATACATGGTATTTCTCAGGCAGGTGCTTCTTCAGGCCTTCCTAACAAAGGGAGCTTTTCCACCTGTTCTGTGTCTGTGCAATAACTTTAGTTTTAATGAGTTATTTTCCCATACCAATCTCTTGCTTCTAAAAAGGACGATGCATTCACAGATGTATCCTGCTGTAGAACTTGTTATCAAGTAATTGGGATTACTGTCCAAACTGACTATTGCCCTTCACTGCATTCTATATTAATAAAATAAAGTAAGTCTGTCTTATGATTACACTTTCATTCTTTTAACAGAAACTCACTTAACAGGCAAAAGCAAAAGTTAATACAACATAAAGATTAACCCTTTCCTTACAGCAGCCCCTTCCCCACATGTTAGATGCAAATGGCAGTGGGGGTGAGATGTGGGGCCCAGATCACTGATGGATTTTCCCAGTATCTCTCCCAGTTACCACTGCTTCTCAGGACCACCATGTGGAAGATGGTGGTAGGCACCTGGAAGCAGCAGTAACAGCCCAGATGCTCCCCCAACAGTGACCTCCACTCCCTCCAGCACCCACTTACCTTCTTGTGCAGGCTTAGGCCTCTCCCAAGGCCTAGTGCGCTGCTGATTTCCTAATCTTTAGGGCTCATCTGCTTCTTTAACTGCCTAGCTGCCTATTCTGGTACAGGTTGGTGGTCCCATTGTAACACTTCCAGGATTTTGGAGTCGGGCATTGGCAGGCATCATCTTGGTGGCAGGAATCCCGTCCTGTACATGAAATGACCCCTGAGCCAAGTAAATGGGTCAAGGTTAGGACAGATTTGGAAAGGTGGCTGGAAGCCCCATCTCCATGCCAAAGAGGACAATCTAGCCCATTGTTTTGCCAGAGTAGAGCAGACATCTAATTGGGCTGTATCTGACCTGGGAATGATTGATGGTGAAACTGGATGTTTCAAATGGGAAAGTGTTTCATTTCCCAGCACTAAGTACATTTCTTTGATGGTTTCTCTTTGGAATTTTAACAAGCTCACTTATCATACTGATAAGCACCTCCTACTTTTGACTTTCTGCAAGAATTTTAACAAGCACAGTTACCACCATAACAAGAGGCCTTTAATTACCTGGTGTCATGGGGAGAGAATATAGTTTTGCTTCAGGGATATTTCTTTTAATCACTACGCTGCCCATTTTATCATTGTCCTGCAAATATCCACTAACACATCCAGCACCATAATTTTAGAATTTCCAATATAAATGCATAATCAGTGGAATGGCACATGGACTTAGAAACATAATGCATGAGTGCAGTACACACACTGGGTGGAGTAATGGATTAGATATGGGACTTTCACCTCTCGGACATGGGTTTGAATTCAGCCCATACTGATGGGATGCAAGACTCCTCTGTCTGCTGCCTGAAATTAGTTTGAAGCACTCTCAGCCCAGTTCCTAGTGGGTATTGGGCAACAGCAAAAAACTGCCCATAATTTGATACTGAATTTGTCAATCTCACAGATAGAGCAAGGTGGTGTGGAAAATTCTAAAATGTCACAGAAGTGTAGTACACTTTTCTGAGGTTGGGCTAAGGTACATTCTAAGGGGTCAGTGTTGGCACCACTGCTCTTTTTGATATATATTAATGAGCTGGACTTGGGTATACAGGGCATAATTTCAATTTTTGCATGTGGAGGATAGTAACAGACTTCAGGAGGACATAGCCAGATTGGTGAAATGAGCAGACACATGACAGATGAAATTTAACACAGAGAGGCGTGAAGTGATGCAATTTGGTAGGAAGGATGAGAAGAGGCAATAATAACTAAATGGTGCCATTTTAAAGGGGTGCAGGAACAGAGAGTCCCGGGGGTGTACATACACAAGTCTTTGAAGGTAGCAGAACAAGTCTGTTAAAAAGGCATACAGGATATGTGGCTTTTTAAATAGAGGCATAGAGTACAAAAGCAAGGAAGTTATGCTAAATCTTTATAAAACACTGGTTGGATCTCAGCTAGAGTATTGTGTCCAATTCAGGGCACCACACTTTAGGAAGGATATCAAGGCCTTAGACGGGGCGCAGAGATGATTTACTAGAATGGTACCACTGATGGAAGATTTCAGTTATGTGAAGAGACTAGGGAATCTGGGGTTGTTCTCCTTAGAGCAGAAAAGGTTAAGGGGAGTTTTGATAGAGGTGTTCAAAATCATGAATGGTTTTGATAGAGTAAATAAGGAGAAACTGTTTCCAGTGGCAGAAGGGTCAGTAACCAGAGGACACAGATTTAAGGTAATTGGCAAAAGAACCGGAGGTGACATGAGGAAAAAAATTTACGCAACGAGTTGTTATGATCTGGAATGCACTGCCTTAAAGGTGGTGGAAGCAGATTCAATAGTAACTTTCAAAATGGAATTGGATAAATATTTGAAGGGGAAAAAATTGCAGGCCTATGGGGTTAGAGCAGAGGAGTGGGACTAATTGGATTACTCTTTCAAAGAGCCCGCACAGGCACGATGGGCCGAATGGACTCCTTCTGTGCTGTAACAGTCCATGATTCTATGATTCTTGGGATAGTGTAGAGAGAGCTTTACATTGCACCTAAACTGTACTGTACCTAACCTTGTAGTACTTGATGCTGCCATTGGGTACTTGAAATGGGAAAATGTTTCAGAACATTACGCAGGGATCAATGCTTGGGCCCCAGCTATTCACAATATATATCAATGATTTGGATGAGGGAACTAAATGTAACGTTTCCAAGTTTGCAGATGACACAAAGCTGGGGTGGAATGTGAGCTGTGAGGAGGATGCAAAGAGGCTCCAATGTGATTTAGACAAGTTGGGTGAGTGGGCAAGAACATGGCAGGTGCAGTATAACGTGGATAAATGTGAGGTTATCCACTTTGGTTGTAAAACAGAAAGGCAGATTATTATCTGAATGGTGATAGATTGGGAAAAGGGGAGGTGCAACAAGACCTGGGTGTCCTTGCACACCAGTTGCTGAAAGCGAGCATTCAGGTGTCGCAAGCAGTTAGGAAGGCGAATGGTATGTTGGCCTTCATTGCAAGAGGATTTGAGTACAGGAGCAGGGATGTCTTATTACAGTTATACAGGGCATTGGTGAGGCCACATCTGGAGTATTGTGTGCAGTTTTGGTCTCCTTATCTGAGGAAGGATGTCCTTACCATGGAGGGAGTGCAACGAAGGTTTACCATACTGATTCCTGGGATGGCAGGACTGACGTATGAGGAGAGATTGGGTCGACTAGGCCTATATTCACTAGAGTTCAGAAGAATGAGAGCTGATCTCATTGAAACATGTAAAATTCTAACAGGACTAGACAGATTAGATGCAGGGAGGATGTTCCCGATGGCTGGGGAGTCCAGAACCAGGGGTCACAGTCTCAGGATACGGGGTATGCCATTTAGAACCGAGATGAGGAGAAATTCCTTCACTCAGAGGGTGGTGAACCTGTGGAATTCTCTACCACTGATGGCAGTGGAGGCCAAGTCATTAGATGTATCCAAGAAGGAGATAGATATATTTCTTAATGCTAAAGGCATCAAGGGATATGGGGAAAAAGCACAAACAGGGTACTGAGTTAGACGATCAGCCATGATCATTTTGAATGGTGGAGCAGGCCCGAAGGGCCAAATGGCCTACTCTTGCTCCTATTTTCTATGTTTCTATGTTACTAACTTTCTTCATTTTGATGAGTATTAAAATGTTCAGGCACCAAAAAATACACCATTTTCTGGCTAGGAAAAGGGAACTTATGTGATGGCTCCTGCTCCTAATTCAGTGACTTTGACATGAAGGACCCAAAACTCCTAGGCCCCAGCTCCATCACTGGATGTGCGGTGGGGTAAGACTTATCGCTGCTATTCTGCTGCATTCCCAATCCCAATCCACATTCTGGTGTGAGGGTCATTTGCTTAGGGAGATGGGCACCCATACCATTTTCATCGTTACTGGGAAGTTTATAAACACCCCCCCTCCACCCCCCATTCCCCAACTCTCTATTCCTCTGACTCTGGCCTTTTGTGCATCTCCCTCTCTTCATCCCACCATTGGCAGCTGTGCCATCATGCACTGGAATTCCCTTGCTAAACCTTCTCCCCCTCCCTCTCCTCCTTTAAGATCCTTTTAACATCTTTAGCCAAGCTTTTGGTCACCCCTCCTAATATCTCCTACTTTGTGTCTGCATCCATTTTTGTCTGATTACCCCTCTGTGAAGCAACTTGGGACATTTTTCTACATAAGAGGTGTAATATAAATGCAAGTTATTGTTGTCTGCTTTGGCTGGAGGCAGGCAAGGTGGGGGAGGCAGAAATGTTGAGCGGTGTTTTGCCATAATATTGAGGGGCCCTGTCATTCCAGTTGAAGATGGCTAGAGAAACAAAAAATAAGTTCTCCAAAATTTCAATCTGCTGCCTTGCCAAAAGCAATCAATTACTTTGCAATCAATTGCTGTTGGAAAACTCCCATTTAAAGCACTTGTGGGCCCCACTTCTGCCAGGATCTGGTCCTGGCATGCTAGCCTGCATGGTACTTAGTGCTGGGGGCAATGGAGGCAGAAGCGGTGGGCTATCTGGTGGACGATGCCATCCTATCAATCCCGCCTCTTCCAGTGATACCCATCTAAGGGAGGGGACGGATGCAATAAGAACCCTCTCACAATTCGGGCGCAATTCAGCAATTTAAAAATGCGGGGCAGAGGCACTCCTATACAAAAGTGTTGAGTGTTCGTATAATAATATCCACAGCGTAATTTCCAGACTAATATAAAAAATAAAAATTCAAGTAACAACTGTATCGCCCAGTTATAAATATATTTCAATAAATATTTTAACACGCTTTGCAAAAATATCGCTATAATAAATAAAAATAATTTAATATCACTATTGCATAATAATTTCACGATTCTTTAACATTGTCAATGTTGTAAATAGCAAATAAAAATATTGGAATAAGTTAACCAATTTCTTCCAGTAATTAGAAAATCTTCTGTTTAAAGTGACCAACACAATGCAAAGTCTCCAAATACACCAAACAGCCATGTTTAACCCCAAACAGGGTAAAGCACCGATCTGAAATAGCAGAGATAAAATCATTAGCGATCAGCATCCAAAGAAATACATTTGAATGTCTGTTAGTGAGTGACCAAACTTAACCTGTTTTAAATGATCACTCTGACACAGACGAGTCAAACTCAGGAGTGAAGTTTCAGATCTAAACCATGCCAAATATAAATGATCCTTGGGTCTACTCTGCCGAGTAAATGCTCCTCCTCGGCATCCTCCTGAGGTCCCCGCCATCACAGATGCCAGTCTCCAGCCAATTCGATCCACTCCACAACTCTCTGAGTAGTTTCTCTCTGTTCTATATCTCTTACATTGATCTTGTATCTATGCCCCCTCATTTTTGATTCCCCCAACTACAGGAAACAGTCTGCTTTTATCTACACTGTCCTATCCTTTCATCATTTCAAACACTTCTAAGATATCGCCTGATAATCTGTGTTGTTCTAATGGAAAAAGACCCATTTTTTCAAATCTTTCTTTGTAATTGTATTTCCTGGTACCAGGCAGAATCTGTATTGTACTCTCTCTAAAGTCTCAATATCCTTCCTATAGTGTGAAGCTTAATACTGCGCACACATTGCAACCCAATGCATGATCTAACTGAGATCTTATTAAGGCTGCCTACATTGCAATAATGATTATCCTTCAAGAGTACTTCATTGGCTGCGAAGCATATTGGAGTGTTTTAAGGATGTGAAAGGCGCTATATAAATGGAGAAATGCCTTTAATAGCTTTTAATATCTACCTATGGTGGGAAAAAAGAAAACAGCCTCCACTTGTTCAATTAAAACCACAGCAATACTATGGGACTACTTAGTGTCAGTATTAGCATTATTGGGGTTCTTCATAAGGAGACTTATGAAACCTAATCTTAGTAATCCTTTATCACTTAGCTATTTTTAATGTTCAATCTTCAATGTCATAGTGTGCCCATGAAACTCTCAAGCTTATAACCAATGGTAACATGTTTAGATTAATTTTTCAGTTGTTATGGGGATTTCTGGGAGGGAATCCAAAAGTGCATCTTTCCCTTCTGAGATCTGGGTTTTAATTCACCGTACCCCAAACCAAAACCAGAGCCATTGCCTCTTTCCAGTGGTCATTAGTGACCATAATGTTCTAGAGTGAGAGCACGAAAATTGTTGACGTGACGGAGGGGGGACTTTTGCAAAGTCCTGACATAAACCTCCTTGTGGGCCTAACCAAGGTGACAGGAAAAAAAATTACAACACAAAAGAAAATTGAGAATTAATTCGGCAAAGGTCATGTTCATCCTACGGGTGCAACACTGACTCTCCTTAAATCCCTCTGGTGATTCTGTCAACAACTGCCAAGTTGTTAGAAGGACACGTGCAGCTGTTTGTAGTCAATATGAGTGCACAGAGTTATGTATGAGCATCCTGGAATATCATTCTCTTCAACATTCCCTCCCTCTCTACAGGGAAATGCCTGGCCTCCACTTGATGCTTCTCCACAGAAATACTGCTGGGATAGGGAAGTAACCAGTGTGTGTGATCATATGAGTGGATCCATATCTTACCATTTCATGTTGTTCTGCATTAGTGCCACAATGTCACAATTAGTTCCTAGCATCTTCGACAACTGTGACCTTATATCTTGAGGCATCAGCAGTTTAGAAAATCACAAAACATTAATTTTATTTTTAATACTAAGTGATAAAAACAGGGTTACAGATTTATCAGGCCACAAAAGGAGGGGAACTAATGTCTGATGCAATTCAGTACAAAATGCATAAGTGCATAGGTTAACTCTTCCATGTGTACATGTGAAAAATGATTAGCCTCTCTTACACAATAATTGTTGGATCTGAATTGTATTTTATGTCAATTATATTTTTACTCAAAGTTTCCTCCTGATTCAGTTACTCCTGATTCAGTTACTCATTCTAACTGAGACAAGTAAGTCCAAATGATAGTAGATGTTTAAAACTTTTTCTCTATGAGCTAGTACAAAGATTATAAAGAGCATGTTGCATAAGTCAAAATTGTATCAGGTCTTATTCGTGTTATTTAATTTGGTTCAAACTGCTTTATATCGTAGGAATGTAGGAACAGGAGTAGGCCATTCAGCCCCTCGAGCCTGTTCTGCCATTCAATGATATCATGGCTGATCTGTATCCTAGCTTCATCCACGTGCCTTGATTCCATATCCCATAATACCCTTGGCTATCAAAAATCCATTGGTCTCAGATTTAAAATTATTAATTGAGCTAGCATCTCTTACATAATGATTTAAACTCCACTGAGAAGTATCAGCAAAGACTGCTGCCATTTAGGATTACAAAACAATCAACAGGAAAAGCAAATTAGGTATATACACAGCTGTATAAAGGATGAAGAAGAGCTATATGGAAAGGAAATCTGAAATTAAAACAGAAAGTGCTGGAAATCCACAGCAGGTCAATCAGCATCAGAAGAGAAATGTGGCTTATTGTTTTGGGAATACCCTTCAATACTATTGTTCTATAACTTTCTGTTTTATTTCCGAATTCCATCATTTGTGTGTTTTTAATTCTTATCTCAGAGAAACATTTTATATAAATATATAGATTTTATAAAATAGAGAAATAAAGTAATAACTTTGAAGGAAACTTAGAGAAATAAAATATATATGCATACCCATCCTTCATATATATTTATGGAGAAAAGTAATATGGGTACATTTTTATGTGATATGATTACACAACTGACTTATTGCAAAGGTGGCTTTATAAAAGAAGCAAGAAAGAACTTGCATTTACATAATACCTTTCTCAGCCTCAAAACATCCCAAAGTGATTCACAGCCAATTGAGTACTTTTAAATTGTGGGGAAATGCGGCAGTCAATTTGCAAACAGCAAGGTCCCACAAACTGCAATGAGATAAATGACCAGATAATTTATTTTATTGTTGTCAGCTGAGGGATAAATATTGGCCAGATCAGCAGGAGAGCTCCCCTGTTGTTCTTCAGAAAGACCGTGAGATTTTTAAAATCCATCTGACCTGGCAGATGGGGCCTCAGTTTAAGATCTCATCTGAAAGACAGCACCTCCAGACAGTGCAGCACTCTCTCCACATTAATGACTCAAGTCTCTGGAGTGGGGCTTGATCTCACAACCTTCTAACTCAGAGGCAAGAGTGCTACCACTGAACCAACGTTGACATCTATGACTGTAATAAACATGGTGGGCAGGGTACACTTAAGGCCTCTGTTAAGGTGTCAGCCTCCATGGTGGACTTGAGATCTACAAATGAGCAAATACCATTGCACAGATGCAATTAGTGGACTTCCACACAGTGACCATCATGATGGGAACTAGCCTGGAGGCGAATAATACACTCTGCTTGCCCCTCTTCAGTTGGCTCCACAGATTCTAGGCCCACCGTTAAAAGAATCAATTCTTTCACCTACAGATTAGGGGCCAATTTTCAATTGATCACCCAACCCTTCTAATGTAAGCTTATTTTTCCTGCACTCATAGACAAATTGGTGAAGAGCCCTGACATAGCAATGCATGGGGCCTCCCAAAATAATTGTGAGTCAATGATCATGCAACACGCAAGTTGTTCTTAGTGCAAACATTAGTAAGCCTATTTTTTTCTGATGAACGAGTCATATCATTGGAAGTTTTCCCTGTAAATTGGAGGTTTATCATGCAAGCATGAAAAGACTACAACATTCCTAAATTATAAATATGTATTTAAAATGAAGGTGTAAATGATTGAGGTAGAAGTTTTTATTCCAGGCATGCCATGCCATTCCACTAGCTAAATGCTGGGTAGAGCTCCCTTGACAACATTTCTTAGGGTAATGTATTCCTTATCCATGCAAATAACCTCCTCACATGGGACACTACATTTACCTTCTCTGTTACTTCTTTCCATGCAGCCCTTGCAGCAATTTTTGGGAGGGTGCTCCTCAGACCCAAAATGGCAACCCTTCTTTACTAAATCTCCCTAAGCATCACTTAATGGGTTATTTCAAAGAAGGGAGCAGAACTTCTGTCTTCCTGGTTGCTGCCACTTTCTTTGCAGTGGACCATTTCCTGCAAAAGTCTTCAACCAGTTAAAAACAGTTCAGTTCTCCTTTAAGGATCAGCAGCAGCTCTTTAGATCTGCTGGGCCACATATCCTGCCCCAGTGGCAAATGCATTCCCTGCTCTTTACCCAATCCACACAGGGAAGCCAACAAATTATTATAATAAGCAGACCTCGTAAGAGACCAGAGGTCCATCCCTGTGTGCTCAATATGAACAACATATGTTTTCAAGTGATCCCTCAACCACTGAAGTAGGATTACATTTCCCCTTTATGATGTGGAGATGCCGGTGATGGACTGGGGTGGACAAATGTAAGGAATCTTACAACACCAGGTTATAGTCCAACAGTTTTATTTGAAAATCACAAGCTTTCGGAGATTATCTCCTTTGTCACCTTCTATCCTGTATTTTTGGGACGGTTATCACACAGCTTTTGTCAGCAGTCCAGTCTTAAAATTGGAGGATTGCCATGGAGGGAGTGCAACGAAGGTATACCAGACTGATTCCTGGGATGGCAGGACTGACATATGAGGAGAGATTGGGTCAACTAGGCCTATACTCACTAGAGTTCAGAAGAATGAGAGGTGATCTCATCGAAACATATAAAATTCTAACAGGACTAGACAGACTAGATGCAGGGAGGATGTTCCCGATTGCTGGGGAGTCCAGAACCAGGGGTCACAGTCTCAGGATACGGGGTATGCCATTTAGAACCGAGATGAGGAGAAATTTCTTCACTCAGAGGGTGGTGAACCTGTGGAATTCTCTACCATCGAAGGCAGTGGAGGCCAAGTCATTAGATGTATTCAAGAAGGAGATAGATATATTTCTTAATGCTAAAGGGATCAAGGGATATGGGGGAAAAGCGGGAACAGGGTACTGAGTTAGACGATCAGCCATGATCATTTTGAATGGTAGAACAGGCCTGAAGGGCTGAATGGCCTACTCTTACTCCTATTTCCTATGTTTCTATGTTTCTGGAACTAAATCTATATGATCAAATATAGCCCAAACATCAATACAAGATATTTTAGAATAATTTTCCAATCCTACCTGACGCCTGAAGGAAATGTTTTTTGTCATGAATATTAGTGAAATTAAAGATGAATGTAATTGGTGTTTAAACTAATACCAGCTGTTTTAAAGGGATATTTGTCAAGTTAGACTTTTACTACCCTTCCCTGCCCAGTGATAAAGGAGGGTTGGGATAGTCATATTGAAGTCAGTCACACTAAAGTGTCATCAGCTGCTTTTGAATAAGACTAGAGAGAGAAAGTTTAATAGTTTCTTTATGCTGCAGGTACCGGTTTAAGATTGGTATCTATTTTTGAGAGGTATGAGCTGGCAGCACTGAGTTACACCACTCCACTCAGCTCTGTACTCAGTCACAAGGGAGCTGTCAAGAAGTCAACACCTTCTGGGAAAGGGGAAAGGAAGACGGAATGCAGAAAACTGCATTAATGTATCAACAAGGCCAATGGTTTAAGATGACTGAATAAGTCAAATCCACTTTTAAGACATGAGCCTATTTTGATGGACCAATAAGGGGGACACTGGATTGTCCCAGTGTCACCAAACAAGAAACAGTATAAGTGCCCCATTTAGGGCAACACTAATATAGGAAAGAAACATATGGTCCGACCAAGAAGCTCAACATAAGCAAAAAAAGGTCCCAACAAAAGCAAAGGGGACATTCCCAACTAAATCCTAATGTTGTTATCAGTATCTATAAGACAATCTATCCCGAGCGAGTTCCAGGATTTTGAGTATCAGCTGCTGCGGTTCTGTCCATTTTTCTCGAAATAGGAAAACCAATAGCCTTGTACTTCATCTAAAAGGGGACTGTTCTCAATCGAATCGGTACTGTGATTTTAAACTGACTGAATAAGTTGAACTCAATTTTTATCACATGGGATACTGAGGTGAGGATCATATTCCGCGATGCATCGAAAACCTGTCAGACCGATGAACTCAGCAGAAATTCAGTTACCGGGTAAGTCAAATTCCACCATTGTTCGGTGAATAATTAAAACCAATGGCCTTGTCTATAATCATATAATAAGTGAAAATTCTCTTTTTTAAAAAATTTATAAGATTCCAGGCTTTTTATTGCAGGTTTGATGATCACGTTCCATTCCTTTCCTCCATGCTCTTACCTGTCAGATCGATGTACTTAGCAGAAATCCACAGGACCCGGTCTAATAATTAAAACACACAACCAAAGTCATAACACATTACACTGAATAGTTTCCGGTGTAAAATGGTTCCGCATTTTAGGATCTTAAAAATATATAAAATATAATTTTATTAGTTGTTTTTTTAGGTCTCGGGAACAGCCGACGTGAGATTTAGAGAACCATCTGCCCTGTATTTAATATCGAATAATGTAACATGTATCTTCATTTATTCGAGACAATCCTCTGTTTTAATTAAGCAGAAAATGAAAGGTTTCAAATGAAGAAGTCACTTTTAAAACAAGTTAAAAGATTCCCTGAAAACACACTGCGGTTAGATGCAAAATTGATCATTTTTTTGTAACGTCAAAGGAATATCCTGGTGTACACCTTAAAACAGGCACATCTCGCCGAGGAGGAATATTCCTGTCAATCCAACAGTGCAGGAGTTCAGCTCGTGGAGATAATTGTTGTCGGAGCTGAACCGCGATCTAGTCCGTTTCTGAGATTTCAGGTCGCTCCTTTACCCTGTGTTGGTTGAACATGTTTTTTCCGAGTGTCTGGAGATTATGGATTCTGTTCGTCTTATTACCGGGGACCCTGAGCCAAGGCTGCCAGAGGCTGCAGTTACAGCAAGTTTTTAACAGGGATGCTCAAGTGGCCCTGAGTGAAATGGTGAGTTTATACAGAGATCCGGGGTCCAATCTGAACCATTAATTTCTCGGGATAATCTCCTAACCGGGAATTGCTGAAATTGAATCAGTTTTATTACAAAACTGCATCAACCGATTGGGAATATTTCCTTTCAGGGGGATTCACGTTGAAATAGTAAAATAATGACGGAATAATGTACAAATCGTATAAAACTTTGTGTAAAGAGTGACTGCTTCAATTAGACAATCAGTTAAATATGTAACCAGTAAAATCTTTAAAGAAATTGTTCAATGAGGATGGATGAGTGCAGAGGTTTCAGGGGAAACATTTCTGATTCTAAGTAGCGGGTATGGAGCGTGTGCCTGGAGCCGGTTCTGACAGTAACTTTCTCCTTTTACAGGGAGGTCCCATTCCACGGCACTGTGTAACTGAAAGGACATCACTGAGGACCGAGTCCCCGGACCTGAGCCAGCTCACCAAGAGGTTACAGGTGAGTGTGTACTTTGTATACTGTCTAATCATTCTGATTATGTTCCCAGGAGCAATAACTCTGTGGGAAACATTTTCACACCACCAAAATAAAAGGAACGTAAATCATTTAAAATGTGAACGCGTTGTTTTGTTCATTTTTATGAGGCTAAAAATGTACTGATGGGACTTTAGCAAACGGACCAACAATCTGCGGAATGGTTTGACATTCTTCTGTCTATTTGAATTAGTCTGCTAAAATAAAGGGGTTAAATTAGCCCACAGCGGAATGTGGTAGGAACCAGTTAGGTGTTAACCCAGTAATATTGCCAACATCAATCTATAGGCTGTGGTTTTAAATTCAGACACTTTACACATTTACACCATCATTAAAATGGGAAATAGCTGAGCTGCGGTGATGGGCTGTTAGGTTTGCCCAATATCGGGCCGGTTAAATAGGAACAGACCCCCTCTAATGTCCTTGTGTGTATTTTGCTCAGACCCAGGACAGGATCCAGATTGTCCATCAGACACTGCGCCACTTCATCAAGATCTACAGCATGAACCTGGACTCGGTCACATGGCCCCAGGACAAGGTGGAAAACTTCCGACTTCTTCTGGATCGGCAGCTCGAAGAGCTGGAGGAATGTGTCAAGAAACCGGGCTCAGAGTCCAGGCCCAGGAGAAACGCCGCCATTCACAAATACTTCAGGAAACTGAGAAAATTTCTCAAACAGAAGGTGGGACAATTGATATTTGACTGTTTGATTACTGACAGATAGTTCATTTCACCCAATTTAAATCTGTTCATTCTCTAATGTATTTTCCTGAATATTTCTCTTTTTCAGAGATTCAGTGACTGCGCCTGGGAAATAATCCGCGCCGAGACCAGGGCCCGTTTACAACAGATCCTTTTCATAATGGCACAAATCAGAAGAAGAAACTGAAGACTTTCAAAAGACAGACCTGGAACAATTAATATTTATTTTTAAAATTGTTGAATTTTATATAAAGTTTTACTATGTTGGTCAATTTACCGCGCAAACCGGCAAAAAAAGAGAAGAAAAATCTGAAGATTTTTAATAGAGACCGAGAACAATGATTATTTATTTTTAAAATTCTAAAAAATATATATTTATTATAACATTATTATTCATGGATATTTAGCGTATGCTCATTGTGTATGTATTTATTGGAAACAGACTTGTTCCAAATTTCAGTAAAACAATAAATATTTTGTACTTTGATCACTTTTAAAAAGTGGCCTTCATTTCTAGATCGTTGTTTGTGTCTTCTGTTCGTTTACATATGGTGAAATGGGCAGATGCATGGCAGATGAACTTTAATACAGAGAAGTGTGAAGTGATGCATTTTGGAAGGAAGAATGAGCAGAGGCAGTATAAACAAAATGGTACAATTTTAAAGGGGGGTGCAGGAACAGAGATACCTGAGGGTTCACATACACAAATACTTGAAGGTGGTTGGACAAGTTGATAATGCTGTTAAAAAAGGCATATGGGATCCTGGGCTTTAAAAATAGAGGGCTAGCGTACAAAAGCAAGGAAGTTATGCTGAGCCTTTATAAATCACTAGTTAGGTCTCAGGTGGAGTATTGTGTCCAATTCTGAGCACTACGTTTTAGAAAGGATGTCAAAGCTTTGGAGATGGTGTAGATGAGATTTACCAGAATGGTATCAAGGATGAGGGAGAGTTATGTAGACAGACGAGAGAAGCTGGGATTGTTCTCCTTAGAACAGAAACAGTTAAAAGGAGATTTAAAAGAGGTGTTCAAATAATGTGGGCTCTTGATAGAGTAAATAAGGAGAAACTGTTTCCATCAGAAGGACGGTTAGTATCCAAAGGACACGGATTTAACATAATTGGCAAAAGAACCGGGGGGGGGGGGGGGAGATAAGAAGATTTTTTTTTACCAGTGAGTTGTTATGGTCTGGATTGCACTGCCTGAAAGGCCATTGGAAGCAGATTCAATAATAACTTTCAAAAGGTAATTGGATTTATACTTGAAAATGAAAAATTTGAAGGGCTATGGGGAAAGAGCAAGGAACTGGGATCAATTCAATAGCTCTTTCAAAGAGCCAGCACAGGCTCTATGGGTCGAATGGCCTTGGGAGGTGGAGTAGCTATGGAGAGCGACCAGCCTGCACTCATGGCAGTAGCAGGTCAGTGTGTGCACGGCAGCTATAGTGCACATTTTACATTGCTGTGGACCTGTTTTGGCTTGTAATAACTCAAATATACAACATAACTGAAACCAAGCCAGCTTCAGTTTGGATTTCTGCAACTGCTGTGAGTCCACCTCCAGGATGTAGCCTCACAGCGCTCTAGTCTCACCCTGCCTCTCCCTCATGGTGCAGCTGTTATTGAACAGCTGATGGTTTGAACCTGGCTGCAGAAGCATACCACTCAACCCATTGCTCCTGTGCTGGTACCAACTCTTTAACTGCAGATATCTAATGCCATTTTCCTGCCCGTTTCCCATATTCCTCTATATGCTTCTTTTTCAAATATGCACCCAGTTCCTTTCATAATGTTATAGCCTCTGTTCTAAATCTGAAGTTATAGTGGATGGAGGGGCTGAGCCTATGATGGACTGAATTTCCTGTACCATCAAATAATTGTTTTAATTGGCAGATTTTGTGATTAGATGCTAAATAGAAACTGGCAGAAATTCCGCTGAACCAAAATTCCTGGTCAAAGCTTAATTTTATACCTGGTTGAAACCATTTAGGGAATTTTCCAAACTGTGGATAATTTGCTCCCTCCCCATTTCCTTTACTAATGTTGCTTATGTTAGTGCTCAATGATTCTAGATTAGCTAGGCACACATCACTGAAATGATATAAATTATCTGCTGAATCTTCATTATAGAATCATAGAATCATAGAAATTTACAACATGGAAAGTTAGGCCCTTAGGTCCAACATGTCCATGTCGCCCAGTTTATACCACTAAGCTAGTCCCAATTGCCTGCACTTGGCCCATATCCCTCTATACCCATCTTACCCATGTAACTGTCCAAATGCTTTTTAAAAGACAAAATTGTACCCGCCTCCACTACTGCCTCTGGCAGCTCGTTCCAGACACTCACCACCCTTTGAGTGAAAAAATTGCCCCTCTGGACCCTTTTGTATCTCTCCCCTCTCACCTTAAATCCATGCCCCCTCGTTATAGACTCCCCTACCTTTGGGAAAAGATTTTGACTATCTACCTTATCTATGCCCCTCATTATTTTATAGACTTCTATAAGATCACCCCTAAACCTCCTACTCTTCAGGGAAAAAAGTCCCAGTCTGTCTAACCTCTCCCTGTAAGTCAAACCATCAAGTCCCGGTAGCATCCTAGTAAATCTTTTCTGCACTCTTTCTAGTTTAATAATATCCTTTCTATAATAGGGTGACCAGAACTGTACACAGTATTCCAAGTATGGCCTTACTAATGTCTTGTACAACTTCAACAAGACATCCCAACTCCTGTATTCAATGTTCTGACCAATGAAACCAAGCATGCTGAATGCCTTCTTCACCACTCTATCCACCTGTGACTCCACTTTCAAGGAGCTATGAACCTGTACTCCTAGATCTCTTTGTTCTATAACTCTCCCCAACGCCCTACCATTAACGGAGTAGGTCCTGGCCCGATTCGATCTACCAAAATGCATCACCTCACATTTATCTAAATTAAACTCCATCTGCCATTCATCGGCCCACTGGCCCAATTTATCAAGATCCCGTTGCAATCCTAGATAACCTTCTTCACTGTCCACAATGCCACCAATCTTGGTGTCATCTGCAAACTTACTAACCATGCCTCCTAAATTCTCATCCAAATCATTAATATAAATAACATTGTTACTAAATTAATTCTAATTTTTATTAGTTTTCACATCAGTTGATTGTGGGGGCTGGGTCTTCCTCACTTAATGTTTTCTGTGCTGATTCAGTAGCAGATAAAGATGCAGCTGTGTACTGTTATCCACGCAACTGCCATCAATTCAGACTTGGTGTGTTACTGGTTGTTGCAGTCCAGCCACAGTTTCCTGTCTCTCTCTGTGACAAAGCCATTATTACTGAAATTCTGCTACTATTTTTTTTCTTCACCGCAGGCCTTTCAGTTTCCTGTTCCAGCAAAGTATGTTGCAAGAAATTTTCTTGGATTTTTGTTTTTTGTTGTCATTGTCACCATACTTTTCAGGATTCCAGCGTTGATTTGTTTAGTAGAGGGCACGGCTGCTCAATCTTCCACCATTTGCCTTGTTTCTATTTACTGTAATAACCGCCATGAACAAAAGGGGGAAAATGGGATAGAGTTTCCACTTTGGGTGCAATCAGTAATTGGGTGCAACTTGTGCCCGAAAATTTTGCCGGTTGGGTTACAGTTCGAGTTTTCACTAAAATGCATTTGCATAATCACAAATGTAACATCTTCCATGAACCAGCTTAATCCAGCAACTTAACAGAACGTAATCGTTTATTTTATTTTTTTGCAATAAAAAATATTCATTGATGTATTTAAGATCTATTTAAGAGTGGTAATCTGTTGCAGTTTTATTAATACAGCTGAAAATGGGTTTATCACAAAAAATAAGTATTTTAATAAGTGTCCAGTCCTCCATCTGTGAGTAACTGGATTTTAAATCACTGAAAATTATTTTTAAAAACTACTGAACCATTTACTACTTTCATTGGTGTACACTAGTCAGTTTCTTATTAAATTAAATATGTAAAACCATTCAAAACATGCCTACTAGTGCCTGTGCGCCTAAGAAAACAAGCTTAATTTGAAGACCTTCCTCGAACAGCCGCAAACGAGTGCAATCGGCAGAAACTCACCATCCTCATTATTTTGTTCCTGGCTTCAGCGCAATGATTTTTTTGCAAAAAATCATGGAAACTCAAATTGCGCTGGACGTAATTTATGCCTAGAGTAAATAGAAATTCCTCGATCTTTTGCACTGGTTCAACCCGATTGCACTGATAAAACCAGCGCAATCTAGTGTAAACTCTACCCTAAAGTCTCTTCTTTCTCAGATATACAATCTAGGTCTACATGTGCAATCCAATGTTCTAAAAAGCGCAACTTTCATCTTGTGCACTAGGCTGACTGCTATGCTACTCTGAAAGCACCTGATCCTGTCTGATTCTCAGAAACTAAGTAGATTCAGGTGTGGTTTGTACTTGGATGGGAGGCCATGTGGGAATACTTCAATTCACAGGTCCAAGATGGACACAGCCCATGGAGAGGGTTGCTCAGGCTTCTGACCTTTCCTCTGTAATCTTGTCTGTGCTCAGATGGCCTTGGAGAGGGGACACACATGAAGCCTTCTGTGACTGGTGGGCACCACAGGGAATAGAGTGTCTAATAGACATTTGCAATAACATTATAATTTATTTGTATCCTTCAGTTTTGTTGAAATTAGACCTTGTTGCTTTATTTAAGCATCTTTCAGTTTAATTGAACCCCATGTTAGATTGTACTAGTAATGCCCTTTAAAAGGGGCACTTGAGATGCTAACTTCTGTCAGGTGACACTGGGGAAACTCAGAGCCACCCCTATTGGTCTAATTAAAATAGGCTCATTCATTAATTGGATACTGATTGTTAATTTCTTATACATGCCATTTTGGAATAGTATGTGACCTTTTTACTTTTTTTCAAGTGTTTGCCTTTTTGGAAACAGTTCTAACTGAGCTCCGGCTGTTCTTGGAGTCTGTATTTTCAGAACAGGTTTGAGAGCCTTTCCCTTTTCTTTTCAGAACATTGATTAACTTTCAGAACCTGGTAGGTTCTATTTTATTTTTGATGCTATGGCTTTTTGTGTCACTCATTGGAATTTCCACGCTCTTTGGTTTGAGTTCCATCATTGTCTTTTTTATCGCCGTCTTCTTGCATTCTGCATTGGGCTCATTTCAAGAAGATTCTGTGGGTGCTGATTTGTACCTTTTTTCCCTCTTTGCTGCAGGAGACAGTATAAGAACATGTGTGCTTTTATTTCAGCCTTGCTTCTTTCTTGAACACTACCAATATGTTTGGAAAGGAGTACAGTGTTTTCAGCTATCTCTGTAATTGCAAGGTCCTGGACCTTGAGTGCTTGAAATGCAATGCTGTTGGGCTTATTTTGTTGTTGAAGATATGATGGAACATCAGTCTGAATTCCTTAGGTGACTGGTGTGCTGTGCTGCATTGTATTCTGCAGATTGAAGATCCCGGGCCCCAACAGTTGACATAGAAAGAAATAACATGCATTTATATAGCACCTTTCACTACATCAGGATGTCCCAAAGCGCTTTACAGCCAATGAAGTACTTTTGATTTTGAAGGGCAGTCACTGTTGTAATGTAGGAAACGCAACAGCCAATTTGTGCACAGCAAGGTCCCACAAACTTCAATGAGATAATGATCAGAAAATTGGTTTAAGTGACGTTGGTTGAAGGTTAAATATTGGCCAGGACACAAGGGAGAATTCCCCGGCTCCTCTTCGAATAGTGCCATGGGATCTTTTATGTCTATCTGAGAAGGCAGACAAGGCCTCTACACACGAAAGATCCCAGGCCTCAGCTGAAATTTCCCATCAGGATTAGAGTGCACAGTGTTTCTACAAACTGATTGAGATTCCTTAGCCAGTAAATATTTGCTATTAAATTGCTCCATGTTTGTAATTAATCCAAGTAAGGGTCAAGATACTATTGCTGAATTTGTCTGAATCCACTCTGTCAAATTTGGGCTCTCTCCCCTCCATGGAAGCCTCACTTCACTTTGCTCTGAATATTTTTTGTGATAATTGATTTTTTTTTTGTTCTGGGAGCTGTCATTTACTCATGAGACTATCTTATTGGGCCAAATGTTGCAGTAACAGGGCATCTAACAGCATCTGCCATTAGTTAGACTTGCCTTTGCATGTTTAGGTTTTTAAATTTTTGCATAGCAAGTTGCTGAAAGTACGAGATGATAACATCGCAGTGAGGGAAACAGGGCATTTGGGACCTGAGTGAACAGGGCAAGCAACTGTGTATCGCCTGAACCAATCAGATTGAAGGATCACAAAATTAACAGCATAAGGGCTGGGAAGGAAGTGTAAATTAGAATGGGTGAATTCAATGTCAAATCAGGTACAGAAGGAGAAAGTTTAAAAAATATATAAAATTTTACATTTTTAAAAATCCAACAATTAATACCTGAGGGAAAAGGAATCCACACTTATAACAGTTCATTTTCAGTGCCAGAGATGTTGATAAGAAGTATTAACATTTATCATTAAAAGGGTACCTCGACTGGAATGGGCAAGACTTAACTTTCTGTGGTAAGTTTAGTTCATATCTATCGCACAAATACAACTTCACACCATTCAATGAATTTCAAGTATGAGGCAGACAGTGAGATGCCATTTCCACAAAGGTAATGGTGGAGTGGTGCAACTTGTACAGCAACCTTTGGATATTTGCATTTAACCGCGCATCCGCGCCTAGTCTGAAGTTGCTGTACCATTTGCACATAAATAACGGCAATGAGCCTCACTGTTATTTTGACAGCAAAATCTGGGCCATTGTTTTGGATATTTGGGTGTGGTAGAAGCTCTTGCAGCACGTGATCACAATGAAAGACTATCCCTCGAGGTCGGAGTTATACTGCACTGGATGACAACTCAAAGCTGTGTGAGGTCTCCTATAGGGGAGTCCATCCCTTCCTAACGTCAGTGCGCTGTGTTATCTCCGAATTATACTGCCACTTTAACCTTGATGCACACTCAATCAGCTTGGCATCGATGGAAGAATGGTAGTAAGGGTGCATTCACACTATAATCGTGATATGGGGACCAATGAGTTTTGCTTAACAGGAACATTAAATGTAAACGTGACCTGAATCTGGAGTCAAGGCCCGATGGGTGAGACACCCTAGAGCAAATAGTCTCACTCCAGTTCGCCTCAGAGTCTGTTCCGGCCTCGTCATCCGAATAACACTCCACAAGTCTAGCATTGGTACATAAATCTCTCCCTATTAGCAAAGATGTGAATGGTACTGGCTAAAAAACATTGTGGAGGAGGCTGTGGTTGAGAATGATCGTTACCTCTTTGGACAGCCCTGGAATTATGGGATTTTAGTCCCTCCCCCTTCCCCATTTTGTTAGAGTACCTATACTGACTGGGATCCGAAGTATAGAACCATTAACTGACACCTATTCTGATTAAGCTTGTATTTTTCTATCTTTAGAGGAAATTACTGATTTTTATTTATTCTGCTATTGTTCTTTTTTCTCTAATAATTTTGCTTTTGTTTCCATTCAGTCGAATTTTGCGTTGTGAATAATTCGATTATTTTTGTCTGGAATATTTTGGCTAAATTTTATAATTGACATAAAAATTAAAATTTATGAATGTAATTCCCAGTTTTGCAGCCTGTATATAATGGCCGGGGTATCTTATATATTGGTGACTCCAGAATTTTTTTTTGTTCACACATTATTTCAAGAAACCAAACATTGCCAACAGATTACACATTCAAGCAGAAAAACAGGTAAGCTTTTAACAACAAGATGTTCGGGTCGAGAAACGGTTAAAGAAATTAAGTTGTCTTTAATAAAAGAGAAAGTTCCTACACTGGTTTTTAAACTGATGTAGTACTGGTATATGGGGCATATCGACAGGCGAGTGGGCATTCGTACAGCAATTTAATTAACTTCGGATCTGGGTGGGGACAGCACAGGTGAACAGGAACTTACAGAAGCGATGTCACCACCAACATACGTTTTAATTTCCTGGCCAGTTCCGCATATTGCAGGTAAAGGGTTCCATCTATTTAAATACACAGAGCAGTCTGCACTAGGAAGAGTACTCCGAGTGACCAGGCCACGAACTATACAGTTAGAAAAGTCAAATATCTCTTCAATTATTATGCCGATATTAATAAGGAGATGATTAGTACTATGCGTGTGTGCTGCTCTCGTGGAAGATATTGAAATCAAAGACAAAGGACATGAACTCCAATCTAAAAATGATGGACACTTCGTAAAAATCATTAAAGTACAAAATATTTATTGCGACACTGTAATTTGGGACACATTTGGTACCAATAAATACGATGAATCGATATAAAACTGTGCATATGAGCACCTCTGTTATGCACTAAACATCTTTCAAATTAAAATGTGTTTACACAGGACATCTAGATATAAATATTAACGTAATAAATTAAGTATTAGAAAATTATAATTTGTTGTCCCAATCTTACTATGAAACTATAATACCGGTTTGCGCGATTGTTTGAACAACATAATAACAATTTTTATAAAATTCAACAATTTTTAAATAAATAATCATTGTTCCCAATCTCTATTAAACATGTCTTTGGAAAATCTTCAATTTCTTCTGATTTGTGCCATTATGAAAAGGATCTGTTGTAAACGGGCCCTGGTCTCGGCGCGGATTATTTCCCAGGCGCAGTCACTGAATCTCTGAAAAAGAGAAATATTCAGGAAAATACATTAGAGAATGAACAGATTTAAATTGGGTGAAATGAACTATCTGTCAGTAATCAGAGTCAAATATCAATTGTCCCACCTTCTGTTTGAGAAACTTTTCCAGTTTCCTGAAGTATCTGTGAATGGCGGCGTTTCTCCTGGGCCTGGACTCTGAGCCCGGTTTCTTGACACATTCCTCCAGCTCTTCGAGCTGCCGATCCAGGAGAAGTCGGAAGTTTTCCACCTTGTCCTGGGGCCATGTGACTGAGCCCAGGTTCATGCTGTAGATCTTGATGAAGTGGCGCAGTGTTTGATGGACAATCTGGATCCTGTCCTGGGTCTGAGCAAAATACACACAAGGACATTAGAGGGGGTCTGTTCCTATTTAACCGGCCCGATATTGGGCAAACCTAACAGCCCATCACCGCAGCTCAGCTATTTCCCATTTTAATGATGGTGTAAATGTGTAAAGTGTCTGAATTTAAAACCACAGCCGAGAGATGTTTTTTCTTTTTTAAAAATTTAAGCTACGGCACATGGATTGATGTTGGCAATATTACTGGGTTAATACATAACTGGTTCCTACCACATTCCGCTGTGGGCTAATTTAACCCCTTTACTTTAGCAGACTAATTCCTTCTGTCAAATAGACAGAAGAATGTCAAACCATTCCGCAGATTGTTGGTCCGTTTGCTAAAGTCCCATCAGTACATTTTTAGGCTTATTTCAATGAACAAAATAACGCGTTCACATTTAAAATGATTTACGTTCCTTTTATTTTGGTGGTGTGAAAATGTTTCCCACAGAGTTATTGCTCCTGGGAACATAAGCAGAATGATTAGACAGTATACAAAGTACACACTCACCTGTAACCTCTTGGTGAGCTGGCTCAGGTCCGGGGACTCGGTCCTCAGTGATGTCCTTTCAGTTACACAGTGCCGTGGAATGGGACCTCCCTGTAACAGGAGAAAGTTACTGTCAGAACCGGCTCTAGGCACACGCTCCATACCCGCTACTTAGAATCAGAAATGTTTCCCCTGAAACCTCTGCACTCATCCATCCTCATTGAACAATTTCTTTAAAGATTTTACTGGTTACATATTTAACTGATTGTCTAATTGAAGCAGTCACTCTTTACACAAAGTTTTATACGATTTGTACATTATTCCGTCATTATTTTACTATTTCAACGTGAATTCCCCTGAAAGGAAATATTCCCGATCGGTTGATGCAGTTTTGTAATAAAACTGATTCAATTTCAGCAATTCCCGGTTAGGAGATTATCCCGAGAAATTAATGGTTCAGATTGGACCCCGGATATCTGGAATAACTCACCATTTCACTCAGGGCCACTTGAGCATCCCTGTTAAAAACTTGCTGTAACTGCAGCCTCTGGCAGCCTTGGCTCAGGGTCCCCGGTAATAAGACGAACAGAATCCATAATCTCCAGACACTCGGAAAAAACATGTTCAACCAACACAGGGTAAAGGAGCGACCTGAAATCTCAGAAACGGACTAGATCGCGGTTCAGCTCCGACAACAATTATCTCCACGAGCTGAACTCCTGCACTGTTGGATTGACAGGAATATTCCTCCTCGGCGAGATGTGCCTGTTTTAAGGTGTACACCAGGATATTCCTTTGACGTTACAAAAAATGATCAATTTTGCATCTAACCGCAGTGTGTTTTCAGGGAATCTTTTAACTTGTTTTAAAAGTGACTTCTTCATTTGAAACCTTTCATTTTCTGCTTAATTAAAACAGAGGATTGTCTCGAATAAATGAAGATACATGTTACATTATTCGATATTAAATACAGGGCAGATGGTTCTCTAAATCTCACATCGGTTTTTTCTCAGGTCCCAACGCCTACAAAACCAATTTATAACATTATATTTTATATATTTTTAAGATCCTAAAATGCGGAACCATTTTACATCGGAAACTACTCGGGTCACTGTCGGTGTAAAGTTTGGTTGTGTGTTTTTAAATATTAGGACGGGTCCTGTGGATTCCATGTACATTGATCTGACAGATAAGGTCATTATTTTACGGTTTTATGGGGAATAAAACAGGGAACGGATGGAATGTGATTATCGAACCTGCAATTACAATCCTGGAATCTGATAATAAAAGAGAATTTTTGCTGTAATATTGATTGTAAAATTATAGACAAGGCCATTGGTTTTCACTATTCACCGAACTACTCGACAGCATGGTGTAATTTCACTCACTCGGTAAACTGTAAATCAATGGGCCGGCTTAAAGGCTTTTGGAGTTTTGTGCTGCTTTCCCTCTCCCTTTTCGTACTCCCCCCATTTTTGCTCCTCTCCAGGGGCCAAACGGGTTTTTTTTTCTGGAGCTGACCACACTGGTACTTCACTAAGAGTACAGGAGTAAGGAAGTCTTACTACAATTGTACAGGGCTTTGGTGAGACCGTACCTGGAGTACTGTGTACAGTTTTGGTCTCCTTATCTGAGGAAGGATATACTTGCTTTGGAGGTGGTGCAAAGAAGATTCATTAGATTGATTCCTGGGATGAGAGGGTTGACCTATGAAGAGAGGTTAAGTGGAATGGGCCTATACTCTCTGGAGTTTAGATGAATGAGTGATGATCTCATTGAAACATATAAGATTCTGAGGGGGCTTGACAGGGTAGGTACTGAGAGGTTGTTTCCCCTGATTGGCGAGTCTAGAACTAGGTGGTATAGTCTCAGGATAAGGGGTCGGCCATTTACGACTGAGATGAGGAGGAATTTCTTCACTCAGAGGGTTGTGAATCTTTGGAACTCTCTACCTGGAGGGCTGTGGATGCTGAGTACTTGAATATGTTCAAGACTGAGATAGATTTTTGGACTCTAGGAAAGGGATATGGGGATCAGGCAGGAAAGTGGAGTTGAGGCCAAAGATCAGCCATGATCTTATTGAATGGCAGAGCAGGCTCGATGGGCTATATGGCCTACTTCTGCTCCTATTTCTTATGTTCTTTTCTGTCCTTCTCCAGTACAATCTGTTCTATTGATGTTGGTTTTCACAATACCTCTTCTTCCTTCTTTCTTTCCTCACAACCATATGTTGAGAAAGAATGTCATTTCCAAACCTGGAAGTGTCTAGACATTAAGAAATGTATCTAAATGGGTTGTAAAGGATTCAAGAGGATGATAGAGTAGATCTAACTTATCTAGAGAGATGTGATCTTTGTTCTGCAATTGCAGCTGAAGCTCTGTGGGTTTAAGTCCATAGCTACCAATACTCACTTTTACATAAGCAAACTTGTAACAATTTGCACACAGCAAGCTCCCACTAACAGCAAGTGGCCAGTTAATCTGGCAGGTTGGCAATTTGAGGGTGCTTCAAATTTTGACAAGTTCATCTTGGCCATAGTTTGCTGCAGCAAGCGCACAGCACAATGTGAATCCTGTACAAGAATAGTTCTGGTCAAGAATTCCATTCCATTTATGTTCATTGAAGAATTTTGACAATGCAAACTCTTCAGTCTTTCCGCTGAACATGTAAATTTTAAAAATCAGTTTTATCAAGGTAAAGCAGTTTACAATGGTTCAGTGATGTCAGATAGCAGTCATCGCACAACAACTTGCAATTTAAGATTCCTTTTAAGGTAAAATTATGTCCCAAAACAGCTTTCAAATGATTAAAATATGCAGGAGAATGGATGCTCAGTTGTGAAGGGAGAGAATAGAATGGTGACCAAAAGCTTAATGAAAGAAGGAGAGAGATGGAGGAGCACAGGAATTTAGGGATTGAGTTACAGAGAGAGAGCCTAAGGCAGCTGAATGTTCTGTCACCAATAGTGAGGTGAAGGGAAGTGGGGGGGTGCACAAAGGGACAGAGTCAGAAGACCAAAGAGTGCAGAGATTGGGTGAGGCAAAACCATGGAGGATTTGAAGACGAGGCAAGGATTTTAAACTTAGTATGTTAGGAGTCACGTACCCATTGCAGATCAATGAGTGGGATTTAGTGCATGGTGGCTATGCGGTAAAGGGGGAGGATTTCCACTCAGTGAGTTGCACCACTGTTACACTGATAGAAAACAATATGCACCTGCTGGTGATCAGGAGAAGTTTTTATATGAGGGGATCTTGGGTTAGGTCATCTGCATATCTGTTTGAGTAGTGATTGGCGTAACTGGAAACTGGATTGGCATGGAAACTGGAGTGCAGCCTTTAAAAAGCCAGTTCAGCCTGCACACTTTAGCAGTAGACTGGAGACAACAAAGTAAGGAGGAAACAGTGCTTGGTTCACTCACTCAACTCTCGGGTAACTTCACTGTATGTCTCATCAATCTTGTTATGACACTTTTCAAGAATGTCTGCAGCAGGATTATCTGGAGCAAGCAGTCAAACGAAGTAGCAGGACATGGTATGCAGGCACAAAAGAAGAAAACAGAATTTTTCTGACTTGGACCTCCCAGCCTTCCTCGAGGAAATTGAATTAAGGAGGCACAGATTCCTATGTGTCCATGCCAGCAAGCCTGCCAGGATTGTCACTTGTGCCACTCTCTTACCACCAGGACTGCCAACTGGTGTTGCAATTCAATAATCTCCCAGGGCACGCAAGATAACACAACAGTGACTTGCCCTTTTCTTTCTTGCCCACCCTGGGCACCAGTGTACTCTTCACCTTCTTAAAGTAACACTTCTACCACTAACTATTCACAATGCACTCTGGCTAGGAGGGCCTCTAACTTGGGACCTTGCACTATTGATACTCAGCTCCCCTAACAGCAATTGCTTGAATAACCCTAATAGCCCCTCCTTTCCTCTGCACAGCTCCTCAGAAAGGTCCTCAAATGACCTGTGATGCGTGTGTGTTTGGGGGGTGGTGGCAGTAATATCTGGTAGGCTGTATCCTCCTTAAATACTGCCTGTCTCTCTTTTACTCCATCCAGTGCTTTGCCTCCTCCTCCTCTATAGGGAATGCCATACCTGCTCCTGATAATCTCTCATTGTGAGTGGGGGTGGGTGGCGAAAATCTGCCGGTGGTCTGACCATGTCACAGCAAATGCCTGCATGCAGAATGGCAAAAAGAAATTGTTTTTCAGATGAAGAAATTACTATTCAAATTGTAAAAAGACTCAAAAATCAGGAGGGAACTTGGAAATTAGGTGGAAAGGGTTTCCGCCCCATTTTCCTGCCTGAAAACATTCCCGTGCTGTTTATCCACTGTTTTTTTTTCTGACACTCTGGGGTGCCTTATTGCCTTACAGATTCATTCCAGATTCCTTTCAGTGACATTACATCAAGCCAAAGCTCTACAAGCCAAAGCTCTACACTCTGCCCGAGGGGATTTCTCCCTGACTGCATCCCCCCGGCATACAATGGCAGGAAGGCTCCAAATGGTTGCCTTCCCCCACTTGACCACTTGATCTTAGCCAAAAGGCGAGAAGTGATCCAGCTGCTATTACACTGAAAACAGCATGGAAATTCATTCCTTTTGAGAGACCACTATTTGAGTAGTAGGCCAGCTTTTATCCACTCTAATGCATCCAGGTGGGTACTGGCGGTGTTATTCCACGATATTAGTACTGGGCCCCAGAGGTAATGGTCTGATACCAGACCCCAGAAGATACTAAAGACAAGAGGTCTCAGACATAGAACCAAAGAAGTTTACAGCATAGCACAAGGCCATTTGCCCCATCATGCTTTTCTTGTTTTGTATAAATGACCTGGACTTGGGTATGGGGAGTACAATTTTGAAATTTGCAGAGGATACAAAACTTGGCAATGTAATAAATAATGAGGAGGATAGTAGCAGACTTCAAGAGGACATAGACTGGCGAAATGGGCAGACACATGGCAGATACAATTTAATGCGGATAAGTGTGAAGTGAACATGGAGAGGCGGTATAATCTGAATGGTACTATTTTGAGGGGGGTGAAAGGGCAGAGGGACCTGGGGGTGCATATTCACAAATCTTTGAAGGTGGCAGGGCAAGCTGATAAGGCGGTTAAGAAAGTGTATGGGATACTTGGCTTTATAAATAGGGGCACTGAAAACAAAAACAAGGAAGTCATGCTAAACCTTCACACATCACTGGTTAGGCCACAGCTGGAGCAATGTGTACAATTCTGAGCACCACACTTTAGGAAGGATGTCAAGGCCTTGGAGAGGGTACAGAGGAGGTTTACCAGGAAGATACCAGGGATGAGGGTCTTCAGTTATGTGGAGAGATTAGGGATGCTGGGATTGTTCTCTTTAGAGCAGAAAAGGTTAACGGGAGATCTAATAGAGGCATGCAAAATATGAGGGGTTTTGATTGGGGCAAATTGGGAGAAACCGTTTCCTCTGGCAAGTGGGTCAGTAACCAAAGGTCATAGATTTAAAATAATTAGCAAAAGTAGGGGGGAAATGAGGAAAAATATTTTCATACAGGGGGTTGCTAAGATCTGGAACGCACTACCTGAAAGGGTGATGAAGGCAGATTCCACAGGAATTTTCAAAACGCAATTGGACATGTACTTGAAGAGGACTCATTTGCAGGGTTATGGGGAAAAAGCTGGGGTGTGGGATTAAATTGGACAGCTCTTTCAAAGAGCCGGCACAAGTACGACAGGCCGAATGCTCTCCTTCTGTCCTCCATCTCTGCTGAAACAATCCAAAAGCAATCCTGCTACCTTGCTCTATCCCCATCACCTCATACCTTCTGCTTCAAATATTTATCTTGTTTTCTCTCGAGAGATGCAATGGTCTCTGCCTCAAAATCTTGCTTGCCAAAGCATTCCAACCTTTAACAACTGTAGAAAATTAGAACAAAAACAGAAAATGCTGGAAACGCACAGCAGGTCAGTCGGCATTTTGGAGAGAACAGACAAGGTCACGGTTGGAGTGCGAATTCTTCTTCAGACTTTTTAATACATTAGCAGTACTGCCCTTGGGGAATCTACATCAGTGAGTGGGATGTGAGTGAGTCAGGAGGAAAGGTTGGGCTAAAAGCATAATTAGTGCAAAATAAAAGGCTACTAATCAGGGATCAGGTTATCCACTGCTCCAGACCCTAACTTTGAAGAGTTGATGCTGCAGGGCTGCTTTCATCTACATAAGAAATAGGAGCAAGAGTCGGTCAAACCGCCCCTGGAGCCTTCAGTAAGATCGTGGCTGATCTTCTACCTCAACTCCACTTTTCTGCCCTATCCCCACATCCCTTGATTCCCTTGGTGTCCAAAAATCTCTTGACCTCAATCTTGCATATACTGAACGACCGAGCACCCCACTAATTACATCTGCCGGCAAAAAAGTGAAAGTGACCGGCAGCCGGAATGATGGAGCTCTGGCCCCCCGGCCGCATCTGGGACATCCGCAGGAGCAAGTTATTGGGAGACCCAACTAGGGAAAGCGAATGAAATAACTTATGAAAAGGGGGGAAGGAGACTTAATTTTTTTCTTTATAATGCAGACAGCTGATGGTTTACGTATCCGACCCATGACGGCTTCTCAAAGAATTGGAACAATCTGAAATTTTTGGATTCATTGGTAAAAATCATTTAGAAATTCTCCCATTGAACCAGTGCAGTTTTGCTTTTGATTCAGATTTAACGAGTGTTGGCATTTCCTTAATCCGGAACAACAGAGCAGCTAAAACCATACTTGGGCTGAAAGCGAAATCGGAGGAGCTTTTACCTGTGTCAGCTTTTATCATTCTTGTCAATTGTTTTAAACGGTGAATTCCTCGTTTTCTGAAATAAGCCGCATTTGAAAAACGAATGTGGTCAGAAATGCCCCTGTCGGTGTGCGTCTGGCTTTTCACTCTTATGATGCAAACAGCAGATCATTTATATACGGCTTGGTCTCTATCTGGCACTTCACTCCTGAGTCTGACAGTAATTGACAGTCGTCTCTGTCAGAGGATTCATCTTAAACGGGTAAGAGACACTGTTGACTCTGTTCATTTACAGACATTAAAGTGACTTTGTTTGGATGTTGATCGCTAATGGTTTTATCTCTCTGCTATTTCAGATCGGTGCTTTACCCCGTGTTGGTTGAACATGGCTCTTTCGTCTATTTGGAGATTTTGGATTCTGTCTGTCTTGCTGGCCGGGACCCTGAGTCTGGGCTGTGAGAGGCTGCGGTTACAGTACGTTCTGAACACGGAGACTCTGAGCAAGCTGAATGAAATGGTAAGTTTCGACTGATCTTGATCTATCACATCGCCAGGATTTGTGTACATGGCAAATTGTACTAACAGGAACTCACCTGTATTCCAGGGAGGTAGAATGCCGCTGCACTGTATGACAAGGAGAGGGGCACTGCAGACCCAATCCCTCGATCTGGTTACACTTTCAAAGAACTTAAATGTAAGTATCCAGTTCAGAATGTATTTCTATTAAGAACATAAGAAATAGGAACAGGAGAAGGCCATAGAGCCCCCCTCTCCCCCCCAGCATTCAATTAGATCATGGCTGATCTTCTACCTCAAATCCACTTTCCAGCCCTATCCCCATATCCCTTGATTCCCTTAGTGTCTAAAAATCTATCGATCTCAGTCTTGAATATATTCAAGGACTGAGCATCCACAGCCCTCTGGGGTAGAGAATTCCAAAGATTCACAACCCTCTGAGTGAAGAAATTTTCCACACCTCGGTCCTAAATGGCCGACCCCTTATCATAAGACTATGACCCATAATTCTAGACTCTCCAGCCGGGGGAAACAGCCTCTCAGGATCCACCCTGTCAAGCCGTCTAAGAATTTTACACATTTCATTGAGATCACCTCTCAGTCTTCTAAACTCCAGAGAATATAGGCCCATTCTACACAGTCTCTCCTCACAGGACAACCCTCTCATCCCAGGAATCAATCTAGTGAACCTTTGTTGCACCACCTCTGAGGCAGGTATATCCTTCCTTAGGTAAGGTGACCAAAACTATACACAGTGCTCCAGGTGTGGTCTCACCAGAGCCCTATATAATTGCAGCAAAACCTCCTTACTCTTATACTCCAACCCCCTTACAATAAAGGCTAACATACCATTTGCCTTCCTAATTGCTTGATGCATCTGCACGTTAACTTTCTGTGATTCGTGTACAAGGACATGCAAATCCCTCTGAATACCAACATTTCTTAGTCTCTCACCTTTTTAAAAAAAAAATTCTGCTTTTCTATTGTTACCAAAGTGGATAATTTCACATTTCCCCACATTATTCTCCATCTGCCACCTTCTCGCCCATTCACTTAATCTGTCCATATCCCTTTGCAGTCTCTTTGCTTCCTCCTCACAGCTTACTTTCCCACCTAGCTTTGTATAATCAGCAACATTGGATACATTATACTCAGTCCCCTCATCTAAGTCATTGATATATATTGTAAACAGCTGAGGCCCAAGCACTGACCCTTGCAGCACTCCACTAGTTACAACCTGCCAACCTGTAAATTACCTGTTTATTCCTACTCTCTGTTTTCTGTTAACCAATCCTCAATCCATGCTAATATATTAACCCAACGCCATGAACCCTAATCTTGTGTAACAATCTTTTGTGTGGCACCTTATTGAATGCCTTTTGAAAATTCAAACATACTACATCCACTGGTTCCCCCTTATCTACCCTGATAGTTACACCCACAAAAAAATTCTAATAGATTTGTCAAACATGATTTCCCTTTCATAAAACCATGTTGACTCTGCCTAATCATAGAATGATTTTCTAAGTGCCCTATGTCCTTAATTATAGCTTCTAGCATTTTCTCTATTACTGATGTCAGGCTAACTGGCCTATAGTTCCCTGTTTGCTCTCTCCCTCCTTTCTTGAATATCCGAGTTACATTTGCTCAGGGACTGTTCTAGAATCTAGGGAATTCTGGAAGATCAAAACCAATACATCCATTATCTCTGCAGCCACCTCTTTTAAAACCCTAGGATGTAGGCCATCAAGTCCAGGGGATTTGTTGGCTTTTAGTCCCATTAATTTCTCCAGTACTTTTTCTTTACTAATCTTAATTGCTTTAAGCTCTTTTTCGGACTGGAGGGAGGTGTACAGTGGTGTTCCCCAGGAGTCGGTACTAGGTCCACTGCTTTTCTTGATATATATTAATGACTTGGACTTGGGTGTGCAGGGCCCAATTTCCAAATTTGGATGACACAAAACTTGGAAGTGTAGTAAACATTGAGGAGGATAGTGATAGACTTCAAGAGGATATAGACAGGATGGTGGCATGGGCGGACACGTAGCAGATGAAATTTAAAGCAAGAAAAATGCGAAGTGATACATTTTGGTAGGAAGAATGAGGAGAGGCAATATAAACTAAAGGGCACAATTCTAAAGGAGGTACAGAAACAGAGAGATCTGGGGGTATATGTACACAAATCATTGAAGGTGGTAGGGCAGGTTGAGAAAGTGGTTAAAAGAAGCATACAGGATTCTGGGCTTTATAAACAGGAGGCCTGGAGTACAAAAGCAAGGAAGTCATGATGAACCATGGTTCGGCCACAACTTGAGTATTGTGTCCAGTTCTGGGCACCACACTTTAGGAAAGATGTGAAGGCCTTAGAGAGGGTGCAGAAGATATTTACTAGAATGATTCCAGGGATGAGGGATTTTAGTTATGTGGATAGACTGGAGAAGCTGAGGTTATTCTCCTTGGAACAGAAAAAGTTGAGAGGAGATTTGATAGAGGTATTCAAAATCAGAAAGGGTCTAGACAAAGTAGATAGAGAGAAACTGTTCACATTGGCAGAAGGGTCAAGAACCAGAGGACATAGATTTAAGGTGATTGGCAAAAGAATCAAAGGTGACATGAGGAAAAACTCTTTCACATGCGAGTGGTTTGGATCTGGAATACTCTGCCAGAGTGGGTGATGGAGGCAGATTCAATCATGGCTTTCAAAAGAGAACTGGATAAGTATGTGAAAGGAAAAAAAAATTGCAGGGCTATGGGGATAGGGCAAGGGAGTGGGACCAGTTGGATTGCTCTTGCATAGAACCAGCACGGACTTGATGGGCCAAATGGCCTCCTTCTGTGCTGTAACCTTTCTGTGATTCTATGATTCTATAAGCTCCTCACTCTCTCTTGGATCCCCATTATTTCTGGTATATTTTTTGTGTTTTCTACTGTGAAGACAGATACAAAATATTTGTTCAACGTCTCTGCGATTTTTTTATTCCCCATTATAATTTCTCCCGTCTCTGCCTCTAAGGGACCCATGTTTACTTTTGCTAATCTCTTCCTTTTTACATACTTATAGAAGCTCTTACAATCTGTTTTTATATTTCTTGCTACTTTACTCATTCAATTTTCTCTCTCTTTATCAATTTCTCGGTCATCCTTTGCTGATTTCCAAAACTTTCCCAATTCTCAGGCTTATTGTTCTTTTTGGCAACATTGTAATCCCCTTCTGTTAATCTAATATTATCCTTAACTCCTCTAGTTAGCCTAATAGAGAAACTATTAAACGTTGGTGTCCAGAGAGACTTGGATGTCTTGGTACAAGAAACACAACAAGTTGGCATGCAGGTACAGCAGGCAATTAGGAAAGCAAATGCCATGTTGGCCTTTATTACAAGGGGGTTTGAATACAAGAGTAAGGAAGTCTTACTAGAATTATACAGAGCTTTAGTGAGACTTCACCTGGAGTACTGCGTACAGTTTTGGTCTCCTTATCCAAGGAAGGATATATTTGCCTTAGAGGCGGTGCAACAAAGGTTCACTAGATTAATTCCTGGGATGAGAGGCCTGTCTTATGAGGAGAGGTTGAGTAGAATGGGCCTATACTCTCTGGAGTGTAGAAGAATGAGAAGTGATCCCATTGAAACATATGAGATTCTGATGAGGCTTAACAGGGTAGATGCTGAGAGGTTGTTTCTCCTGGCTGGAGAGTCTAGAACTAGAGGGCTTGGTCGCAGGATAAGGGGTCGGACATTTAAGACTGAGATGAGGGGGAATTTCTTCACTCAGAGGGATATGAATCTTTGGAATTCTCTACCCGAAAGGTCTGTGAATGCGAGTATATTCAACATAAGAGCATAAGAAATAGGAGCAGGAGTAGGCCAATCGGCCCGTCGAGCCTGCTCCACCATTTAATAAAATCATGGCTGATCTGATCCTAACCTCAAATCTAAATTCATGTCCAATTTCCTGCCCGCTTCCCATAACCCCTAATTCCCTTTACTTCTAGGAAACTGTCTATTTCTGTTTTAAATTTATTCAATGATGTAGCTTCCACAGCTTCCTGGGGCAGCAAATTCCACAGACCTACCACCCTCTGAGATAGATAGATTTTTGGACTCTAGGGGTATCAAGAGACATGGCGATCAGGCAGGAAAGTGGAGTTGAGGTAGAAGATCAGCCATGATCTGATTGAGTGGAAGAGCAGGCTTGAGGGGCCATAAGGCCTACTCCTGTTCCTATTTCTTATGCTCTTAGCCACAGTTGGATCACTTTTTGCATGGAGTTTTTATTCCTCAAGGGAATGTATATTCATTGAGAATTATGAATTATTTCTTTAAATGTTCGCCATTGCTTATCTACCGTCATATCTTTTAATCTAAATTCCCAATCTACCTTTGCCAACTCGCCACTCGTACCTATATAATTGGTTTTGTTTAAATTTAAGACCCTAGTTTCGGACTTAACCACATCAATCTCAAACTCAATGTGAAATTCTATCATATAATGATCACTTACTAATTAGCCCTGTCTCATTACACAATACTAAATCTAAACCAGCCTATTCCCTAGTTGGTTCCTCGATGTATTGTACTAGAAAACTGTCTTGAATGCATTCCATGAACTCATCCTCCAAACTACTTTTGCCAATTTAGTTTGCCCAGTCTATGTGAAGATTATCCTACAATGTAGCTGTGACTGTCATATTGACCAGTCTTTTAAAATGTATAAATAATCTTGGGGCAGAACGCATTTAACCATGGTCCTTTAACCTTTCGAATAGTGTAAAGTTTCCCTGTGAAATAATTGTGTATATTTTATAGGCCGAGGACAAGATCCTGGTTATCCATCAAACATTGCATCAAATCAACAAGACTTTCAGTGAGAACCGCAGCTCCACACCCTGGGACTCTGCCCTGATAGAAAATTTTCTGCTTCAACTGAATCAGCAGCTGGAGGAGCTGAGAGAATGTCAGCGAGAACCTCTGTCAGACTCCATGAACGAGGAAATTCAGGAATATTTCGGGAAGTTGAGGGAGTTTTTAGAACTGGAGGTATGGGAATTCATATTTGATTGTTTTGTCCCTAGTGAAGTATCGTGTGGATAACCATAGTTTTAATCAAGTAGCGTAAGAATTACTCCAGTCACAACATGTGGACACTATAGGTACATTTGTGAAGATTTCCTCTGTTGGGTATTTGCAGTGAAATCTGTTACAAAACATTAATCATTTCACTCTAACACAAGACAGAGAAATTCTTTATGAAGAGATTTACGATATCCCAAGATTAGGACTCATAAGATTAGCGGTAATATATTAGCTTTGATTAAGAATTGGTTAATGGATAGAAAACACAAAGTAGGGATAAATGAGTCATTTTTGGGTTGGCAGGTTATAACTCGTGGGGGACTGCAAGGGTTAATGCTTGGGCCTCAGCTGTTTACAATATTTATCAATGACTTAGATGAGGAGACTGATTGTAATGTATTCAAGTTTGCTGACAATACAAAACTAGGTGGGAAAGTAAGCTATGAGGAGGACACAAAGAGGCTGCAAAGGGATATAGACAGGTTAAGTGAGTGGGTGAGAAGGTGGCAGATAAAAAGAAAGACATGCATTTATATAGCGCCTTTCATGACCTCAGGACGTCCCGAGGCGCTTTACAACCAATGAAGTACTTTTGAAGTGTAGTCACTGCTGTAATGAAGGAGTATAATGTGGGGAAATGTAAAATTATTCACTTTGGTGGGAAGAATAGAAAAGCAGAATATTTTTTAAAAGGTGAGAGACTAGTAAATGTTAGTAGTCAGAGGGATTTGGGTTTCCTTATACTTGAATCACAAAAAGTTAACATGCAAGTACAGCAAGCAATCAGAAGGCAAATAGTATGTTAGCCTTTATTGCAAGGGGGTTGGAGTATAAGATTAAGGAGGTCTTGCTGCAATTATATAGGGCTCTGGTGAGACCACACCTGGAATACTGAGTACAGAATACTGATACCTAAGGAAGGATATATTTGCCTTAGAGGCGGTGCAATGATGGGAGGATTGTCCTGTGAGGAGAGATTGAGTAGAATGGGCCTATATTCTCTGGAGTTTAGAAAAGTGAGAGGTTATCTCATTGAAACATATAAGATTCTGAGAGGGCTTAACAGGGTAGATGCTGAGAGGCTGCTTCCCTTGGTTGGAGAGTCTAGAACTAGAGGTCATAGTCACAAGATATGAGGTCGGCCATTTAGGACTGAGATGAAGAAAAATTTCTTCACTCAGAGGGTTGTGAATCTTTGGAATTCTCTACCCCAGAGGGCTGAAGATGCTCATTCTTTGAGTATATTCAAGACTGAGATCGATGGATATTTGGACACTGAGAGTCAAGGGATATAGGGATAGGGCAGGAAAGTGGAGTTAAGGTAGAAGATCACCCCTGACCTCATTGAATGGCAGAGCAGGCTCAAGGGGCCGTATCGCCTACTCCTGCTCCTATTCCTTATTTTCTTATGATCTTGTGTTCAATACACCTGGACCAAATGAATCCTTATACTCTTGTGTGAACACTGTACCGTGACTTCATAAAATATATGTAATTAAACAACAAAGACTGGTGCTTTTTACGCCAGTTAAACACTTATCGTCCTGGTAATACATTTCAATATTTCTGCCTTTATAGAGATTCAGTGACTGTGCCTGGAAAGTCGTCCGCTCTCGGACCAGAACCTGTTTATTGCAGATTCCGACCATAATAGCAAAAATCAGGAAAAACAACTGAAGGTCACGGAGTGATCATTTTAAAGAGAATATTTTCTAATTACTGGAAGAAAGTGGTTAATTTACTAAAATATTTTTATAATTCCAATATATTTGCTATTTAGAACATCAACGATGTTACAGCTAATCTCACTGCCAGAGGTAATGTTAAGGAATTCTAAAATTATAATGTAGCAATAATTTAAATTATTTTTATTATATTGATATAACAGAGTTTTGCACAGAGGGGAAAGTAAATTACAAGAAAGTCTTATTTATTTATATTTATTGAATCATATTTATAAATGGACCACATTGTTATTGATAGGTTTTTGTATTCAAAACTATGGGTTTCAATAAATTATTTTTTGAATTTCTCTCCTGCCTTGTTAAGTATTATTCATTTCTGGATTGAAGTGTATCATTATATTTCTGGATGTTCGTGTTTGGATCTTGTTTGTGAATGTGGACAGGTCTCAGGCAGAATAATAATGGTTTTCAGAGAAACTTAAAGACAATTATCAGATTTCCCATGGTGTTGCTTACATTGATAAGGAGGCTACCTTGGTGCAAGTGGGAGTGCTGGGGTTTGGCATCTATTTCCACCAAAAGGATTTGGAAAGAAGTGGAAGACAGTGGAGTGATCTTTGTTTGGTTCCTGCACGATCAATAGTATTCTCCTTAGCCACTGCAGTTTTATAAATAAGTACATTTGTCCATGATTTGCAGATAGGAGGAAATACTCACATGTTCACCATGAAACTGTGATGTTAAACCAAGGCCTCATCTGCCTGTTTAATAGAATTACAAAGAATGTACAGCACAGAAACAGGCCATTCGACCTAACAGGTCTATGCCGGTGTTTATGCTCCACACGAGCCTTTTTCCAACCTTCTTCATCTAACCCCATCAACATGTCCTTCTATTTCCTTCTCCCTCATGTGTTTATCTAGCTTCCCCTTAAATGCATCTATGCTAATTGCCTCAATTACCCCGTGTGGTAGTGAGTTCCACATTCCAACCATCTCTGGGTAAAGAAGTTTCTCCTGAATTCCATACTGGATTTATTAGTGACTATTTTATATTTTTGGTCCCTAGTTCTGGTCTCCCCCACAAGTGGAAACATCTTGTCTATGTCTACCCTATCAAACCCTTTCATAATCCCAAAGACCTCTATCTGGTAAGCCCTCTGTCTCCTGTTTTCTAGAGAAAGGAACCCCAGCCTGCTCAATCTTTCCTGATAGTACAACCTCTCGGTTCTGCTATCATCCTAGTAAATCTTTTATCACCTTCTCCAATGCCTGTATACACTTTTTATAATATGGAGACCAGAATTGTTCGCAGTACTCCACATGTGGTCTAACCAAGGTTCCATACAAGTTTAAGATAACTTCCCTGCTTTTCAATGCTATCTTTCTAGAAATGAACCCTAGTGCTTAGTTTGCTTTTTTTATGGCCTTGTTAACCTGCATCGCTACTTTTAGTGATTTGTGTATCTGTACTCTCAGATCCCTCTGCTCCTCTACCCCATTTAGATTCTTATTTTCCAAGGAGTATGTGGCCTCCTTATTCTTCCTACCAAAATGTACCACCTCACACTTATCTATATTTAAATTCATTTGCCAATTACATGTCTATTCTGCAAGTTTATTAATATCTTCCTGTATTTTGTTGCAGTCCTCCTCAACTATACCCCCCCAATTTGGTGTCGTCCACAAATTTTGAAATTTTGAATTGTTTAGCTGGATGTAAAAGGTCTAATGGGATATTTTTGCAGAAAAGCAGTGAATACTCCCCATGTCCTCAGCTGAACTCCCTCAACCAGCATCACCAAATAAGATTAACCCGGTCATTCATCTCATAGATGTTTGCAGGAGCTTGCTGCATGCTGAATTAACAGCCACATTTACCTACAGAAAGTCATTCATTAGCTTTAAAACACTTTGGACAAATTTTCCTTTCTACCTTCATCCTTCTTTTCTTCATCCTTCCTTCCTTTCTTCTTTCCATGCAATATTTTGAGCAAAATAAAAAGCAGTTCCTTACCTGCAATAGCAAATATAAACCTGAAGTAAAGATTAAACTTATTTGCATGGTCCTTCTTTGCCACAGTATATAATAAGGTCACATGGCGATAGATGATTGCACAAGCTCTTCAACAACCATAGCCCCGATTGCCCTGTCAAAGTGGGGATGAAATGCAACTTGCAATGGAAATTTCATTAGGTCCAAGAAAAGAGGCAAATGGCAATAATGTGGGCAATACAGATTTTTATTGAAATATATGTATATATAATGTAAATGAAAGCTTTGATATTGATTCAATGTTACATATAGTTGCTTTTGCACCAACAAAACCATTTTACCAAAGCACTAGATCACTGGAATAAAATTGGCCAACTTAATGCAAACTGCAATAGTGCACTTTCATCATTCTTAACCGACAAGTAGAAATGTAAACTTTGTGGTAGGTTATCATCAGAATATAATTGTGTTTCACTGAAGCTTTCCACGAGCCAGTTATTGCAAAGGTATTATACAGCAATGTGAAGAACGCTGGGAGAAATTTCAAATAGTAATACCTTCCCTCCACAAGTGGAAGAGCACATTGTCACCAGATACTGTACCAACATTCCCCTCAAAACAAAAATCAGTTGACCCCCTGGGGAGGTCTGAATGCTAGTCACCTCAACTACTCCCTGTGGTAGTGAGCTCCATATTCTAACCACTCTCTCGGTAAAGAAGTTTCTCCTGAATTCCCTCTTGGAATTCTTATATAACTATCTTATATTAATGGCCCCTAGTTATGGTCTCCCCTGCAAGTGGAAACATCTTCTCTACGTCTACCCTATCAAACTGGGTAGGAGGCCAATGTCTTTGTTGGGAGATCAACTAGTGCCATAGGGGAGGGTTTAAACTAATTTGGTAGGGGGAGTGGGCTCCAGGATGCAACATTAGAGAGGAGAAACAAGATGTACAGAGGACTGGGTGAGACAAATAGCACTAGAGTAAAGAAAAGTTCAGAAATAGGAGGTATCAAACAGGGGGCAAATGCAAGGCAGACTAAGATGAGTTTGGAGTGCATGTGCATAAATCCACGTAGCATGGTAAATAAGGTTAGTGAGCTACAGACTCAACTTGCCAAATGGGATTATGATGAAGTGGCAGTAACAGAGAACCTAGCTCAAAGAAGGATAGGATTGGTACTTCATATTCCTGGCCACAAGGTATAAAGGAAAGATAGGGAAGGAAAGAAAGGAGAGGAGTGGCAGTATTGATCAAATAAATTATTATAACTGGAAAGGGATGACGTAGTTGAGGGGTCAAAGACAGAATCTATTTGGTTAGAATTAAGGAACATTGAGGCACAATTACACTACGTGGTATATACTATAGGCCACCAAATGGTAGGAAGGAAATAGACGAGCAAATTTGCAGACAAATTACAGAAAGGTGCAAGAACTACAGAGGGGACTTCTTTTATCCCAATATAGACTGGGATAATAACAGTGTAAAGGGCAAAGAGGGGGAGGAATCTCTGAAATGTGTACAGGAGATCTTTCTTGATCAGTATTTTTCCAGCCCAACGAGAAAGGAGACAGTGCTAGATCTAGTTCCGGGGAATGAAGTGGAGCAGTTGGAGCATGTTTCAGTGGGAGAGCATTTGGGGAACAGTGATCATAATATCATTAGGTTCAGAATAGTTATGGAAAAGAGCAAGGAACAATCAAATGTGAAAATACTTGACTGGAGGAGGGCTAATTTCAGTGAGTTTAAAAAGGGACCTTGCCTAGGTGGATTGGAATCAAAAATTGGCAGGCAAAACAATAATTGAACAATGGGAGGCCTTCAAGGAGGCACATTCAGAGTAGACACATTCCGATGAGGGGAAAGGAAGGGCATCCAAAGCTAGAGCTACATGGGTGACTAAAGATATAGAGATTAAAATGAAACAGAAAAAGAAGGCTTATGATGAATGTAAGATTCATAATAATGTAGAGAACTAGGTTGAATACAGGAAGTACAGAGGAGATCTAAGAAAGTGACTAAGAGGGGCAAAGAGAGAATATGAGAATAGATTAGTGACTAACATAAAAGGGAACCCAAAAGCCTTTTATAAACATATGAATAGTAAAAGGATAGTCAATTGAAGGGTGGGACCGATTAGGGACAGAAAAGATCTTTTTGTGGAGGCAGAGGGCATGGCTGAGGTACTAAATGAATACTTTGCATTTGTCTTCACGAGAGAAGAGAATGCTGCCATAGTAGCAGTAAAGGAGGAGGTATTAGCAATATTGGCTGGGAAAAAATAGATAAGGAGGGGGCACTTAAAAGATCGGCAGTACTCAAAGTAGAAAAGTCACCTGGTCCTGATGGGATGCATCCTAGGTTACTGAGGGAAGTAAGGGTGGAAATTATGGAGGCTCTGGCCACAATCTTCCAATCCTCCTTAGGTGTGGGGATGGTGCCGGAGAACTGAAGGATTGCAAATGTTACACCCCTTTTCAAAAAAGGGGTGAGGGATAAACCCGGCAATTACAGGCCAGTCAGCCTGTTGTAATGATCTGGAATGTGCCTGCCAGATTCAACAGTAACTTTCAAAAGGGATTTGGATAAATACTTGAAGAGTAAAAAATTACTTGTTATGGGGAAAGAGCAGGGAAATGGGACTAATTGGATAGCTCTTTCAAAGAGCTGGCAGGTCACAATGGGCCAAATGGCCTCCTCCTGTGCTGTACATTCAATGATACTATGATAAACCCTTTCATAATCTTAAAGACCTCAATCCGGTCACTCCTCAGTCTTCTCTTTTCTGGAGAAAAGAGCCCCAGCCTGTTCAATCTTTCCTGATAGGTATAACCTGTCAGTTCTGGCATCATCCTAGTAAACCTTCATTCACCTTCTCCAGTGCCTCTATACCTTTCTTATAATATGGAGACTAGAACTGTTCACAGTAATCCAAATGTAGTCTAACCAAGCTTCTATACAAGTTTAACTTAACTTCCCTGCATTTCAATTCTATCCCTTTAGAAATGAACCCAAGTGCTTAGTTTGCTTTTTTATGGCCTTGTTAACCTGCATCACTTCTTTTAGTGATTTGTGTATCTGTACTCCCAGATACTTCTGCTCCTCTATCCCAGTTAGACTCTTATTTTACAAGGAGTATGTGGCCTTCTTATTCTTCCTACCAAAATGTACCACCTCACATTTATTTATATTGAAACGCATTTGCCAATTACAAGCCCGTTCTGCGAGTTTATTAATGTCTTCCTGTATTTTGTTGCAGTCCTCCTCAGTATTAGCTTGCCCCCCAATTTGGTGTCATCTGCAAATTTTGAATTGTTTAGCTGGGTGTAAAAGATCCAATGGCACTTTTTTGCAGAAAAGCAAGGAATGTAGTATATTTGGATTTCCAAAAGGCATTCGATAAGGTGTTACCAAGATAAGGGCTGATGGGGTTGAGGGTAATATATTAGCATGGATAGAGGGTTGGTTAATGGACAGAAAACAGAAAGTAGGAATAAACGGGTCATTCTCAGGTTGGCAATCTGTAACTAGTGGGGTGCTGCAAGGATCAGTGCTGGGACCACAGCTATTTTCAATCTATATTAATGACTTAGACGAAGGGACCGAGTGTAATGTATCCAGGTTTGCTGACAATACAAAGCTAGGTGGAAAAGTAAGCTGTGAGGACACAAAGAGTCTGCAAAGGGATATAGATAGGTTAAGTAACTGGGCAAGAAGGTGGCAGGTGGAGTATGATATGGGGAAATGTGATTCACTTTGGTAGGAAGAATAGAAAAACAGAATATTTTTTAAATGGTGGTCAGAGGGATTTGGGTGTCTTTATACAGGAAACACAGAAAGTTAACATGCAGGTACAGCAAGCAATTAGGAAGGCAAATGGTATGTTGGCCTTTATTGCAAGGGGTTTGGAGTACAAAAGTAAGGAAGTCTTGCTACAATTGTACAGGGCTTTGGTGAGACCACACCTGGACTACTGTGTACAGTTTTTGCCTCCTTACCTAAGGAAGGATTATACTTGCCTTAGAGGCGTTGCCACAAAGGTTCACTAGATTGATTCCTGGGATGAGAGGGTTGTCCTATAAGGAGAGATTGAGTAGATTGGGTCTATATTCTCTGGAGTTTAGAAGAATGAGAAATGATCTCATTGAAACATATAAAATTCTTAGAGGGCTTGATGGGGTAGATGCTGAGAGGCTGTTTCCCCTGACTGGCGGGTCTACAACTAGGAAGAATAGTCTCAGGATAAGGGGTAGGCAATTTAGGACTGAAACGAGGAGAAATCTCTTCACTTAGAGGGTTGTGAATCTTTAGAATTCTCTAAGCCAGAGGGCTGTGAAAGCTCAATCATCGAGTATATTCACGGCTGAGATTGATAGAATTTTGGACTCTAAGAGAATCAAGGGATATTGGGATAGGGCATGAAAGTGGAGTTGAGGTTGAAGGTCAGCCAATATCTTATTGAATGGCAGAGCAGGCTCGAGGGGCCGTGTGGCCTACTCCTGCTCCTATTCTTTATGTCATAGAAACATAGAAAATAGGAGCAAGAGAGGCCATTCGGCCCTTCGGGCCTGCTCCGCCATTCAAAATGATCACGGCTGATCGTCTAACTCAATAACCTGCTTCCGCTTTTTCCCCATATCCCTTGATCCCTTTAGCATTAAGAAATATATCTATTTCCTTCTTGAATACATCTAATGACTTGGCCTCCACTGCCTTCTGTGGTAGAGAATTCCACAGGTTCACCACCTTCTGAGTGAAGAAATTTCTCCTCATCTCGGTTCGAAATGGCATACCCCGTATCCTGAGACTGTGACCCCTGGTTCTGGATTCTCCAGCCATCGGGAACATCCTCCCTGCATCTAGTCTATCTAGTCCTGTTAGAATTTTATATGTTTTCTTAGATCACCTCTCATTCTTCTAAACTCTAGTGAATATAGGCCTAGTCGACCCAATCTCCCCTCATACGTCAGTCCTGCCATCCCAGGAATCAGTCTGGTAAACCTTTGTTGCACTCCCTCCATGGCAAGGACATCCTTCCTCAGATAAGGAGACCAAAACTGTACACAATACTCCAGATGTGTTCTCACCAAGGTCCTGTATAACTGCAGTAAGACATCCCAGTTCCTGTACTCAAATCCTCTTGCAATGAACGCCAACATACCATTCGCCTTCCTAACTGCTTGCTGCACCTGAATGCTCGCTTTCAGCGACTGGTGTACAAGGATACCCAGGTCTTGTTGCACCTCCCCATTTCCCATGTATCACCATTCAGATAATAATCTGCCTTTCCGTTTTTACAACCAAAGTGGATAACCTCACATTTATCCACGTTATACTGCATCTGCCATGTTCTTGCCCACTCACCCAACTTGTCTAAATCACATTGGAGCCTGTTTGCATTCTCCTCATAGCTCACATTCCACCCCAGCTTTGTGTTGTCTGCAAACTTGGAAATGTTACATTTAGTTCCCTCATCCAAATCATTGATATATATTGTGAATAGCTGGGGCCCAAGCACTGATCCCTGCGGTACCCCACTGCCACTGCCCGCCACCCGGAAAAAGACCCATTTATTCCTACGCTCTGTTTCCTGTCTCTCAACCAATTCTCAATCCATGCCAGTATATTCCCCCCAATCCCATGTGCTTTAATTTTGCACACTAATCTCTTGTGTGGGACCTTATCAAAAGCCTTCTGAAACTCCAAGTACACCACATCCACTGGTTCTCCCCTATCTATTCTACTAGTTACATCCTCAAAATCTCCAGTAGATTTGTTAAGCATGATTTCCCTTTCATAAACCCATGCTGACTTTGTCCAATCCCATTAATGCCCTCCAAGTGTTCTGTTATCACATCTTTTATATTAGACGCTAGCATTTTGCCCACTACTGAAGTTAGGCTAATTGGTCTGTAATTCCCTGTTTTTTCTCTCCCTCCTTTTTTAAATAATGGGGTTACATTTGCCACCCTCCAATCTGTAGGAGCTGTTCCAGAATCTATAGAATTTTGGAAGATGATCACCAATGCATCCAGTATTTCCAGGGCCACTTCCCTTAGTACTCTGGGATGTAGATTATCAGGCTCTTGGGATTTGTCAGCCTTTAGCTCCATTAATTTCCCTAGCACTATTTTTTTACTAATACTGGTTTCCTTCAGTTCCTCCCTCCCACCAGACCCTTGGTTCCCTAACATTACTGGTAGGTTATTTGTGTCCTCCTTTGTGAAGACAGAACCAAAGTATGTGTTTAATTGTCCTGCCATTTCTTTGTTCCCCATTTTAATGTCCCCCATTTCTGACTGTAATGGACCTACATTTGTCTTCACTAATCTTTTTCTCTTGACATATTTATAGAAGCTTTTATAGTCAGTTTTTAAGTTACCTGCTAGTTTACTCTCACACTCTATTTTTCCCCTCTTAATCAATCTCTTTGTCCTCCTTTGCTGAATTTTGAACTGCTCCCAATCCTCAAGCTTGCCGCTTTTTCTGGCAATTTTATATGCCTCCTCTTTGGATCTAATACTATCCCTAACTTCTTTTGTAAGCCACGGTTGCAAATAATTTAATCTTTACTTCAGTTTTATATTTCTTGACGTTCACTATAAAAATCCACACCATGAACGGTTTTATTTTTGCGCCAGACAGGAATGAATAATTGTTGTAATTCCTGCACACATTCTTTAAATATTAGCCATTGCCTATCCACCATCAACCCTTTTAGTAAAGTACCCCAATCTATCATAGCCAACTCGCACCTCATACTTTTGTAATTTCCTTTATTTCGATTCAGGACCCTAGTTTCCGATTCAACTACTTCACTCTCCATCTTAATGAGGAATTCTATCATGTTATGATAGGAGTTCTATCATGTTCTTATGTTCTTAATACTCCCGGTGTCCTCAACTGACCTCCTTCAACCAGCATCGCCAAACAAGATTAACTGGTCATTCATTTCACAGATGTTGGCAGGAGCTTGCTGTATGGTAAATTAAGAGTCACATTTACCTACAACACTTTAGACAACATTTCCTTCCTTCCTTCCTTCCTTCCTTTCATGTAATGTTTTGAGCAATAAAAACCCAGTTCCGTACCTACAATATCAAATACATAGTTGTCCCAACCGTTCATGGTGTGGATTTTTATAGTGAACGTCAAGAAATATAAAACTGAAGTAAAGATTAAATTATTTGCATGAATCCTTCTTTGCCACAGTATATAATAAGGTCACACGATGACAGATGATTGCAGAAGCTCTTCAACAGCCATACCCCATATTGCTCTGTCAAAGTGGGGATCAAATGCAACTTGCAATGGAAATTCCATTATGGCCAAGACAAAGAGATGAATAGCAATAATGTGGGCAATACAGATTTGTATTGACATATATGTATACAATATGTAAATAAAAGCTTTGATATTGATTCAATGTTACATATAGTTACATTTGCACCAACAAAACCATTTAACCAAAGCACTATACCACTGGAATAAAATTGGCCAACTTAATGCAAACTGCAGTAGTGCACTTTCATCATTCTTAACCTATAAGTAGAAATGTAAACTTTGTGTAGATAGTTATCAGAATATAATTGCGTTTCACTGAAGCTTTCCGCATGCCATTTATTGCAAAGATATTAAACATCATTGTGAAGAGCGCTGGGAGGAATTTCAAATAGTAATACCCTCCCTCCTCAAGTGGAAGAGCACATTGTTACCAGATATTGTAGCATCATTCCCCTCAAAAAAACCTTTAGTTGACTCCTTGAGGTCTAAATGGTGACAACCAGGCATAACTGACTGCTGGAGTCTGACCCATCTGTGTATCAGAACAAGCAGAGAGACAAACTGCTGTGACAACTGGAATCCAGGATACTGCAAAACATTTCCTAAAATCAATAGGTCATTCTACAATCCTGCATTCCCATGTATCGCAGAGAACACAGGTCAGAAATAGGGCTATAATATTGTAGCCCTGATTTTCTAATTTGTACCACCTGCAAGTGCTATTTGGTTAACAAATATTGCAGAATGATGACAAGGTTTGTAACCTCTGACATTTGGGTCCAATGCCCCCTTCTGGCATATTATAGGACTCTGACAGACATCACCTGTGAACCTGATAATTCCTCATTGAGAGTAGGGGTGGGGTGAAAATCTGCCAATAGTTTGACCATGTTAGAGCAAGTGCCTGTCGGCAGTATGGCAAAAATTAATAGTTTTTCAGCTGAAGATATCACTATTCAAATTGAGTAAAGATTCAAAAAACAGAAGGGAACTTAGAAATTGGGTGGAAACTGTTTCTGCCCCATTTTCCTTCCTGAAAAAATTCCCGTGCTGTTTATCCACCACTATTACACTGAAAACAGCAAGGAAATTCACTCTCTTTGAGAGACCACTATTTGAATTGTAGGCCAGCTTTTATCCACTCTAATGCATTCATATAGGTAGTGGAGTCGTTATTCCGCAATATTAGTACTGGACCGCAGAAGGTATGATATCAACCCTCAAAGGGTATAAGATGATACTAAAGACAAGAGGTCTCAGATATCGAACCATAGAAGTTTACAGCATAGAACAAGGCCATTTGCCCCAACATGTCTGTGCTCCATCGTTGCTGGAACGATCCAAAAGCAATCCTGCTACCTTGCTCTAGCCCTACTGTACCTTCTGCTTCAAACATTTATCTTTTTTTTCTCAAGAGATGCAATGGTCTCTGCCTTAACTACTCGCTTGCCATGGTGGTAGAAGTTTGGAACTCTCTTCCCCGAACTCAGTTGATGCTAGCTCAATTGTTAATTTTAAATCTGCGCTTGATAGATTTTTGTTAACCAAAGATATTAAGGGATATGGGGCTAAGGCAGGTATATGGAGTTAGGTCACAGATCAGCCATGATCTCATTCAATGGCCGAGCAAGCTGGAGGGGCTAAATGGCCCACTCCTGTTCCGGTTCCTACAGCAGCAGGAATAATGGAGCTCTGGACTACCTGCCGCATCTGGGAAATCCGCAGGAGCAAGGTATTGGGAGACCCAACTGGGAAAAGCGAAGGAAATAACTAATGAAAAAGCGGGGGGGGGGGAGGGGGGAGTCTTATTTTTTTCTTTATAATGAATCTTACAACACCAGGTTATAGTCCAACAGTTTTATTTGAAAATCACAAGCTTTCGGAGCTTACCTCCTTCGTCAGGTGAGTGAGTGAAGGGTTTTAAAATCGCATATCATATATTAGGCTGGGAGACGATCACAGCAATCAAAGGTGTCGTTGGTGTTCAGACAGGTTAGCCACGGAAAACATTACATCCCAGTATACTGAATACACAGTGGGTCAGATTACACAGACAGAGAATGAGACCCGAAAGGCAGAGAGAGAATGTCCAGTATTAAAGGCAGATAACTTTTTTTTCCCGCTAGTGGGGTTACGTGTAGCGTGACATGAACCCAAGATCCCGGTTGAGGCCGTCCTCATGGGTGCGGAACTTGGCTATCAATTTCTGCTGGACGATTTTGCGTTGTCGTGTGTCTCGAAGGCCGCCTTGGAGAACGCTTGCCCGAAGATCGGGTAATATGGTTTACATGTCCGACTCTTGACGGCTTGTCAAAGAGTTAGGATAATCTGAAATTTTTGAATTTGTTGGTAAAAATCACTTAGAAATTCTCCCATTGACCCGCTGCAGTTTTGCTTTTGATTCAGATTTAAGAAGGGTTTTGGTATTTCCTCAATTCAGAGCAACGCCGTTCGCGAGTGCGGCTAAAACCATAGTTGAGCTGAAAGCGAAATCGGAGGAGCTTTTACCTGTGTCAGCTTTTGTCTTTCTTGTCGATTGTTTTAAACGGTGAATTCCTCGATTTCTGAAATAAGCCACATTTGAAAAACGAATGTGGCCAGAAAATGTCCCTGTCGGTGTGCGTCTGGTTTTTCACTTTTATGATGCAAACAGCAGATCATTTATATACGGCTTGGTCTCTATCTGGCACTTCACTCCTGAGTCTGACAGTAATTGACAGTCGCCTCTGTCAGAGGATTCATCTTAAACGGGTAAGAGAGACTGTTGAGTTTATTCATTTACTAACGGACATTAAAGTGTCTTTGTTTGGATGTTGATCGCTAATGATTTTATCTCTCTGCTATTTCAGATCGGTGAAATCGGTACCCTGTCTTGGTTGAACATGGCTCATTCGTGTATTTGGATATTTGGGATTCTGTCTGTCTTGTTGGCCCTGAGTCTGGGCTGTGAGAGGCTGCCACAGCTTTATCTCAACAGCAAGACTCTGAACAATCTGAATGAAATGGTGAGTTTGAACTGGTCTTGATCTGTCACATCGCCAGGATTTGTGAATGTAGCAAATTGTATTAACAGGAACTCTCCTGTATTCCAGGGAGGTAGAATGACGCTGCAGTGTATGATAAGGAGTGGGGCATTGCAGATCCAATCCCTCGATCTGATTACACTTTCAAAAAACTTAAATGTAAGTATCTAGCTCAGAATGTATTTCTATTGTAGCTGTGACTATCATATTGATCAGTCTTCTAAATGGATAAATAATCTTGGGGCCGAACGCATTTAACCATGGTCCTTTAACCTGTTGAATACTGTCAAGTTTCCCTGTGAAATAACTGTGTGTATTTTATAGGCCGAGGACAAGATCCTGGTTATCCATCAAACATTGGATCAAATTAACAAGATTTTCAGTGAGAACCTCAGCTCCGCGCCCTGGGATTTTGCTCTACTAGAAGGTTTTCTGCAGCCAATAAATAGGCAGTTGGAGGAGCTGAGAGAATGTCAGAGAGAACCTCTGTCACACTCCAAGAACGAGGAAATTCGGGAATACTTCGGGAAGTTGAGGGAGTTTTTAGAACTGGAGGTATGGGAATTCATATTTGATTGTTTTGTCCCTAGTGAAGTATCGTGTGGATAACCCCAATGTACCATAGTCTTGATCGTATAGAGTGAGAATTACTCCAGTCACAACATGTGGACACTATAGGTGCATTTGTGAAGACTTCCTCTGTTAGGTATTTGCAGTGAAATCTATTACAAAACATTAATCATTTCACTGTAACACTAGAGGAATTCTTCATGAAAAGATTAGCAATGTTCCATTACACCGGGACCAAATTAATCCTTATACTCAAAAGCAAAATACTGCAGATGCTGGAAACCGGAAATAAAAACAGAAAATACTGGAAGTACTCAGCAAGTCAGGCAGCATCTGTGGAGAAAGAAACAGCGTTAATGTTTCAGGTCAATGACCTTTCATCACAACTGGAAGAAATTGAAGATTTAACCATTTTTAAGTAGTACAGAGCCAGGCAAAGGGGGTGGGGGGAGGAGAAAAGAACACAAGGGAAGGCCTGTGATAGGGTAGAGGGCAGGAGTGATCAAATGACAAAAGGGATGATGGTGCAAGGCAAGGAGGGTGGTTATGGGACAAGTAAAGAAACAAAAGATGGGTCTGGGTGAGCTGTAAATGACAACATCAGAACCATTACCAGCACCTGCTGTCAGAAAAAAATGGGAGCAGTGGTTATGATCTGAAGCTATTAAAATCAATGTTGAGTCTGGAAGGTCATAAAGTGCCGAATCGAAAGATGATCCCCGAGCTTCCATTCACTGGAACAGTGTAGGAGGCCGAGGACAGAAAGGTGGAGTGGGATGGAGAATTAAAATGGCAAGTGACTGGAAGTCAGGGTCATGCTTGCAGACTGAGCGGAGGGGTTCAGCAAAGCGATCACCCAATCCGTGTTTGATCACCCCAATGTAGAGAAGACCGCATCGTAAGCAGCGAATACAGTATACTAAATTGAAAGAAGTACAAGTCAATCGCTGTTTCACCTGGAAGGAGCGTTTGGGGCTCTGAATGAATCCTTCCACTCTTGTGCGAAAACTTTACCATGACTTCACAAAATATATGTAATTAAACAATACAGACTGGTGCTTTTCACCCCTGTTAAACACACGTATCGTCCCGGTACTACATTTTAATATTTCTGTCTTTTAGAGATTCGGTGACTGTGCCTGGAAAGTTGTCTGCTCTCGGACCAGAACCTGTTTACAGAAGATTGGAACCATAATAGCAAAAATCAGGAAAAACAACTGAAGGTCACAGAGTGATTTTAAACAGAATATTTTCTAATTACCTAAAGAAAGTGGTTAATTTATTAAAATATTTTTATAATTCCAATATATTTGCTATTTAGAATATCGGCAATGTTCACTGCCAGAGGTAATGTTAAGGAATTCTGAAATGATAATGTAATAGTGATGTTAAATTATTTTTATTTATTATAGTGATATATTTTGCAAATACACGTTAGAGTTTTGTAAGGTGCAGAAAGTAAATTACAAGAAAATGTTATTTATTTATTTATATTTATTGAATCATATTTACAACAGGACCACATCATTGTTGTTTGAAAAGGTTTTTTGTATTCAAACATTTCAATAAATTATTTTTTTGCATTTCTCTTCTGCTGTTATTATTCATTTCCGGATTGGAGTGTATCATTATATTCCTGGATGTTTGTGTTTTGATCTTGTTTGTGAATGTGGACAGGTCTCAGGCAGAATAATAGTGGTTTTCAGAGAAACTTAAAGACAACTATTAGATTTCCAGTGGTGTTGCTTACATTGATACGGAGGTTACGTTGGTACAAGTGGGAGTGCTGGGGTTGGGTGTCTATTTCCACCAAAAGGATTTGGATAGAAGTTTGTAACATCTACTGGGAGACAGTGGAGTGGTCTTTGTTTGGTTCCTGCAAGATCAATAGTGTTTTTCTTAGCCACTGCAGTTATATAAATAAGTACATTTGTCCATGATTCACAGAGAGGAGGAAATACTCGCATGTTTATCATGAAACTGTTTTGTTAAACCAAAGCCTCATCTCCCTGTTTAGGTGGATGTTAAAGATCTAATGGCACTTTTTTGCAGAAAAGCAAGGAATGCTCCTATGTCCTCAACTGTCCTCCCCCAACCAGTATCACCAAACCAGATTAACTGGTCATTCATCTCACAGATGTTTTCAGGAGCTTGCTGCATGCTGAATTAACAGCCATATTTACCTACAAAAAGTCATTCATTAGCTTTAAAACACTTCTGTCAAGATTTCCTTCCTGCCTTCCTTCCTTCCTCCGTCCCTCCCTCCCTATCTCCCCCAATTCTTCACTCTTTTCTTCCTTCCTTCAAATGCAATGTTTTGTGCAAAAGAAGTGTTCCTTACCTACAATATCAAATATACGTTTGTCCCAACTGTTCATGGTATGGACTTTTGTCAAGAAATATAAAATTGAAGTAAAGATTAAACTTATTTGTATCAGTCCTTCTTTGCCACAGTATATAATAAGGTAACATAGCACTAGATGACTGCTAGAGTCTCACCAGTCTGTGCATCAGAACAGGTAGAGAGACAAACTGCTGTGACAACTGGAATCCAGGATACTGCAAAACAGTTCCTAAAATTAATAGGTCATTCCACAATCCTGCATTTCCATGGTGAGTTATATTGCAGGGAGCACAGGTCAGAAATAGGGCTAGGAGATTGTAGCTCTGATTTTCTAATCTGCATTACCTGCAAGTGCAATTTGGTTAATAAATATTGCAGAATGATGACAAGATTTGTAGGGCGCTAAATTGGGCCGTGTAGCGCCCGTTGTTTCGGCACTACACGGCCTCTCTGACATCCAAGATGGCATCTTGGATGCGCACGCACATTTCCAGCATGACGTGCGCCAGACGCCATCTTGGTATAGGAGTTAGCGGATGCGCAAATACCGAACGCTGGAAGTATGTAAAGTAAGGAGAAAATGCGTGCAATCAATGTGCAACACTGATTTAAAGTGATAGACACCATTTTGGATGTTAACACTTAACGCACAGTCTTAACCCCGACCATTTGAACGTGTCTTACAGTGCCTGAAGGACCCCCCCCCCCACCCGACTAGTGCTATTTAAAGGGGCCATGCAGGTGTTGCAGGTTAGTTGCTGGATTATTGCTTCTGGCTGCTGGAGGAGTAGGAAGTGTTTTTTGAAGCTCCCTATTCTTTTTGAGAGTTCCTACACTACTTTTGAGAGTGCTTTGGCAGGTACTGCCTTACGGGTCGGAAAGTTACAACCGTGGTTGAACAACATTCCTGCCAACCATGGGCGATCTGCTAGGGCTCCCGCTGGGCATTGAGCATGACTGGGAGCATGCAGAGAGGCCACACATAGCAGGTCAAGCTGCAAGGAGACGGAGGACGAAGAGGCGCAGGGCACTGAGCAGGAGGCCCTACCCAATGAGGGCCTTCTGGGACCAATTCTCTTACCTCAACATGACTGAGGAGGATTGCATCCGTTGCCTGAGGTTCACCAAGGAAGCCGTGACCGTGATCTGTCAACTGGTGCGGCCACAACTGCAGCCTCGGAGCAGGGGGAGGACAGCATTGCCTGGGGCTGTGAAGGTCACCGTGGCGCTGAATTTCTACGGCTCAGGAGCATTTCAGGCCTCTGCTGGCGACATATGCAACATCTCACAGTATGCAATGCACTGCTGCATAAGGGAGGCCACAGATGCACTGTACCAGATGAGGAACAGGTTCATCACCTTCCCTCTCAACAGAGACAAGCAGAACGAGCGAGCACGGGGGTTCGCCCGCATTGCTGGCTTCCCCATGGTGCAGGGTGCCATTGACTGCACGCATATTGCCCTGCGTGCCCCGCAAATCAACTCAGCCACCTTTGTCAACCGAAAGGGCTTCCACTCCATCAACGTGCAGCTGGTACGTGACCAAATGCATCGAATCATGGAGGTCGATGCCTGCTACCCTGGGAGCAGTCATGACGCCTTCGTCACGCGGCAGTCCAAAGTGCCAGCTATCTTTCATCCGACTCAGCAAGTCAAAGGCTGGCTACTGGGCAACAAAGGCTATCCCCTCACGCCTTGGTACATGACATCGGTAAGAAACCCACACACACACGCACGGCAGGCCTATAATGAGAGCCATGCTGCCACAAGCAACATTGTGGAGCACACCATAGGCCTCCTCAAACAACGCTTCCGCTGCCTGGAACAGTCTAGAGGAGCCCTGTAGTACTCCTCTGAGTGGGTGGGCAGATTTGTGGTGGTGTGCTGCATGCTACACAACCTCGCCATCATGAGGGACCAGCCTTTGCCACCAATGATTGGAGAAGACCCTGAGCCAGAGGTGGAGGAGGAGAAGGCTGAGGGGGAAGAGGCGGAGGAGCAGGAGGAGGAAGAGGATGAGGAAGAGGAGGAGGAGGAGGGGGTGGAGCCAGAAGAGGAAGTGGAGGAAGACGCAAGGGTGCAACAGGAACCACACACCTTGTCTGCAAGGTCTCTGCGTGCTCGCCTGATCCGTGCCCGCTATCAATAATTTGAACTACATCCTCCAACTCACCAACAGTCCTACACTCCCCACCTTTCCGCTCCCACAAGTCAATCAAATCACCCTCCATCTGATTACACATTGGTGTCCCTCTCAACTCATTGCATAAATAAAACCCACCACCAAATGCAGAGTCAAAGTCTCATTTATCAATAAATAAATGAAATTATGCAAACATAACAGAACTATTCACCCTTGAGCATTCCCTTAGTGCCTGTTGTTCATGTGCTTTTACCTATTCTAGTGCTTCTATGAGGTGCTTCCCCAGTGGCTGCAGCATGGGTGCTGGCCTTCAATGGAGCAGCGTGCAGATGGCCTTAGAGGACGACCTTGAGCAGCTCTGGGCCGGGAGGGCCCGGCTTCAGACTGCACCATCGCAGCATGGGCTGCAGCAGTTTGGCCTGGCTGACCGATAGGCAACAACAGGGGCACTGGTGGAGTGGCAGGGGTGGGAGCAGGAAGGCTATCGTCCTGAGAGAGGACAGCAGGTCCAACTGCCATGGTGCTACTGCCACTCTCCCAGGGCGGCGCCTCAGCAATCCTGGTGATCAGCTGGAGAACGGATTGCTGGAGTGCTGTGACGCCCTGGAAGCCCCGTTCCACAGAGGTTCCCAGACCCATGATAGCAGCAGTCTGAGCTTCCAAGGCAGCAGTCTGAGCTGTAAATGCAGCTGTCAGACCTTGGATGGTAGATGTTCGTGCTGCAATGGAAGCTGTGACATCAGTCATCAGACGCCTCATCGTGGTGGGTTCCACAGGTGCGCTGATGGAGGTGACCACCCGTTCCATGTTGGAAAGTATGGGCTCCAAGCTTTGCGCAAAGCCCTGTGACAAGTTGGAGCTGGACTCCTCCATGCCCCTTCTCATTGTCCGTGGGCTTTCTGGCAGGTTTTTCAGTGCCCCAAGCATTTATTGGTGTACACCCATCAGCTGTCCTCTGTAGCTTGGCCCATCAAGGTCCTCATCTGACTCCTCTGCAGCAGAACTAGTGAGCAACCTCGCCCTCCAGCGAGCTGGCACCTGTGGTATCCGTTGCCCCCGCCCCAGCTCCTGCACACTTTTGCTCGGTGTCTCACCACGTGCAGATCCCTCCTCTAACCTAACCTCTAAAGGACGTGCAGTGTCAGTCTCTGGGTTGGTGGATGCAAGTGTCAGATCGAGTGACGGCATGGCTTCAGTGTCCACCTCTTTCTCCTCCTCCTCCTTGGACGGTGCCACCACGTGTTCTTGGGTATCTGCAATGACAAAGGGAAACAGGTTGAGTTGTGGAGAGGGGAGAGGAGCAAGAGGTGTGTGCTGACAGCATCTGCAGCACGTGAGTCAGAAAAGATTATAGGAGGAGGAAGATACGGAAAAGGAGAAGGAGCATTAGATATGCGAAGAACACCTTCATCGGGACCTCCAGCGCGGCATGTTGTAACGGCTGCAGCGACAGCCCGCCCAATGATTCTAAGCACTGTCTCCTCTAGGGGGGTGAGGACATGTAAACGTGCCCGTCCACCCTCAGATCCCTCCTGCTGCCAGCTGTTATGTGCCTCCTTCTCCTGCAAGACAGAGGACAGTGTGTCAGTGAGTGTCCTGCAAGGTGTGCCTGATATGGTCGAATAGCTGCCAGTTTGTGTGACTTGTGAGTGGTGGTTGTGTGGCCTGCAAGTGTGGTACTATGTCCGGGTGAGATGCAGCATGCCGAGTGCAGCATTGCGTATGGATGGGCGGTGTTTGTTGCATGGGTGGGTGACGTGGGGTGTCATGCATGGAGCAGTGTTGCAGTTGGTAGGATGTGCCACTTCACACTTGCATTCACTCACCTTGACCACTCGTGTCAAATCATTGAACTTCTTCCAGCACTGCACCCATGTGCGTGGTGCAATGCTCCTGGCGTTTACTTCCTGCGCTACAGCCTGCCAATGCCTGCGGAGCTGCAGTCTGGAATGTCTCCGGCCACCCTGCGGGTACATGTTGGCCCTCCTTTCGTCCATGCCTTCCACCAAGGCCTCCAGAGCATCATCAGAGAAGCGTGGAGCCCTCTCTCATGCCGGTCCAGCTATTCCCGTGGCCATCTTTCCCTCCTGCAAGTAAGCTGTGTACCTGCCAGTTGCAATGTGCCTGCAACTTTAAGAGGTGCAGGCCGCTGATGACGTGCGCTGTGCATGCCCCATTTCCTACTTCCTCATTCTCCGTGCAGCCTCTCAGCAGCATGGGTTGCGCTGGCTGCACGGAGATATCATGGTAAGTAGCAGGCAGCACCAAGTCCATCGGGTGCGGGATACTAACGCATCGCGTGACCCCCGCCCAAAACGGACCCTTATCCAATTTTTTCCCCCATTGCCTCTGACATATGGGTCTAATGCTCCCTTCCTGAATACTATAGGACTATGGCAAACATCACCTATGGACTGTGGCAAATGTGCCCTTTACCTCATGGCTTATAAAGGTTCCCTGGCTCAATTGGTAGCACTCTTGCCTCTGAGTCAGAAAGTTGTGAGTTCCAGTCTCACTCCAGAGACTTGAGTACATAATCCATGCTGATACTCCCAGTGCAGTACTGAGGGAGTGCTGCACTGTCAGAGGTGCTGTCTGATGGATGAGACATTAAACTGAGGCTCTTTCTGCCCTCTCTGGTGAACATAAAAGATCCTATGGCACTATTTGAAGAAGAGCAAGGGAAATCACCTGGTGGCCTGGCCAATATTTATCCATCAACCAACACCTAAAAAACAGACTATCTGGTTTTAACCTCATTGCTGTTTGTGGGAGCTTGCTTTGTGCAAATTGGCAGCTGCGTCTCCTACATTACAACAGTGAGTACACTTCAAATGTACTTCATTGCCTGTACAGTGCTTTGGGAAGTCCTGAGGACACAAAAGGCATTATATAATTGCAAGTCTTTCTTTTTCCATATGAGAGATTGCGACACAGTTTTACATGCAAATCTTTGTTGCATATTCTCTGTTTCCAAGCTTTCCTCAGCAACACCAGGTTCTTCAAATTGGACATGGCATCTACCCCATTGGCATCACGAAAGCTTGCTGCTGTACTAGCCATGAAGCTTTGCATGATTCCTAATGGATTATACACAAATTAAAGGAGTATATAAGAATCAAAGAAGAGAAAGCAAAAACAAAAGGAGAAATATATAAAAAGGGAAAAGGAGGAAAAAAGAGAAACTGCAGCTATTTGAATTATCAAAGAGCCTATCCAAACAACAATTAATCAAAGATGAAGAACATTTACACATGCTTTAAAGGATTTATATTTTAAATGGTTGCAATGCATGTTGTATACTATGTACTGATAACAACTCAGATTTCAATATGTGAAGTATTAAAAGTGATGTTAAAAATCAGAAATATAAAATTTACCAGAATCATTGGAGTCCGAAAATGGACCAGATCCCTTCTCCATGAAATGGAATACTTGGGTCACCCTCAGATGTGCCCAGGTTAATTACTTCTCTTTAGTTGTGTTTGGGTCTTACATAGTGAATATTTTGTTTCGCATGTTTGGTCTAGCCATTCAACATAGATTCTTGCTGTGTTTACTGCATTGTGAGGATTGATATCCTTTGCGTACTTGGATAACTGCAACAATGCACCAACTTCTTGGATAAGTTTCACTTGTCAGAAATAAATCTCAGGATTTAGTATATTGTTTGCTAAGCATTTTCAATGAGAATATTGCAAAACTTGGTTTCTACTCTGAGCTTACACTGGGTGCCATTTCCCACAGTTTGGACGGCTCCACTACTCTTACCACGTGGAACTAGGATTTGACCCTTTGTTGTTTGCTTGGAGTGAAGCAAAAACCAACTTACATAGGTTAAGTGGTCCACTCCCAAGAGTTAAATCTGTCAAACACATTTTTATAGGTGCATTCTGATCGCATGTCATTTTCTAGTGTTGTCAGGCTGATATAATGGAAAGTAGCAGGTATTTGTTTTTGAAAACTGTTTGTAAATCTACCTGCATGGTCCAAAAGGTTATGGTCTGCAAAGTGAGCAGAGAGGAGTTAATTGCTTTCCCAAAAATACAGCGAGTGAGTGTTGACTAATGGCACAACTAATACATGTGTGAATACAAAACGAGAAAAGCTTCATAGCCAAAAATGATTGGTGCCAAGTCACAAGTTTTAATTATTCTTGATACCATTTTATTTTTTTAAAACTTTTTATTTTTAGTTTTGAGTAGGTAAACAAAAGACAATGACAATGTGAGACGAGAATTATGCTAAAAGCAATTTAGGTAGTGTGCAGAGGCACAAAACGTAGGCAAACTCCAAAGAATGAGGAGCAATGTGGTGTGTGATCATTAATTTATAAGGTAGGCTCATTAACTCTCCAAGTTATAAAACTAACAGGCTGCTGTATTCCATCAAACTGAAGCTATATAAGGAATTATATTTATATTCACAACAGCCAGCACTATTTCTCCACCATCATAAGGATTCCACAATCACCACTGTGCTGTGCAATGTTTTGTCCGAGATCATCTATAGGTATAAAGAAATAATTTGCATTTATATAGAGCTTGCCAAGTCCTCAGGATGCCCCAAATTGCTTTTGAAGTGCAGTGACTGATGTTATATAGGAACACACAGCAGCAAATTTGCACACAAGGTCCCACAAACAGCAAATGAGTAACCACATAATTTGTTTTTGGTGGTGTGATTGAAGGAGGAGTGTTGACCAGGACCCTGGAAGAATTCCCTTCTCTTCTTTGAATAGTGCCATGGGATATTTTGCAGTGATCTGTGCAAGGAGACAGGGCTTAGTTTAAAATTTCATCTGAAAGATGATATTTTTTGGAAAAGCAGCACACCCCCACCAATGCACTAAAATGTCAGCCTGGCTTATTTTCTTAAATCCTTGATTGGGGTTTGAATCCACAACCTTCTCACTCAGATGTGAGAGTCCTACCAACTCAGCCAACCTGGCACATTTAAAAGCTAATTCCATGCCTATGGAACATAGGAATAGGAGTAGGCCATTCAGCCCCTTCAGCCTGTTCTGCCATTCAATTAGATCATGGCCGATCTGTATCTTAACTCCATCTAACTGCCTTGGTTCCATAACCCGTAATACCCTTGCCTAACAAAAATCTATCAACCTCAGTCTTGAAATTTTCAATTGACCGAGCCTCAACGACTTTTTGGGGGAGAGAGTTCCAGATTTCTACTACCTTTTGTGTGAAGAAATCCTTCCTGACATCACACCTGAACCGTCTAGCTCTAATTTTAAGGTTATGCCTTCTTGTTCTGAACTCTCCCACCAGAGGAAATAGTTTCTCTCTATCTACCCTATCAAATCCTTTAATCATCTTAAACACCTCAATTAGATCACCCCTTAATCTTCTAATTTCAAGGGAATACACGCCTAGTCAATGCAACTTGTCCTCATAATTTAACCCCTTTAACCCAGGTATCATTCTGATGAATCTGCACTGCACCTCCTCCAAGGCCAATATAACCTTCCTGAGATGCGGTGCCCAGACTGAATGCAGTACTCCAGATGTGGGTCTCACCAGAGCTCTGTACAGCTGTAACATAACATCCACTACTTTGTATTCCATCCCTCTTGAGATAAAGGCCAACATTCCATTAGTCCTTTTAATTATTTTTTGTACCTGTCCACTAGCTTTTAGTAATTTCTGTTCTTGGACCCCTAAATCTCTCTGCTGATTCACAGTTCCTAGCTTCTCACCATTTTGAAAATACTCTGATTTATCTTTCTTATCCAAAGTGGATGACCTCATACTTCTCACCTTGAACTCCATCTGCCACCATTTTGTCCATTCATTTAATCTGTCAATGTCCCTTTGCAACTTTCTGCTCCCCTCTACACTATTTACTGTGCCATTTAACTTAGTGTCATCAGCAAATTTAGTCATAAGGCTCTCTATTCCTTCATCCAAGTCATTTATAAAGGTAGTGAAAATCTATGGCCCCAGTACAGATCCCTGAGGGACACCACTAGTCACATTCTGCCAATTTGAATTCATACCCATTATCCCTGCTCTCTGTCTCCTACTTCCTAACCAATTCCCTATGCAAGCCAATTAGTTGTCCCCAATTTCATGTGCTTTCATTTTTGTTAACAGTCTCTTATGTGGAACCTTGTCAAATGCCTTCTGGAAATCCATAGAGATGCTTCTGGAAGTCCATACAAATAACATCCATAGATTATCTTATCCACCACGTTATTTACCTCCTCAAAAAATTCAATTAGGTTTGTTAGACATGAGTTACCCTTTACAAATCCATGCTGGCTCTCTCTAATCAGCTCCTATTTGTCCAAATGCTCAATCACTGACCATGGACAAGGCCACATCACTGGTGAATAGCAGAGCACCAAGGATGAGTGTGCAGGAGAGGGAGGAGAGGCCATTGTGGATATGCTGGCTACTTTGGGATAGGTAGGAATGGAACCAAGTGAGGAAGGTGCCATGGAAGTGAACCTTAGGGGAGAGATGATGGAGAAGGATGGAGTGGTCAATCCTGTCAAACACCATGGAGCGTCATAGATGCCAAGGAGGAGTACAGCACCACTATTGAAGTCACAAAGGATGTCATTGGTGACTTTGACCAAAACAGTCAAATCCATGCTGGCTCTCTCTAATCAGCTCCTATTTGTCCAAATGCTCAGTCACTGACCATGGACAAGGCCACATCACTGATGAATAGCAGAGCACCAAGGATGAGTGTGCAGGAGAGGGCCAGGAAGAAACCAGACCAAAGGGAGAGGTGGGCATGGAGCAGATATACAGAAGAGAGCAGCCAGATTGATTGAGGAATGGGGGATTGGATTATGAGGAGCGAATATATAAATTGGGCATGTTCTCACAGGAAAAGAGAGGGTTGAGAGGTGATTCAATTGCCGTTATCAGGATTATAAAGCGACTGTTTAATGTTGACCATAACAAATTATTTCACCTTGTCCCAAACAGTAGAAACAGATGACATAGCCTGCGCTTGAAGTGGGGTAAATACAAAAATAATCTGCGGAAACAATATTTCTGTGAGCGAGTGGTCAATCCATGGAACAGGCTCCCTAGGGAGATGGTGAAAGCAATCAGTATTAATTCATTCGAATGTAAATTAGATAGATTTCGTTCAAAAAATAACATTTTGAGATACAGTATATGAGTAATTTGAGACATGACATATGGTAAATGTGGTAGGCTTGGGAGAATAAAGGTAACTTTGGACCTATGGCTCCCAAAGCTCTCCACCACATGGGGTTTTTCCCTCGCCTCATGTCTGTGTGTGTTATAGGCTAATTGAAAGGGACTGATTGCTATGATTAGTCATCAAATCCATTTTCATTGCATCATACGACTACCAGGCAAACTAAACTTTTTCGAGTAGCAATTCCTATGTTCATGAGTGATAATGGCACATTGCCACCCAGAGGAATTGAGGAGCAAAGCAATTAGACCACTGCGCCCTGTTGCTCTGAGAATAGAGACAAAGCACTTGGCAATCCTAAGTATCACTGAGTAAGACACAAGAACCACTTTGATTATAGAAGCTCATTCTATTTATACACACACCCATATCAACCTTAACACCGAACAAAGGAAAAAAAGGAGGAAGAGGATTTTCCCTCTACCCTTCTACCACTATCCCCAAAACTGCTCCTCTTCTATCTCTCCTCTCTCCTTTGTTGAAATATAGCTTATGAATGGCTTGAAATAAACAAAATGGTACAAATGGAAAAGTGAATGAAGACCCTGCAACCTACTGCTTTCCATCAGGGACCCAATTTTTTCATGCATTATTAGTGGCAGAGGAACTCTATCCAGGGTATTACCAGCAGAATTTAAAGTAAGGAGAATTTGACAGATATTCAACATTGTCAGGTTGTCTGACTCTGTGCCCACAGGGCACTCTGAATCATTTTTTCTTTTCCTCACTGGTACACCCTCCAGTCTGTCCCTCCATATTCCAACAACAATGACAACAACAACGACAACAACAACTTGCATTTATATAGCGCCTTTAACATAGTAAAATGTCCCAAGGCGCTCCACGGGAGTGTTAGCAAACAAAATCTGACACCGAGCCACATAAATAGATATCAGGACAAGTGACCTTACGTTTGGCCAAAGAGGTAGGATTTAAGGAGCATCTTATAGGAGGAGAAAGAAGTAGAGAGGTGGAGAAGTTTAAGGAGATAATCCCAGAGCTTAGGGCATAGGCAGCTAATGGCATGGCCGCCAATGGTGGAGCAATTAAAATAGGGGATGCGCAAGAGGCCAGAATTGGAGGAGCGAAGGGATCTCAGAGGGTTGTAGGACTGAAGGAAGTTACAGAGATAGGGAGGGGCGAGGCCATGGATGGATTTGAAAACAAGGATGAGAATTTTAAAATCGAGGCATTGCCTGACCGGGAGCCAATATAGGTTGGCGAGCACAGGGCTGATGGGAGAACAGGACTTGGTGCAAATTAGGATACGGGCAGCAGCGTTTTGGATGAGCTCAAATTTATGGCAGGTGGAAGATGGGAGGCTGGCCAGGAGAGCATTGGAATAGCCTAGTCTAGATGTAACAAAGGCATGGATGATGGTTTCAGCTGCAGATGAGCTGAGGCCGGGGCGGAGATGGGCAATGTTATGGAGGTGGAAGTAGGCAGCCTTGGTGATGGAACGGATATGTGGTTGGAAGCTCAGCTCTGGATCAAATAGGACACTAAGGTTATGAACGGCATGGTTCAGCCTCAGACAGATGCCAGGGAGAGGGATGGAATCGGAGACTAGGAAACAGAGTTTGTGGCGGTGACCAATACAATGGCTTCATTCTTCCCAATATTTAGTTGGAGGAAATTTCTACTCATCCAGCACTGGATGTCGGACAAGCAGAGTGACAAATCAGAGACAGTGGAGGTGTCGAGGGAGGTGGTGGTGAGGTAGAACTGGGTGTCATCAGCGAACATGTAGAACCTGGCATTGTGTTTTCGGATGATGTCGCCGAGGGGCATCATGTAGATGAGAAATAGGAGGGGGGCCAAGGATAGAACCTTGGGGGACTCCAGAGGTAACGGTGCATGAGTGGGAAGAGAAGCCATTGTACGTGATTCTCTGACTGGGACTGGATAGGTAAGAATGGAACCAGGCGAGCGCAGTCCCACCCAGCTGGACGACAAAGGAGGCGTTGGAGGAGAAAGCTGTGGTCAACCGTATCAAAGGCTGCAAACAGGTCGAAAAGGATGAGGAGTGATAGTTTACCATCATCACAGTCACATAGGATGTCATTTGTGACTTGATAAGGACCGTTTCAGTTCTGTGGCAGGGGCAGAAACCTGATTGGACAGGTTCAAACATGGAGTTGCCGGAAAGCTGGGCATTGGTTTGGGAGGCACCAACATGTTCAAGGACTTTGGAGAGAGAGGTTGAAGATGGGGTGGTAGTTTGCAAGGACAGAGGGGTCAAGGGTGGGTTTTTTGAGGAGGGGGATGATGACGGAAGATTTGAAGGGGAGGACAGTACCTGGGGAGAAGGAACTGTTAACAATATCAGCTAACATGAGGGCCAGGAAAGTAAGTTGGGTGGTCAGCAGTTTGGTGGGAATAGGGTCGAGGGAGCAGCAGGTGGGTCTCATGGACAAGATGAGCTCAGAGGGGGCATGAGGAGAGATAGGAGAGAAAATAAAGAAAGATGCAAGATCAAGGCTAGGGCAGGGTGGAACCTTAGGGGAAGTTTGGCTTGGTGGGCTCGGGGAAGGGAGGGAAGCAGCAAAGGCAGCTGAATGGATGGTCTCAATCTTAGTGACAAAGAAGTCCATGAGCTCCATGCACTTGTAGGAAAGTAGGAGGCAGGGGAGAAGGGTTTAAGAAGACAGGTTGTAGTGGAGAAGAGAAGCATTTTTCTTTCCAGTCTATCAGTCCATTCCCCCACAATCAAGCCCATCACTAGTGCATCTCCAAATCCAACCCCCATCACTAACTGTTCATCGTGAATCTGTCTGATGGGATTGTAGTGTTAAAGCCCTTGCAATACAACAACTCAAATAGCACTGCCCAACCCACCTGCAAACCCAGCCCCTTGGAGCCTGGAGTTTATGCCCAGTCATGTTCTTCCATGACTGGTGGGCACCGCAGGGTATAGAGTGTCTAATTGACGTAGATAACAATATTATGATTTAGCATTATAAATTTAATTGGACCTTACATTTAAATTATTATATCAGCGGTGCCTCCTCAGATGAGGGGGCGCATGCAGAGCTATTCTTCTGATGGTGACGCTGGGTCAACCCAATGTCACCCCTACTGGTTCATTAAAAATAGGCAGCCCCGGCCGGATTAGAGGTAGATTGCCAAACAGTGTAGTGCTGAGAGGAACGCCGCGCGTTGTGTGTTAAGAGCTCACTCGCCCATCCGACGAAGAGGCTAGGAACCAGCAGCTTTCAGAACCTCAGAGTGAGAGGACACCGATTCTGCCTGTCCCGCCTCCAGCAGCTCCATAAAGAGAAGGGAAAGGAGCAGAGATTCCCCACTAATAACGCTCCCCACAAATTAGGTACAATTATTTGCATGTCGATATTGACTTTCTTTCGGATGGAGCTGATAACAGTTGTGGAAGTCCGAATCTTACTCACCGGTTTGTAGTTTGATATTTTTGGCACTTGCACTGGTCTCACTCACACCAACACATGTTTGAACTCACGAAACCTTAATTAGTTGGGACAAACTCTCGGGTACTTTCTACTGATTGCCGCCGACTTCAGATATTAGTTTATTGAGTGACGTACCCTCACGGGTACTTTTTCTCCTTGGAAATATTTGTTTGTCCCTCTAGATCTGAAAATGAATGTGGTTTATTTTTCACTTTTGTGATGCAAACAGTTCTGCAGAGAAAATATGGTTTATCTGGCGACTGCTTGTCATTTCGCTCCAGTTGTTCGCAGCACAGAATCCCATCTCCAGCAGGTAAGTGACCCTGATATTTATTGGCTGATTGAGTGGCAGAACACAGATCTTTTTTTCCCCCTGATGCTGAACATGAACCTTTTATTCACTGTGACATTTCAGGTCAGATTTGCTTCGGAGCATGGCTTTGGCTTGTATTTGGCAACTTGCTCTCCTATTTGTCTTGTTGCCCGGGAGCTTGAGTTATGGCTCCCAAATAAGGCTGGCGCTCCATCGACATCTCAGCAGCGAGACATTGCGAATGTTCGACGCAGTGGTGAGTTGACCGGACAGAATCCAATCCCACTTAATTTCTCAACGCAACATGTGATGGTATGAACACCGACTCTTCTGTTTCAGGGCGGTAGCTTTCCAGTTCGTTGTAGAGGGCAAGGAATGAAAATCAAGGCCCTTGATCTGATGGGGATCGCAGCAGATTCTAAGGTAATTGGCACACTTTCTATCATTATATGTGGAATAAATCACGGTAGGAGTGTCATTTGACAATGCTCCGTATGAAGTCGAATACCATCCGGTGAGTGAGACTGTCAAAGAAAGAAAGATTTGGAATTTATATAATGCCTTTCACGACCTTAGGCTATCCCAAAGTGCTTTACAGCCAGCGAAGCATTTCTGAAATGTAGTTACTGTTATAATGTTGGTTAAGGGATACATATTGGCTAGGATAACAGGGAGAACTCCACTGCTCTTCTTTGAAATAGTGCTACAGGATGCTTTAGGTCCACCTGAGAGGGCAGACAGGGCCTCAGTTTTATGTCTCATCTGAAAGACTGCATCTCTGACAGTGCAGCACTCCCTCAGTACTGCACTGGAGTATTGGCCTAGATTTTGTGCTCAAGTCTCTGAAGTGGGCCTTGAACCCACAACCTTCTGACCCAGAGATGAGTGTGCTCCCACTAAGCCACAGCTAGAATTCTGCATTACATTTAATATAGGAGAGTAGAGTTGGACCGTTCACATTGATAACCCCAAACAGATTTGTAGTGCGTGAGCTGAAAAGTTCACTTAGAGACACCAGAAAGATAATAGAATCAAGATTCGGGTTCAAAATGAACGAGGGAGGAAGAGTTGTTCCAGCCTGTATGTGTAACAACATTATAAACACGTTCTTTTTGAATACATTTGCGAGTCACAACTCACAGGCACCAGTACAATTCCTCCTCCCTCAGCTTGTTGACTATTTTAAGAAGCTCTCCTGAAATGGAAGTTACAAATAATAGTGTAATCATGAAACAAGAGCTTCTTGATTACACTACATGATGACATTTAAATTTAGAAGTACAACATGACTACTCAGGTGCGTTATGCTACAGATTGATAAGAAGAAGTTTCATGCTCATGATTGCCCACGTAGGGGAGTCTATTTTAACTTTTGGGCGACCGACTGGGGGCAGCACGCTGGTTGGCCACCCATTCCGATGACGAAGAAGCCCCCGTTATTTTGAGGTCCTGGCCTCATTTAAATCTGACAGGTGACCTGCAGGGTGGCATGTGTGTATGGATCTGGCTCATTTGTGATGTCTCCAGAAACAACTACCCTCCAACACTCATCGTCAAGGTTCATACAAATAAACAGTGGCCACTTCGCACCAGAGGACTGTCAGTCTCTGTGGGAACTATATCCTAGCAAGAGGCAGCAGCTTCGGGAGAAGGGGGAGAGAAAATGGAGAGGGGGGAGAAGTCGGTAACAGTGAGAAGATTGTATTACATAGAATTACATCGAATTTTACAGCGCAGAAACAGGCCATTTGGCCCATTTGGACTATGCCGGTGTTTATGTTCCACATGAGCCTCCTCCCACCTTACTTCATCTAACCCCATCAACATATCCTTCTATTCCTTTCTTCCTCATGTACTTATCTAGCTTCCCTTTAAATGCATCTATGCTAATCGCCTCAACCACTCCATGTAGTAGCAAGTCCCACATTCTCACCACTTCCTGAGTAGTGTGTTGTGTGTGTTTTACACAGACTGAGGACAAAATTCTGATCATCTATCAAACGCTGCGCCACATCAGCAAGATTTACAGAACAAAGGTCTGCTCCATTACATGGGACAAGGACAAAATGGAAAAATTTGAAACACTTCTGCATCAACAGCTCGAGGAGCTGCGTCAAGATCTAGGAGAGCGACGGTCAGACTCCAAAATGTCCGGGAAGACAAAAATTCGCAAATACTTCCTAAAACTGAAAATGTTTCTACAAAATAAGGTATATTTACATTTTATCATACCTTTAGCAAAAAAGCTCTCCCAATTAAAAAGTATTAAATTGTTTAATTCTGTGAATGTAATGTATAATCTCCTCAATATTCATTTTTGTTCTGTTTTCAGGGGCACAGCAAATGTGCCTGGGAAATGATCCGTTATGAAATCAGAAGAAACTTCCAACAAGCCATCAACTTACTGGCATAATTAAATTATGTCATGCAAAATTACTGCAATGGCTACCTTTTTAATTTGAAAAATTTAAATGGACAATTAGAACTAGATCCACTTATTTATTTATATTTTGCTAATCTGACATGCTAGCAAGGGTTATTTGTCATCTTTCAGCGTCAGAAATCCACTAAGAAAAAAATTGTATTTTTAGAATGGTTTATTTTTATAAATTAGAGGGCTGTTTCCATGATCCTGATCTCCGATTGGGAGCTTATGCTTGCTTGAAGTGCTTTGTGGGAAATCATGCGTATGCTGTCTGTGATTTTCCATCCAATCATTTTTTTTATCAAATAGACAGAAAATTGTAGGTTACAGGCCAGTGATTTATTGCAGTGTAATCCTCTCAAGCACAGCTGGCTGCTGAGAACATGGAATAACAGGGCACAGCCTGAGGTAAATGGAAACATGGACAGATATCTTATAGTTGGTATCTCAGCACCCCCTGCTGGCATAGTGGGTAAAGACATTGCCCAGTGGGAACTTTTTAATTGTTACAGAATATTGAGATGCGGCTGCAACAGGCATAAACTTGGAGGCCCGCCTTAAGTTTAAGCACTAGCAACTCGTGTGATGCTGCTCCAAAATCTTTAGAGGGCTGAAAGCTTCTTCCTAATGTAGAAGGGTGGACTTTCTCACAGAGCAGACAATCCATGACAAATGTACTGCTTTAGGCTGTGCTGAGCAAGAGTTTAAAGAAAGAGTTTTAGACAAGCATTGTAACTGAGAATGCCTCTCTTTCAAGTCAGAAATTCCTACATATTAGCCAGCAATAACGATAATAATAGCTGATGTGAATTTGATGCACTTTTGACAATGAGTGTGCTGCCGAATAGTTTCAGAGATACAAATGGTGATTTTATGAATTCCTGCCCCTGCTGTGGAGCTTCACCCATTGGGACCATATATCGGGGATATTGATTTTCAGTCCTGAATTCATGGGGAGCACACATTCAAATTGTGACACGCATTGACAGCAGTCAAAGCCTCTGCACAAGGAGCATAAATTAGTAAAATTATCCCTACAGTCTCAATCCCAGCTCTAAAGCTCTTCCCAAAATATTGTGACGATTACAGCAGAGGGTGAACTTTCTGAGACACTTCCAGCATGAAGCTTCACTTGGTAGAAGAGTGGACCAGAGAATCAGATGGGGAGGACAGTGCACCTGATTCGCAGACTTTCTGCTTTGGCAGGCCATTCAAATTAATGACGGGAAAATTGAAAGCACCTTGAATCAGGTGAACTAATGCCCTTCCTGATTCTCCAAACCACACTCCTGCCAAGTAAGACTCCATGCCAGGAGCAGAGTCTTGGAAAATTTACTTCAAACATTCATGTCCATTGCCACACTCCCAATTGGACCCAGCAAGCTACAGAATCATGTAAACAGTGACTCTTTAACCATATATGCAAAAAAATTTGTGTTAATTTATTAAAATTATATTTAATGATATTTAAACCCTAAGTAATTTGTTAAGTATGTGTATGAGCTGTACATGTTTATATTATAAGTAAGAATTCATGCTTATCAGAACATGAAATCCCCACAAGGAGCTGCTTTTAAATGTTTGCAAATTATTTTAATTGAGGAGAAACATATATCGCCCTGTTTGTCAACACTAATTAGAACCCCACCAAGTAAAATATAAAAATGTTTCCTGTAAAAAGGGGATTTTCACCAGTCTTGTTACATAGTAAAATGTCAGAGACAAAATAAAAACTTTTAAAATATAAAAATGAGCAGAGCTTTCAACATATTTTCTGTATCTATATTTCCAATGATATGTGTTTGTCAGTTTGTGTTTCTCTCATTATTTTGCCCCATTTCTGGATGATTTTGTAAACCTCCTGCATCAGTGCTTATTTTGACCAACGGCATAATACTGTTCACTCTCTCAATGGCCTGTTGGGCATTGGTAATGTACAAAGCCATAAAAAAATGGCAGATCCCATGTTGAATTCCTAACATGTGGTGAGCTAGCTGATCTGAGCTGGGGCAGCAGGTGAAGCATTAAAATTGACCTCAGCATCCTGAGGGAAAATCAGCCAAGGTTTCCACTCCTGATTGATAATCCCGATGGGCAATTGGTGAGAACAAGATGGGCCTCAGCTCCAGTGTCTTTCATAAACAAATAGCCTCACTGCCAAGACTCATACAAAAAAATGGCCACTTGGACAATGTCTGCTGGGGCCCACTGAACCATGGCTCAGTAAACAGCCAGTAAGGAATCAGTGCCTTAAGGAGTGGAGAGGATAAAATTAAAACAAAGGTATTTTAAAAAATGGGGATTAGGTAGTATATCCACTTTGGTCATGCATTATTCTCTTTTCCAACATTTCATTTCTTAAATGAAATGTTACCTTAGGCCCATTTCATGAGGGTTAATTTCAGAATTATTAGAAATCTCATTATTTATCGACTGAGACAATCACAATGTACTAAAACACATATGTGTGAGGATATACAGTGTGTATCAATAATAAGGAGCATAGGTATGAATTTTTGTTTTTTGGATTTAACCACTGCATTCCTTAGCCTAAGTGAAACTGTACCGTATGGAGTTTGCTTCTTCCAGTGGGCAATTTGTCTTGTCATTCACCCGAGGGAGGTAAATGACAACAAGCAAAATTTCCAAACAGAGTGAAATGCACCCTCCCCTCCCCCTGCCCCCCCCGCACCCAACTTCCAAAGGTAATTGAGCATAAATTTCAGCATAGCAATCTGAACAATACAATCTACCATTATTCAACCCTGACTAGTTGCATTCCACAGATGCATTCTCATAGTACAACAGATTTGGAAGCATTCTGCTATTGCCACCGACAGGATGTGGGAGGACAATACTCAACTTTTATGAATACATTAAGAGCAAGAGGATAACTAAAGAAAGAGTAGGGCCTATTAGAGACCAGAAAGGTAACCTATGTGTGGAGGCGGAAGATGTTGGTATGGTTCTTAATGAATACTTTGAGTCTGTCTTCACAAAAGAGAGGGACGATGCAGACATTGTAGTTAAGGAGGAGGAGGGTGAAATATTGGAGATAAACTTAGTGAGAGAGGAAGTATTAAGGGGATTAGCATCTTGGATAGTAGATAAATCACCAGGCCCGGATGAAATGTATCCTAGGCTGTTAAAAGAAGCATGGAAGGAAATAGCAGAGGCTCTGACCATCATTTTCCAGTTCTCATTGGATACAGGCGTGGTGCCGGAGGATTGGAGGGCTGCTAACGTTGTACCATTATTTAAAAAGGGAGTGAGAGATAGATCAAGTAATTACAGGCCAGTCAAATTATTGGGATCAATTCTGAGGGACAGGATAAACCATCACTTAGAAAGGCACGGAGTAATCAAGGACAGTCAGCATGGATTTGTTAAGGGAAGGCCATGTTTTTTTTTATTCGTTCACGGGATGTGGGCGTCGCTGGCGAGGCCAGCATTTATTGCCCATCCCTAATTGCCCTCGAGAAGGTGGTGGTGAGCCGCCTTCTTGAACCGCTGCAGTCCGTGTGGTGACGGTTCTCCCACAGTGCTGTTAGGAAGGGAGTTCCAGGATTTTGACCCAGCGACGATGAAGGAACGGCGATATATTTCCAAGTCGGGATGGTGTGTGACTTGGAGGGGAACGTGCAGGTGGTGTTGTTCCCATGCGTCTGCTGCTCTTGTCCTTCTAGGTGGTAGAGGTCGCGGGTTTGGGAGGTGCTGTCGAAGAAGCCTTGGCGAGTTGCTGCAGTGCATCCTGTGGATGGTGCACACTGCAGCCACAGTGCGCCGGTGGTGAAGGGAGTGAATGTTTAGGGTGGTGGATGGGGTGCCAATCAAGCGGGCTGCTTTATCTTGGATGGTGTTGAGCTTCTTGAGTGTTGTTGGAGCTGCACTCATCCAGGCAAGTGGAGAGTATTCCATCACACTCCTGACTTGTGCCTTGTAGATGGTGGAAAGGCTTTGGGGAGTCAGGAGGTGAGTCACTCGCCGCAGAATACCCAGCCTCTGACCTGCTCTCGTAGCCACAGTATTTATATGGCTGGTCCAGTTCAGTTTCTGGTCAATGGTGACCCCCAGGATGTTGATGGTGGGGGATTCGGCGATGGTAATGCCGTTGAATGTCAAGGGGAGGTGATTAGACTCTCTCTTGTTGGAGATGGTCATTGCCTGGCACTTATCTGGCGCGAATGTTACTTGCCACTTATGAGCCCAAGCCTGGATGTTGTCCAGGTCTTGCTGCATGCGGGCTCGGACTGCTTCATTATCTGAGGGTTTGCGAATGGAACTGAACACTGTGCAGTCATCAGCGAACATCCCCATTTCTGACCTTATGATGGAGGGAAGGTCATTGATGAAGCAGCTGAAGATGGTTGGGCCTAGGACACTGCCCTGAGGAACTCCTGCAGCAATGCCCTGGGGCTGAGATGATTGGCCTCCAACAACCACTACCATCTTCCTTTGTGCTAGGTATGACTCCAGCCACTGGAGAGTTTTCCCCCTGATTCCCATGGACTTCAATTTTACTAGGGCTCCTTGGTGCCACACTCGGTCAAATGCTGCCTTGATGTCAAGGGCAGTCACTCTCACCTCACCTCTGGAATTCAGCTCTTTTGTCCATGTTTGGACCAAGGCTGTAATGAGGTCTGGAGCCGAGTGGTCCTGGCGGAACCCAAACTGAGCATCGGTGAGCAGGTTATTGGTGAGTAAGTGCCGCTTGATAGCACTGTCGACGACACCTTCCATCACTTTGCTGGTGATTGAGAGTAGACTGATGGGGCGGTAATTGGCCGGATTGGATTTGTCCTGCTTTTTGTGGACAGGACATACCTGGGCAATTTTCCACATTGTCGGGTAGATGCCAGTGTTGTAGCTGTACTGGAACAGCTTGGCTAGAGGCGCAGCTAGTTCTGGAGCACAAATCTTCAGCACTACAGCTGGGATGTTGTCAGGGCCCATAGCCTTTGCTGTATCCAGTGCACGCAGCCGTTTCTTGATATCATGTGGAGTGAATCGAATTGGCCGAAGACTGGCTTCTGTGATGGTGGGGGTATCGGGAGGAGGCTGAGATGGATCATCCACTCGGCACTTCTGGCTGAAGATGGTTGCAAACGCTTCAGCCTTGTCTTTTGCACTCACGTGCTGGACTCCGCCATCATTGAGAATGGGGATGTTTGCAGAGCCTCCTCCTCCCGTTAGTTGTTTAATTGTCCACCACCATTCACGACTGGATGTGGCAGGACTGCAGAGCTTTGATCTGATCCGTTGGTTGTGGAATCGCTTAGCTCTGTCTATAGCATGTTGCTTCCGCTGTTTAGCATGCATGTAGTCCTGAGTTGTAGCTTCACCAGGTTGGCACCTCATTTTTAGGTACGCTTGGTGCTGCTCCTGGCATGCTCTTCTACACTCCTCATTGAACCAGGGTTGATCCCCTGGCTTGTTGGTAATGGTAGAGTGAGGAATATGCCAGGCCATGAGGTTACAGATTGTGCTGGAATACAATTCTGCTGCTGCTGATGGCCCACATCGCCTCATGGATGCCCAGTTTTGAGCTGCTAGATCCGTTCTGAATCTATCCCATTTAGCACGGTGGCAGTGCCACACAACACGTTGGATGGTGTCCTCAGTGCGAAGACGGGACTTCATCTCCACGAGGACTGTGCGGTGGTCACTCCTACCAATACTGTCATGGACAGATGCATTTGCGACAGGTAGATTGGTGAGGATGAGGTCAAGTAAGTTTTTCCCTCGTGTTGGTTCGCTCACCACCTGCCGCAGGCCCAGTCTAGCAGCTATGTCCTTCAGGACTCGGCCAGCTCGGTCAGTAGTGGTGCTACCGAGCCACTCTTGGTGATGGACATTGAAGTCCCCCACCCAGAGTACATTTTGTGCCCTTGCTACCCTCAGTGCTTCCTCCAAGTGGTGCTCAACATGGAGGAGGACTGATTCATCAGCTGAGGGAGGACGGTAGGTGGTAATCAGCAGGAGGTTTCCTTGCCCATGTTTGACCTGATGCCATGAGATTTCATGGGGTCCAGAGTCAATGTTGAGGACTCCCAGGGCCACTCCCTCCTGACTGTATATCACTGTACCGCCACCTCTGGTGGGTCTGTCCTGCCGGTGGGACAGGACATACCCAGGGATGGTGATGGAAGAGTCTGGGACGTTGGCTGAAAGATATGATTCTGTAAGTATGGCTATGTCAGGCTGTTGTTTGACTAGTCTGTGGGACAGCTCTCCCAATTTTGGCACAAGTCCCCAGATGTTAGTAAGGAGGACCTTGCAGGGTCGACTGGGCTTGGTGTTTTGCCGTTGTCGTGTCTGGTGCCTAGTGGTCCGATGCTGGGTGGTCCGTACGGTTTTATTCTTCTTATGACTTTTCGTAGCGAGATTTTACAACTGAGTGGCTTGCTAGGCCATTTCAGAGGGCAATTAAGAATCAACCACATTGCTGTGGGTCTGGAGTCACATATCGGCCAGACCGGGTAAGGGCGGCAGGTTTCCTTCCCTAAAGGACATTAGTGAACCAGATGGGTTTTTACGACAATCCGGTGGTCCCATAGCCATCATTACTGATACTAGTATTTTAATTCCAGATTTTTATTTAATTAATTGAATTTAATTAATTAATTGAATTTAAATTCGCCAGCTGCCGTGGCGGGATTTGAACTCATGACTCTGGATTTTAGTCCAGGCCTCTGGATTACTAGCCCAGTAACATAACCACGATGCTACCGTACCCATATGTCTGACTAACTTGATTGAATTTTTTGAGGAGGTAACAAGGAGGGTCGATGAGGGTAGTGCATTTGATGTAGTCTACAAGGCTTTTGACAAGGTCCCACATGGCAGACTGGTCATAAAAGTACAAGCCCATGAGATCCAAGGGAGAGTGGCAAGTTGGATCCAGAATTGACTCAGTGGCAGGAAGCAAAGGAGAATGATCGACAGGTGTTTTTGTGACTGGAAGGTTGTTTCCAGTGGGGTTCCGCAGGGCTCAGTACTGCGTCCCTTGCTTTTAGTGATATATATTAATGATTTGGACTTAAATGTAGGGGGCATGATTAAGAAGTTTGCAGATGATACAAAAATTGGCCGTGTGGTTGATAGTGAGAAGGAAAGCTGTAGACTGCAGGAAGATATCAATGGACTAGTCAGGTGGGCAGAAAAGTGGCAAATGGAATTCAATCCAGAGAAGTGTGAGGTAATGCATTTGGGGAGGGCAAACAAGGCACGGAAATACACAGTAAATGGGAGGACACTGAAAAGTGTGGAGGAAGTGAGGGACCTTGGAGTGCATGTTCATAGATCCCTGAAGGTAACAGGACAGGTAGATAAGGTGGTTAAGAAGGCATAAGGGATACTTTCCTTTATTAGCCGAGGCATAGAATATAAGAACAGGGAGGTTATGCTGGCACTGTATAAAACACTGGTTAGGCCACAGCTTGAGTACTGTGTACTGTTCTGGTCACCACATTACAGGAAGGGTGAATTGCACTAGAGAGGGTACAGAGAAGATTTACGAGGATGTTGCCAGGACTGAAGAATTTTAGCTATGAGGAAAGATTGGATAGCTGGGGTTGTTCTCTTTGGAACTGAGGAGGCTAAGGGGAGATTTAATTGAGGTGTACAAAATTATGAGGGGCCTATTTCCCTTAGCAGAGGGGTCAATAACCAGGGGGCATAGATTTAAAGTGATTGGTAGAAGGATTAGAAGGGAGCCGAAGAAAAATCTTTTCGCCCAGAGTGTGGTGGGGGTCTGGAACTCTCTGCCTGAAAGGGTGATAGACGCAGAAACCCTCAACTCATTTAAAAAGTACCTGGATGTGCACCTAAAGTGGCATGACCTACAAGGCTATGGACCAACTGCTGGAAAGTGGAATTATACTGGGTGGCTCATTTTCGGCCAGCGCAGACATGATGGGCCAAATGGCCTTCTTCTGTGCTGTAAATCTTCTATGATTCTATGAACCAACCCTTTGTCTGGAATATGTAATTTGATCCAGTTGCTGCAGGGTAATTCAAGTTCTCTGGAATGTGTAATTTGATCCAGTCATTGTCAGGCAGGCTACAGAGTTCAGACAAGGCACAGTGCTAACACTACTGATTTCAGAGAACGCACAGTGCTAACACTCCCGGGTTCAGACAACGCACAGTGCTAACACTACCGAGTTCAGACAACGCACAGTGCTAACACTCCCGGGTTCAGAGAACGCACAGTGCTAACTACCGCGTTCAGACAACGAACAGCGCTAATGCTACCGAGTTCAGACAATGCACAGCGCTAGCACTCCCGGGTTCAGAGAACACACAGCGCTAGCACTCCCGGGTTCAGAGAACACACAGCGCTAACACTCCCGGGTTCAGAGAACACACAGCGCTAACACTCCCGGGTTCAGAGAACACACAGCACTAACACTCCCGGGTTCAGAGAACACACAGCGCTAACACTACTGAGTTCAGGCAATGCACAGCGCTAACACTCCCGGGTTCAGAGAACACACAGTGCTAACACTCCCGGGTTCAGAGAACACACAGCGCTGACACTCCCGGGTTCAGAGAACACACAGTGCTAACACTCCCGGGTTCAGAGAACACACAGTGCTAACACTCCCGGGTTCAGAGAACACACAGCGCTGACACTCCCGGGTTCAGAGAACACACAGCGCTGACACTCCCGGGTTCAGAGAACACACAGCGCTAACACTCCCGGGTTCAGAGAACACACAGCGCTAACACTCCCGGGTTCAGAGAACACACAGTGCTAACACTCCCGGGTTCAGAGAACACACAGCGCTGACACTCCCGAATTCAGAGAACACACAGCGCTAACACTACTGAGTTCAGACAAGAAGTGGAGATGCCGGTGATGGACTGGGGTGTACAAATGTACGGAATTTTACAACACCAGGTTATAGTCCAACAGTTTTATTTGAAAATTACAAGCTTTCGGAGGCTTTCTCCTTCGTCAGGTGAGTGTCGAGAGTCATTGAAAATTACCGCATATATAGTCATAGAACAATGCCTAGTGATTACAGATAATCTTTCCAACTGCCCGTTATCAAGGCCATCAAATTAATTGAATAGTGTTCAGATAGAGAAACCTTAGATACCCCAGACAACTGAATATACAAACGGCCAGAATCAAAGAAAGAGAGGGAGAGAGAGAGAGAAACATCCAAAAGGAAGAGAAAGAGAGAGAATGACCAGTTGTTTTAAAAACAGATAACTTTTGTTTTCCCCTGGTGGGGTTACGTGTAGCGCGACATGAACCCAAGATCCCGGTTGAGGCCGTCCTCATGGGTGCGGAACTTGGCTATCAATTTCTGCTCGACGATTTTGAGTTGTCTTGTGTCTCGAAGGCCGCCTTGGAGAACGCTTACCCGAAGATCGGTGGCTGAATGTCCTTGACTGCTGAAGTGTTCCCCGACTGGGAGGGAACCCTCCTGTCTGGCGATTGTTGCGCGGTGTTCGTTCATCCGTTGTCGCAGTGTCTGCATGGTCTCGCCAATGTACCATGCTCCGGGGCATCCTTTCCTGCAACGTATGAGGTAGACAACGTTGGCCGAGTCACAGGAGTATGAACCATGTACCTGGTGGGTGGTGTCCTCTCGTGTGATGGTGGTATCTGTGTCGATGATCTGGCATGTCTTGCAGAGGTTGCTGTGGCAGGGTTGTGTGGTGTCGTGGAGGCTGTTCTCCTGAAAGCTGGGTAATTTGCTGCGAACGATGGTCTGTTTGAAGTTGGGTGGCTGTTTGAAGGCGAGTAGTGGAGGCGTGGGGATGGCCTTAGCGAGGTGCTCGTCGTCATCGATGACATGTTGAAGGCTGCGAAGAACATGGCGTAGTTTCTCCGCTCCGGGGAAGTACTGGACGACGAAGGGTACTCTGTTGGTTGCGTCCCGTGTTTGTCTTCTGAGGAGGTCTATGCGATTTTTCGCTGTGGCCCGTCGGAACTGTTGATCGACGAGTCGAGCGTCATATCCCATTCTTACGAGGGCGTCTTTCAGCGTCCGTAGGTGTCCATCGCGTTCCTCCTCGTCTGAGCAGATCCTGTGTATTCGCAGGGCCTGTCCATAGGGGATGGCCTCTTTGACGTGGTTAGGGTCGAAGCAGGAAAAGTGGAGTATCGTGAGGTTGTCCGTGGGCTTGCGGTAGACAATGCACAGCGCTAACACTCCCGGGTTCAGAGAACACACAGCGCTAACACTAATGAGTTCAGACAACGTACAGTGCTAACACTACCGAGTTCAGACAATGCACAGCGCTAACACTACTGAGTTCAGAGAACACACAGTGCTAACACTACCGAGTTCAGACATCGCACAGCGCTAACACTCCCGGGTTCAGACAACGCACAGCGCTAACACTCCCGGGTTCAGAGAACGCACAGCGTTAACACTCCCGGGTTCAGAGAACGCACAGTACTAACACTCCTGGGTTCAGAGAACGCACAGTGCTAACACTCCCGGGTTCAGAGAACGCACAGTGCTAACAATACCGAGTTCAGATTACGCACACCGCTGACACTACCAAGTTCAGAGAGCACACAGCGCTGAAACTACCGAGTTCAGAGAATGCACAAGACTGAAACTACCAGGTTCAGAGAATGCACAGGACTGAAACTACCGAGTTCAGAGAATGCACAGGGCTGAAAATACCGAGTTCAGAGAATGCACAGGGCTGAAAATACCGAGTTCAGAGAATGCACAGGGCTGAAGCTACCGAGTTCAGGCAACACACAGTGCTAACACTAGCATGTTTGGATAGGAAGGTGTGAAGCCATGAAGGGATTTCAACATGAGGATAAGAATTATAAAATCAAAGTGTTGGTGGAGCAGGAGCCAATGTAGGTCAGCAAGCAGAGGGGTGATGGGTGAACAAGACTTGTTGTGAGTTAGGATACGGGCAGCAGAGTTTTGGAAGAGCTCAATTATATTGAGGGTGGAAGATGGGAGGCCAGCCAGGAGAGCTTTGGAATAGTCTAGTTTGGAGGTAACAAAGGAATGAATGAGGGTTTCAGCAGCAGATGAGCTGAGGCAGGGGCAGAGACACGCAATGTTACGGAGGTGGAAGTAGGCAGTCATAGTGATGGAGCGGATATGTGGTCGGAAGCTCATTTCAGGGTCAAATAGGCGCCAAAGTTGCGAACAGTCTGGTTCAGCCTCAGATAGTGGCCAGAGAGAGGGACGGAGTCGGTGGCTAGGGAACGGAATTTGTGGCCGGGAACAAAGACAATAGCTTTGCGACAGGAGAGAGGGGCCTTGTGGAGGGGTACAGAGAAAAGAAGAAAAAAGGGGAAATAGAAGCGATGGGCTCAGGTCCGGAGCAGCAGCCAAAATGCGCACATGAATGGACACAGGGAAACTCAAGTTACATAGGTGTGATTACATAGCAAGATTAGGATAGATATGTCCTGGTAATAAACAAAGAATAGAGAGGAGACTATAGGAGAGAGTCCAAAGTTAAAGTCAGAGGTCCTGTGGTGGAATAAGGTTGACGTAGATATGGTGGACTCTGCTTGGAGCATCAATGAACTGATGTCCAGGTTCGGAGACTGGTGTGAAGGGCAAGTCAATAGGTTGCCTCCAATTCCATGTGCTCTCATTTTTGTTAACAATCTCTTATGTGAAACCGTGTCGAATACTATTACGTGATCTGATAAAAACTCCCACCGAACTCCCCTGTCTGTGAGGCCTCCACATTGAGCAGCCTCCCACTTTGCTTTGATTCTGAAAGTACTCCACACCAAGCCATAGCAGCAATTGACTTGTGGGCCCCTTCAAATATGTGGCCACATGAACGGACGCTGCAAGATCATGTGAGGGCTGTAGCCATTTCTCTGTGAGGCTGAATTTGACAAATCCACAGCATTGACCATTTTACATAATGTTAGCTGCAAGGTTGGCATAGTGAGGCGCATTTCATTCAACGAGAATGGATGAGGGTGACATCATTGGAAGTGACATCACCAGCGGAGCCTAGCCTTTTAGCATGCACTGCTATTGACATCATCGGGTGGCCCAGCGCATGCACAGGAGGACATCACATGTCGATCGAAAACTGGAAGTACCCACATTGTCACTAATCACTCCCGTCAAACTATGGTGGCAGTAACACATTCTGCTATTGCCACCAACAGGATGTAGGAGGACACTGCTCACCCAACCCTTTGTCTGGAATAGGTAATTTGATCCAATCTGCTGTCGAGCAATTCAAGTTCTCTGGAATGTGTCATTTGAGCCATTATCAGGCACATTGCAGAGTTCAATCGTGGCACAGTGCTAACATTGCTGAGTTCAGAAAACTCACAGTGCTGACCCAAAATGTGCATGTGCGGCCCAACAAGTTCCGGGCCCGAGTGCGCATGTGCTAGTCCGTTGCACTAGTCACAGCGACTGTTGCCTGGATGGGTGAGGTGGAATTTGGGCAGGATCTGGTTACATTGGGTTTCCTACCCTTTTTGCACCAGTCAAAAATTCTGTAGGTTTCCACCGGTAGGCGTATTATGAATTTCCCTCATTTGCATCCTTAGCGAAGCTGAAGGCAAGGGGCGCCTGTGTGACCTTGGTGTCCAGCATTGCTAGGGTGGCAGAGGCATTTACATTTTTTAAAGCTGCAGTTTCGCTACTGCACTCAATCACAGAGTGTAAACCAACCTCTCAAAAAAAAGAAAGGGCCATTTCTTTTCTCTTGCAATTTTCTCGGGCCAGCACCATTACAGAGCAGCTGAGCTGTACCGGGAGTTTCCTGAGGGGAGCAGCCCCAGTTGTGCTGTAAAAATGGCTGCCCAACCAAGCAACTGCCCTTGACCCCTGAAAGTGGGTCAAGGGTCAGAGGCGCAACTAGTGGTCAGGCAGATGGTCTGTCCCAACCCAGCTCTGCCTCCAAAAGGCCACCTGAGGAATTTGAGGACTCCTATGTCTGTTCTTATTCTGACAACTTCACACTCTTTCACAATATTTGTCCAGCTCCTTTTAACGGAGTTAATCAACATAGGATTAACTAATTGCAATCAGAATCAAGTCAAGATATTGGGCAGGGTTGGGCTGATGCTTAATTTTTATCAAATATAGGCCAAGCAGGACAGACAGCAGAAATTCATGGCCGAGAGAAATTGTAGCCTAGGCCAAAACTGATGCAGGCTTCTTGTGCATAGCTTTTAACCACTCCTAATCTAAGATAAAGATTAAGAATAAAATAAAACTAAAAAGTTTACCCAAATAGTGTGAAGTGTCCAAGCGTGAGGCAATGCTGAAACCCAAACTGAGGCTGGTTTGCTTTCAGCGATGCTGCACATTTTGAATCACTGTGAAGGTAAAACCATTTTGCAGCAACGCAGCGTGTGGAGTACAACTGCCTGATAAATCTGACCTGCTCCTGCTGTGTAGATGTTAGTTTGTGTTTGGCGGTGGATATCAGTGGCCAGAATGCTCAGTATAGTTGTTGTACGCTAACAGCCACCCTGGATGATTACACTTAGAAAGCAAGAAGGACTTGCATTTATATAGCAGCTTTCACGACCTTAGGTCGTCCCAAAGCAATTTAAAGCCAATTAATTACTTTGAAATGTGGTCATTGTTGTAATGTAGGAAACATGACAGCCAATTTTCACACAGCAAGCTCCCACAAATAACAATGAGATAACTGACCAGATAATCTGTTTTAGTTTTTTTTCATTCGTTCATGGGGTTTGGGTGTCGCTGACAAGGCCGACATTTATTGCCCATCCCTAATTGCCCTTGAGAAGGTGGTGGTGAGCTGCCTTCTTGAACCGCTGCAGTCCGTGTGGTGAAGGTTCTCCCACAGTGCTGTTAGGTAGGGAGTTCCAGGATTTTGACCCAGCAACGATGAAGGAACTGCGATATATTTCCAAGTTGGGATGGTGTGCGACTTGGAGGGGAACGTGCAGGTGGTGTTGTTCCCATGTGCCTGCTGCCCTTGTCCTTTTAGGTGGTAGAGGTCGCGGGTTTGGGAGGTGCCATCGAAGAAGCCTTGGCGAGTTGCTGCAGTGCATCCTGTAGATGGTACATACTGCAGCCACTGTGCGCCGGTGGTAAAGGGAGTGAATGTTTAGGGTGATGGATGGGGTGCCAATCAAGCGGGCTGCTTTGTTCTGGATGGTGTCAAGTTGAGGGATAAATGTTGGCCAGGACATTGAGAGAACTCCCTTGCTCTTCTTTAAATAGTGCCATGAGATCTTTATATCCACCTAAGAGGGCAGACGGGTCCTCGGTTTAATTTCTCATCTGAACGATGGCACCTCCAACAGAGCAGCACTCCCTCAGTACTGCACTGAAGATTATGTGCTCAAGTCTTATGAGTTGGTCCTTGCAAAATTATCGGACTTTAATCTGCGATGGATTACTGATCTGGATATTGTAATCTGCCTATACATTTTAAAATATGAGTTGCTGAATTTTTGTCAATCTGACTGCACTCAGCAAGATGACTGAAACGTGAGCACTAAATCTGAGTTCTGATTGGTTGCGGGTATCATATTCTGATTGCTATGCTTGTGAATAGCAAGGATAAATCAGATCTGAAATGCAGTATCTGTGGCCACCATCTTACCCTATAGCCTGGCAATCACTCAACCTCAACTGTATGATTCACTCAAGATTTGAGCCTAGAGGACCTGACCCACCATTCACCAGAGTAGGTTGTACCTCAGAAAGATTCAGTGCTACAAGCAACACTGCAGCAATCTATCATTCTTAAAAGATCACAATCAGCCAGAATAACATTCTTTCCACCATATACTTCAATGAGCAGAAACCATGTTGCAAATAATTAATTCATACTGTTTTTTTAAGCTTCCCTCATTTCTTATTCAGATTGGTGAGTTAGGTCACCACCAAATCCTGGCCTCAAACTGATCCCATTAACACAAGGAGCTATTGCATGAGCGACTATAACATCTAAAAGGGATTGGAAAAGTATTTAAAAGGAATAATATACAAGGATACAGGGAAAGGGCAGTGAAACAAGAATTTTTTTAAATTTGTTCATGGGATGTGGGCGTCGCTCGCGAGGCCAGCATTTATTGCCCATCCCTAATTGCCCTTGAGAAGGTGGTGGTGAGCCGCCTTCTTGAACCGCTGCAGTCCGTGTGGTGAAGGTTCTCCCACAGTGCTGTTAGGTAGGGAGTTCCAGGATTTTGACCCAGCAACGATGAAGGAACGGCGATATATTTCCAAATCGGGATGGTGTGCGACTTGGAGGGGAACATGCAGGTGGTGTTGTTCCCATGTGCCTGCTGCCCTTGTCCTTTTAGGTGGTAGAGGTCGCGGGTTTGGGAGGTGCCATCGAAGAAGCCTTGGCGAGTTGCTGCAGTGCATCCTGTAGATGGTACATACTGCAGCCACTGTGCGCCGGTGGTGAAGGGAGTGAATGTTAAGGGTGGTGGATGGGGTGCCAATCAAGCAGGCTGCTTTGTCCTGGATGGTGTCGAGCTTCTTGAGCGTTGTTGGAACTGCACTCATCCTGGCAAGTGGAGAGTATTCCATCACACTCCTGACTTGTGCCTTGTAGATGGTGGAAAGGCTTTGGGGAGTCAGGAGGTGAGTCACTCGCCGCAGAATATCCAGCCTCTGACCTGCTCTTGTAGCCACAATATTTATATGGCTGGTCCAGTTAAGTTTCTGGTCAATGGTGACCCCCAGAATGTTGATGGTGGGGATTCAGTGATGGTAATGCCGTTGAATGTCAAGGGGAGGTGGTTAGACTCTCTCTTATTGGAGATAGTCATTGCCTGGCACTTGTCTGGCGCAAATGTTACTTGCCACTTATGAGCCCAAGCGTGGATGTTGTCCAGGTCTTGCTGCATGCGGGCTCGGACTGCTTCATTATTTGAGGGGTTGCGAACGGAACTGAACACTGTGCAATCATCAGCGAACATCCCCATTTCTGACATTATGATGGAGGGAAGGTCATTGATGAAGCAGCTGAAGATGGTTGGGCCTAGGACACTGCCCTGAGGAACTCCTGCAGCAATGTCCTGGGGCTGAGATGATTGGCCTCCAACAACCACTACCATCTTCCTTTGTGCTAGGTATGACTCCAGCCACTGGAGGGTTTTCCCCTTGATTCCCATTGACTTCAATTTTACTAGGGCTCCTTGGTGCCACACTCGGTCAAATGCTGCCTTGTTGTCAAGGGCAGTTACTCTCACCTCACCTCTGGAATTCAGCTCTTTTGTCCATGTTTGGACCAAGGCTGTAATGAGGTCTGGAGCTGAGTGGTCCTGGCGGAACCCGAACTGAGCATCGGTGAGCAGGTTATTGGTGAGTAAGTATATAGGAACATAGGAACAGGAGTAGGCCATTCAGCCCCTCGTGCCTGCTCCGCCATTTGATAAGATCATGGCTGAACTGTGATCTAACTCCATATATCTGCGTTTGGCCCATATCCCTTAATACCTTTGGTTGCCAAAAAGCTATATATCTCAGATTTAAATTTAGCAATTGAGCTAGTATCAATTGCCATTTGCAGAAGAGAGTTCCAAACTTCTACAACCCTTTGTGTGTAGAAATGTTTTCTCATCTCGCTCCTGAAAGGTCTGGCTCTAATTTTTAGACTGTGCCCCCTACTCCTAAAATCCGCAACCAGCGGAAATAGTTTCTCTCTATCCACCCTATCTGTTCCCCTTAATATCTTATAAACTTCGATCAGATCACCCCTTAACCTTCAAAACTCTAGAGAATACAACCCCAATTTGTGTAA